>NC_138069.1:33728433-34328433 GCF_964194185.1 Rhinolophus hipposideros | reverse complement strand
CCTTAGTTGTCAATATGAAGTTTTGAATTGTAGTATTATACAAGAAATTTAAATGGCAAAATTTTATGTGAATGTTTAACAGATTAAAGTAATCATATGAATGTCTAATATAAGAAACAAAAATAAGAGTGGCGATGAACTTGAAAAACGCAGAACACTTAAATTTCAGTTATTCCTCAATTTGATACTAGGAAGCTTTTCAAGCAAGATGGTTTTTAATGATCACATATCTAAAAAATATTTCTTCTTATGTTCTTTTCTTACTAGTCAATTAACTTTGACTATCTTCATTGAATAGCATGCTTTCACATATTGAACCGGGTCAATGCCCTCTATAAATATGGTTAAATGTAGGAAAGATAATAAGTGTCTTTGTCCCTATCTTGGCCATAGCTTACTTAGAATCATAGTGTCCACTACCTAGGAAATAAGATGGAGCTTCTAACTACCATGAAAACTTTCTTTGTATTCCATTTTCATTTTCACGGGGATGACTACTTTATTACATTAAGATGTGATGGGATTGCTGGGACAGGGTTTAGATAATTATTGTAACTGGGGAAATCATCAAAATTTTATGCCAGTTTCGTGTAATGTGACTTTACTCTGGGTCATCACACCACTTCTAAGTTAAGGTAAATGTCAAAACAACAACATCCACTAACCAAATTAACTCCCTCTGTTGGATCATCAGTTTTTGTTACCTGGGGGCCTGCAAGGGGATTGTTAAAGGGAAGGGTTGGAGGAGGTAAAGGTGTACCCCTGCTAACTGACTGACAAGGA
Organism: Rhinolophus hipposideros; assembly: GCF_964194185.1. Taxonomy (NCBI): domain Eukaryota; kingdom Metazoa; phylum Chordata; class Mammalia; order Chiroptera; family Rhinolophidae; genus Rhinolophus; species Rhinolophus hipposideros. Next base: position 34,327,650 of record NC_138069.1, on the reverse strand, counting down.
GTTAGTTCTCGATTCTACCACAAATGTGCCTTGGTTATTCTAGTTCATCTTGAATTTCCCTCTTACCAGCTTTTTGTTTTTATAAGGAAGTGAGAAACTTTCACCTAAATTAAATTTGTTGTTAATTTAAATTTGTTGTTAGGTTTTGTTTAAGTGTACATTATTTGATCACACAAAAACACTCTTCCTTCTTGGTAAGTACTAAAATTTCACAAGTAAGTACTGATATATTTACTTACTTTTTCAATAACCTTTGAAAACAGAAATGCTATAAAATTTAAAATATTAAGATGGATTCATAATTTATCATAAATATGAATGGTCTCATTCAACAGTATATTTTAATCAAGAGTTATATGGAGATTTTGAGAGTGAACAAAGCTCTGGAATACTCCACTCACGGAAACGAGACAGAAAATTTCAAGGACTTCCCAATGTTTCCTGAGGAAATCCTGTAAGAATTGCTGTTGATATTAAAGTAAAATAGAACCTACCACAAAATGGAGAGGAAGTAAAAACAAACAAACAAAATAAAGACATCTGACCTTGAATAACTGAAAAAACATAAATGTCTTATACCTAAGATAAAATGATACCAGATTAAAGTAAACCAAACTTTACAAACAACAAAAATTATTTTCTAAAATCCTTTCATATCAAAATTCCTAAAGGAATTCTTCTTTAAATTATGAAGCAAAGCCAGGATACTGAAGGACAAAAATTAAATCCCTACTGGTTGTTCAAATAAACACTGAATTGGGAAAAAAAAAAAAAAATCTAATTAAAGGCAATAATTACTTGTTCATACAAATAACATTTATTTTTTTATAGTTGTATGTGATATAATCAGCAAAATAATACTCATAATAATTCTACCTTTGCTAGATCATTTTTATGACAGGAAATATAAATAAATATAAAATATTATAAAATATTTTATCTTTACTACCTATATTTATTTTCCAAGTGTCAAGTGTAATAAGTTTTACTTATTTACTGATTTTAGTGTTTTGAATAGTGTCCCCAAAAAGATACGTTCAAGTCTTAACTCCCACTACCTGTGAATGTGAACTTAACTTGAGAATAGGTTCTTTGCAGGTATAATTAAATAAAGGGTCTAGAGACGAGATCATCCTGGATGTAGGGGGAGCTCTACATCCAATGACTGGTGTCCTTATGAGAGAAAGGAGAGTGAAATTGTAAAGCAGAGATATAAAAAAAGAGAAGGCCATGTTAAAAATCCCTGTATAGACAGAGATTGGAATTACATTATACATCTACAAGTTAAGGAATACCAAGGTTTGCCAGAGCCACCAGAAGCTAGGAAAAAGGCATGAAAAAGATTCTCAGAACATCCAGAAAGAGCCAACTTTCCAGAACTATGAAAGCACAAATTTCCATTGTATAAAGACAGCAAATTGAATTTAATTTGTAAGCTCTAGGAAATGAATACACTGACATACAAGTGCTAACTGCCTGGTATTCTGCTTATTATACCATATGCTAATCACAGCTGAAGTTACCAAGGAGTGACATTTCCAGCTTAGATTTATATTAAGAAGGTTACAACTGTTAGACACAAGTCCTTTGGGTTGGTCTTCACAGTATCTTAGTGAGGACAGACAAGGTCAGACAATTTGGTTTCACCCCCACTCTACTGGTAAGCAACTGAAATCTAGGAAGATTTGGCCAAGGTCAATAAGCATCCTAGTGCTAATATTGGAAAAGCCCCAGTGCATGTCTCCCTTGAAAAGGGAAAGTTTCCCTCCTGTTAACACACACACACAGACACACATACACACACAACTGTACTTTGGCAAGGACCTGGATATGAACTACCGCCCTAATAGCTCATAGTACTTGCCTAAGTAATAATAAATTAAAAACAATGTTATTAAAATTAATCAAAAACTTTTTTTTTAAAGATCTTTGATTACAAAGTCAATGTACACACAGACTGACTATGTTTGTCTTACCAGAAATACACAGTGGAAATTAAATTAAAAATAATTTCAATAGTATCAAAGATATCAATTACCTACGAAAATTTCTTACAAATTATGTGCAAGGCACAGAAACCTTTAAAATGTTCTGAGTTAAATCAAACCAAAAGAAAATAAATGGAAAGAAATACTGTGTTCATGGATTTAAAAAAAAAGAAGAAAAAGAAAAAAAAGCAGAAAGAAAAAAGAAAGAAAGAGAAAAAGATTCAATATTGAAAAGATGTTGATTATAGTAGTTTGATACACAGATTTGATGTAATTTCAATCAAAATCTCTCTCTCTCTCTCTCTCTCTCTCTCTCTCTCTCTCTCTCTCTCTCTCTCTCTCTCTCTCTCTCTCTGTCTGAAACTTTTACAGGCTAAATACAAAATTTATATGGAAATACAAATAGCCAATAATAGTCATGACAGCCTTGAGAAAGGAAAGAAGGAGGCAGGAGCTGCTTTACAGGTTGCCAGGACTTTTTATAAACGCACTATAGCTACAACAGTTTGCTAATTGTTTGTCATTTAGGCCCATGGAACATTATTAGAAAGTTCACAACAAATGTATATCTTTACGGACACTTGATTTATAATAAAGTTGGCATAACAGAGTAGACAGTTATGTAAACAAATGGTGTTCGTTCAATTACATTTCTTCAATTATATGGAAACATAAAATGAAATATGACTCCTACTTCACTTGATGGACAATAATTAATTCCAAGTGAATTGTGGACCTAAATTTGAAAGGCACCACAAGGTATTAGGAGAACATTTTTATGGTCTCAAAGACTAGGGAAATAGTTATTAAATGGTAAGCACTAAAATATAAACAAAAGATTGGTAAATTAAACTACATTAAGTTAAAACCTTTTACTTATCAAAAGATAGCATCAAGAAAATAAAAGGCAAGCTCCAGAATGGAAGAATATATTCCTAACAACAACAACAACAACAACAACAACAACAACAACAAACAAACCCTGATAATATATCAGTAGAAATATGGCACACAATCCAAAAGTAAAAACAGCAAGTGACTTCAATGACACTTCACAGACACAAAAAGAATAATAAATGTATACACATGGGCTTAGCTTCATTAGCAATCAAGGGACTGCAATTTAAAAATGACAATAGTTTGTCTCTCTGTACCCAAGAGTGGTAAAAGTAAAAGGAATCGCAATACCTAGTGTGGGAGAGGATGTGAGACGCCTGGGACTCACATACTGTTGGTGGGATTGCTCACTGATAGAGCCACTTTTGAAAACTGTCATTATCTTCTAAAGTTGAACAAATGCATATCCAATGACCTAGGATGTGCCTAACTGAAACACATTCATAGGTGCTCAGCTACTTGCATAGGAATATTCATGACAGACGTGTACAAGGATGTTTAGCTTTATTTGCAATACATAGAACCTGGAGAAAACACAATGTCCATCTGCACTAAAATCAATAAAAGGTATATTCATACACTATTCCTTCATATTCTAAAATGCACTACAAGGAAAATAACTGAAATATGTCTACATGCAATAACAGGGACCAATCACATAAACATAATGCTGAGCAAAAAAGCCAGGTACAAAAAAACATGTGCGAGATTCCACTCATATCAATTTCAAAAGCAAGTAAAACTAAATTAGAGTTTAGAAGTCAAGGAAATGTCCACCTTTAGAGAAGAGGAAGGGGCTAGTGATTGAAATGAATATCAAAACAGCTGCTAGAAAGCTGGCAACGCCCTACCTTTGACTAACATGGTAGATACATGGGTATTCACTCTGTGATAATTCATTTAGATATATGTATATTGGCGTTTTTCTATGCTGTGTTATAATTAAATAAAAACATAAAATATTGGAAAATATGTAAGGTGAATACAAGCCAAAGAAAACTAGTATAGTTTTCTTAACATCACACTTACACGTTTTGAGTCAAACGGAATAACGAGAGAGCAAGAAAAGATACTTGTTTTTGTATACGTTACATTTGATATATTTATTATACCTTCAGGTAGCAATATTGAGGAGACAGCCAGATGTAAGGGTTCCGAATTTATGGCAGAAGTCAGTGCAGGAACTAGCTTTGACCTGGAGTTGAGATTCATCAGAATATAGAAAGCATCCACAGCCGCGGGACTAGGTGATATCATGAGATACAAAACCTTCTGTGTCCAAACTATACATCAACATCAGGCAACCCCATCCTCACCCCAAAATCTCTACAGGAGCAAGCTTTGGCATTTAAACAGATGCTTTTTAAACAGCAAGGTTGTGATTGTCAGGGCTATCAAAGACTGTTCTTCTCAGAGTCATAAATCAATAATCAGAAGAGAGGCTTATATTTCAGATGTTGGGTGTCAATTGTTTCTGTCAACATTGCATTTGCCAGGGAAATCTGCCAGGTAGGTATGATAATGTGACAGCTCTAAGCATTGTCTTATGTATCAACAAAGGGAGGTGTAAGGACCAAACAGCACTAGTGTATCTATTAGAAAATATAGAAAAGAACGAGAAAAACAAAAACTAAAACTTTAATGCCTGTAGGATTTAATTTTCTTTCCACACTAAAATCGCAGTCAATATCATTCAATTATTCAAAGGAAAGTGAGAAGTACAAAGAAGGGCCGTAACAAAGCACTTGCTTCATTTTAGCAGCTAGACAGTGGTAGCTACTGAAAATAAACTCGATTCTTCTAGTCTCTGACCTTGTAGCAGTGAGTCTGAACAGCAAAAGACCACGGTGCTGCTTGCTATTTGAATATAGGAAACAAACAAACAAACAAACAAACATGTAGGAATGAAGAACATCTGAAAAGTCATTGCCCACAATTTTAGGTAGGGATGTTCAAGCTTCTAGTCACAGAATCTCTAGCTAATATATGATCCAGTAATACAGTCATTAATTTTCTCACTTTGAAGAAGTGTGCACAAGGCAAGTATCAGATTGGTGAAACAATCCCCTGCTCTGCTCTCATTGGATTTTCATCTCGGGCTTGTGTCCGAGTCACATGATAGATGCCCCAATGCCAGCACCCTGATGATCTGAGCCCAGAGGAAGAGGCGAGAGAGTAGGACTTTCCTTCTGTCAGAGAGGAACTTTTTTTTGACAACCAAAAAATTGCCACTTACCTTCTTTTGGTCATAACTGTGTCACTGGGTACCCTGAATTGGGAGAGAGGCTAGAAAGTGAATGTCAGCTAAGCGACGGTGGTGCCTGGCTTGTCCTAATTATCATTCAATCCATCATGCTGTGTGCACTGCTGTACTGAACAAGATCGGGGTTCTGTGAGCGGAGATGAAAGTCCAAATGGTAATTGGGTGGGCCATGACAGTGTCTGTGACAGTTATCAAGGAACTGTTAAACTTCTACTCTCTCTTTTCCATTATATCTCACAAATCTCAAGTAGCCTGCTCATAAAATTAGCCAAAACTCTCAACTTGATAATTTGGATTTATGAGGGAAGAGATGAGAATGACAACGTGTGCATAATCTTTCTCTTCTCTCTCTCTCTCTCTCTCTCTCTCTCTCTCTCTCTCGCTCTCGCTCTCGCTCTCTCGCTCCCTCACTCCCTCACTCCCTCCCTCCTTCTCTCCCTCTCTCTCTCAACTGCTCTCTCAACTGATTTACACTGCTTTTTTTTTTTTTTTTGGATAAATTTGCACAGAAGCAATTGCAGTGGGTTGAATGGTGGCCCTAAAATATATCCACATTCTAATTCACAGAAACTGAATTTGTTCTTGTTTGGAAAAAGAGTCGTTGCAGCTGTCATTAAGGACCTTGAAATGAGGTCATCCTGGATATTGAGGCGAGCTCTAAATCTAATGACAATATAGGAGACACAGGTGAAATCTGACAGAAAAGGAGGCGGCACTGTGACACTACAAGCTGAGAGTGGAGAAATGCAACCACAAGCCAAAAACTCTTGGAGACACTGGAAACTAGAAGAGGCAAGGCAAGAAAAGCATTCTCCCCTAGAGACTTCCAAGGAAGCCCAGCCTTGCTCACACCGTGATTTCAAACTTCTGGCCGCTGGAACTGTAGGAGAATACATTTCTATTGTTTTAATTAAAGCCACCAAGTTTGCTAATATCTTTATGTATTTACTTAATTCAGTTTTGATAAGGTATGCATGTACACATATATTCCAAGAATTTACTTATTTCTTTCAAGTGGTCAAATTTGTTAGCATAAAGCTGTTCCTCTTTTTTATTTCCTAAATATTAGTTGTATCTGTAATTATGTCTTCTCATCGTGTATAAAAGTCGGTATTTTTAAATAGATTTTGGTAGAAGTTTCAATAATTTTTATTAATCTTTTCAAAAAAGAAATAATTATTGACGTTTTGATCCTCTGTATTGTGTTTTTACTTTTATTTTATTCATTTTATTCTTACTCTTATGATTTTTTACTCTTATGATTTCTTCTTTATTATATATGTAATATATATTTTATTTAGATGTATATATGTTGTTCTTGTAATACGTTTTAACTTGGCTCATTAACTTTTGTCCTTTCTTTTTTATCTAATAAAATCACTTGAAGTCAATAAATTTCCTTCACATTACTGCATTTTCTGCACTGAAATTTTGGTATGAGCATGTTTATTGCCATTCAATTCTAAGAATTTGTAAAATTGCACTATAATTTCTTTGACCTATGAGTTATTTAGAAGACTTTGTTTGTTTGCTTGTTTTTGTCTGTTTTACTTAATATGTAGGAGAAATATGTTGACACATCCAAGGAGGTTCTGAGACTTGTAAGTTTTGCCCCAAAATTACATCACTATTTGCTTATTGTATTTGAGACTACTCTATTAGATATATATGTTTAGAATAGCTATATCTTCATAAATCAAAACTTTTATTATATATAATATATATATATTCTGATATAATATGTATATATATTCTGATATAATATGTATATATATTCTGATATATGTATATCTGATTTTGTTTTGAAAACTTCCACTTTTTGTATTATATATATATATATATATATATATATATATATATATATACAAACATATATATGTACGTGTGTGTGTATATATATATATATAATATATAAATATATGAGTTCTTATTATATATGAGTTCTTCTCAAGTCTTAGCTAGGAATAATCCGTAGCTTGTAACCTATCTCTACCATTTAATATCAGTATGAATTTGGAAAGCTTATTTAAATTTTTTGTTAATAACAACTCATAACAACTTCTTTTAATAAGAAATGAGGTTGGGCATACAAATTGTTCAAGATTGGGCTTTAGTATTATATAAACATTTGCCATAATAATAATCATGGCGATCATCGGCATGACATATGATGAAACAAATTTATTCTAACCTTTCAGTATGGTTTTAAAAATAGTATATAGCTGATTTTGTTTTGTTGTTCATGCTGGCAATCCTTATTTTCCAATCGGTACGTTTAATCCATCACATCAATTTGAATATTGATGAATTCTGGCTTGTTTCTACCATCTTTTTAACTTCATTTTTCAACATCTTTTCTTTTCACCAACACTCCTACCTAACCTCATACTTTTGGGTACTGACTGCTTGTTTCTCTAATCAATTTTACTGATTTGTAAGTCATACATTCTATGTTTATTATTTTCGTAATTGCTTGTAATTTTCCTTGAACACTTAAAAAAATCAACGTCTTAACTCTTACCTATTAAAAATAAAAAGACCTTAGAATATGTTATCTCTTAGTGCCACATTCTGATTTACTTGTTCTTCAGCTTAACACCACAAATTAGCTATTACCTATCATTTGATAAAACAGTTTGGTTTTGTTTTTTTACATTTCCGTTTATTCTTGCATTTCAGACTTTTCTCTAGAATTATTATTTTCTTTCTTCTGAAATTCATACTTTAGTAATTACTTTATTCTGTCATAGCACTAATTTTTTTCAGTTTATCTTAAATGTTTTTATTTCATCTTTTTTCTTTTAACGCACTTTTTTTAAAAACCTGTGATATTATTAGTCACTTTAAATATATTATTTCACCGTCTTTTTGGCTTATATAGCTAGTATTAAATGATTTATGGTATTTCCAATAGCTGTTCCTATTTAGGTAAATCCCGGATACTTTTTAGAAATCACATTTTTGTGTGTGTTTTGTAGATTTCTTGTCAAAGGTGTTATATCTTTAATCATATCTTGAAAATCCAGACATTGTCTATCCAGATACAGCTTTAACTTTTTTTCTCTTCTCTATTTACAGGACTCTGGTTAGGTATGTTTGAGAGCTTTTATTTTTTTCCTTCGTTTTTTGTTGTCGTTGTTTGTTTGTTTTTTCAAGTTTTCATCTCCTTTTCTCTCTCCCTCATATCTGTCTTCTAGTTATCTAAAACCCACTTCCACTCTGCCTCACCAGTTGTTTTCTCTTTTTACTTTATTTTCCACACTTTTATTTTTCATTCTTAAAGAGTTATTAGTTTATTCATGTTTCACATATCTACAATCTCACTTTCTGATTACCTTGATTGTTTCTTAATTTTTGAGATTTCATCATTTTATTTTTCAACGCATTTTATATAAAGGTGTTTTATGTTTTGTGCCTTATAAATCTAATATGATAATTCCTAAGGGATATAAAGCTTTGGTTTAATTACGTATGTTAATTCCCAGTCATGGACATGGTTCCTTTAAGTGTATTTGACGGTGTTAAGCTGAGTTCTCATATTTGGTTAATCTTATTTGTGGGAATCATGGGGATCCTAAAAGAAATGCTTTCTTTGAGATATGTTTTGCGTTTATTTCTGCTGGAAGTCAATGAGTGCTATTTTCTTGGTAACCCTGGAGTATACCTTGAGGAATGGTTTCTGTTTCAACTGCCCCCACCTGGCTGCAGGACAAAGAGTTCCCTAAAATCAGCACTGCATTAAGCCTTTCCCCTTAGATTAAATTTACAATATCCTCATAAATCTGGTTTAAGATTTATATTTTTTTTTACATGTGTGCTGAAGAGGGCCCCAAATTTTTCCATGACCTTGTGCAAGCCCAAGACCACACTGATAAACATGTTGTCACTTCAATTCCCAGGTAAAATCTAGATTAGAATTGTGAAAGGGCTTCTCTGATGACCTAGTCTGTTGTATTCTTTAAAAGACATCCATACTACTACTTTTCTACTATTATTTCACTTTCCTGAATTAGGGAAAACATTTTATTTGATATTCTACAGCTCTAAACTAGCAATGTAATTTTACTAGTACATTTCTGACATCCACATTTGAATATGTGGAGGAAAAAAGCCTATATCCCTGAAGTTCAATATTATGACACTATCTACTATATCACGATGGATCCATTTTCTTATAATGAATTGAGAAAGGAAAGACTTTGGTTTGCTCATGACTGAAGACTCAAACTCATATTAATGCAGGGACAGAGAAGTTAAAGTTAATGAGTGAAATGGGTCGAGCACTAACCTGGCCAAGACATATCCTTTCTATAGCAGGGCAGCTAGTACTCATTCCAATTAATTGGAGCTGCGGGAATGTGCTACTAATACCGGTATCTTCTAATTATTGTTTTTTAAAGATACACTGAATTTCTGATTTTGTTTTGCAAACTTCCACTTTTTGTATGCATTGAAAGCTCATTTCATGTATTTGAAATACTATGTTGAGCAAAGAAAACTGGGAATTTTACTTAGAATGTAGACAAACATTACTCATGTATCATTTTAAAGTTTAAAACTTTGAAGATCTTTAGAAGTCGTCTGTGTGACATACACATTTCACATACGATATCCCTGAGGTTCAGATATGTTGAAACAAATTCCAAGTCATACTACCATTTGAAGTCAAAATACTTTCTAGTGTCTTGGAATACTGACAGCTAATCAGTCCTCTTTCCAAGTTCCAGGACCCATCTCAACAGAGCAACGCTATGTGACATAACTGCTGAAAAATCCCCATCACCACAATGTTCTTAAAATAGCTCAACTATACCACATATTATGCTATTTAATTTAAATATAGTACAACAGCCAAAGTACGTATAGATCTGTAAACTGCAGCAGTATTAGTTAATTACAAACACAGAAAGTTTTTAGTATCTAAATTTATAGGTCCAATAATAATTCTAGATATCACATATTACTGACAAGTCTGGAGTGAATGATCTTCAATACTAAAGACACTTGGGGACACCAGACACGTCTGCAGTAGCCAGTTAGTGTCACGTGAACTTTACCAGGTCTTAAGATCAACAAGATTTCTTTTATGATACCTCTGAAGCCTCTGTCGGAATCTGAAATATAAACAAAGTCATACTCCTTCTGTAATGTTATGATCTATATAATTGCGATCTGTGATTACTAAGATTTGAAAGAACTCATACAACTTAATAGCAAAAAAAAAAAAAAGTGACAAAAAACTGGCAAAGGAAGCTAATAGACATTTTTCCAAAGAAGATATACAAATGGCCAATAGGTACGTGAAAAATGCTCAACATCACTAATCATGAGGAAAATACAAATCAAAACCACAATGAGGTATCACCTCACACTTGTTAGAATGGCTATCATTAGACAGGCAAGAAATAAGTGCTGACGATAGTGTGGAGAAAAGAGAACCCTGTGCACTGTTGATAAGAATGTAAATTGGTGCATCCTCTATAGAAAACAATATGGAGGATCCTCAACAAATTAAAAACAGAACTACCCTATGATCCAGCACTCCCACTGTTGGGTATATATCCAAAGGAAATGAAAACAGAATATCAAAGCGGTATCTGCATTCCCATTTCACTGCAGCATTATTCATGATAGCCAAGATAAGGAAATACCTTAAATGTTCATCTTTGATGAATATATATACAGGTACCCCCCCATTTAACATGGTTGTTAGGTTCCTAAAAAATGCCATGTTATGCAAATCCATATTATATAAAACAAAGAACAAGGACCAAAAAGGGGGTTGGGTTCCAAATTAAAAAAAAAAAAATCAATTATATTTTTATAATAAAGAGAAATAGCTTTATTAATGCAATTTTAACCAAAAGTTTAACATATTAATATGCATTAAATAATGTTTACGTCATCATCAATACTAAGCTTTTATTATATTCCATGTTGTTCAGGGATTTCTCTAATTTCGAAAGAGATTTTTTGCTGTTAAAAGCTCTTATTATGCTTATTACGCTTATTATGTTGTTTGGGGATTTCTCTAGTTCTCAAACCGTGTTACAGTGAAACCGTGTTCTAGGATGCCATGTTGTAGGAGGGTTTCCCCCAATTCTAGCAAAAGTGTGTTATAGAAGTGCCACATCATATGGGGGTTACCTGTATGTATGTGTGCATGTGTGTATATATACATATATGTACATACATATGTATATATGCATTCCATTTTTTATATATGTGTGTTTATTTTATATTTATAAATATACACATTTATATATAACTATACAAAAAATAAATTACATATACATATACAAATTATATATATTCAACTATGAGAATGTAGGAAATCCTGCCATTTGCAACAACATGAATAGACTTTGATGGCATGATGCTAAGTGAAAAAAGCCACACAGATAAAGATAAACATTGCATGGGATCGATTATGTGTGGAGTCTTTAAAAAAAAAAAATAGGTCAAAGTCATAGAAATAGAGAGCAGAAAAGTGGATGCCAGGCACTGGGTGTGGGAGAAATACGGAGAGGTTGGTAAAAGGGTGCAAACTTTCAGCTGTATGATGAATAAGGTCTAAGGATCTAATGTGAAACACGTCGACTGTACTTGTTAACACTATATTATGTAACTGAAATTTCCTGAGTAGATCATAAGTGATCTCATATATATATATATATATGTATATATATATATATATATACATATCTATATGCGTATACATATAATATGTGATGTGGCAGATGTGTTAATAAACTTGATGTGGGAATCCTTTCATAAATTATCATTACATATATCAAATCATTGCAATGTACACATCAAATATTAGGTATAATCATAAAAAATATTTGAATGTTGTATATTTTTTATAAGAGCACAGTGGGATAAGTGTTATTTTTCCACTTTATAGACCAAAAAATAAAACAAAAACAAACAAACAAACAAACCAAAAAACCAGTAACAACAAGAAAATCCTGAGGCTCAGAGAGATTAAGTAATTCAGCAGTTGTCCCAATAATACGTAGCAGAGGTGGGGTTGAACCTTGCCTAACTCCAGATCCCATACTTGTTTACTATTATGACCTCTGATTACAGGACACAATGTATATGAGTAAGTTGGTATTGAAATGCCAAATGGCACAGATGGTACATAGTAACTCACATCAAAGAAGTACGCCTTCATAAGAGGTAGACTTTTCCTTGAAGAGGAGCAAAAGATTGAAGCAATTTGGTTTAGTAGTGGGGTAAAAAAAATCACAAATCAGGATACGTGGTATAACTATTTCCATAGCAACATACAGACTGGTGTTTCACCACACAACTGGATACCACAGCCTAGCCAAGTGGACATATACATTTAACAACCACACATATGTTAAATACATATCATCATGCCAGCAAAATTATACAACAAAAATCAATTCAGAATTTATGGCAATTAAGGAATTTGGTTGAATTCAAACTGCTATTTTTGCTTTGGTTATCGGGGTTTGAAGTACTTCATATATATCAATTTTCAGAAACTTGTATGTGTATGCATACTTAACAAAATCTATTTTAGTTACCCCGTATATAAAGCATACTCAAGACCGTATATTTTACAAGTGAGAATTTCATTTAACAAAACAATTCCAAGGAAATAAAGCTATCAACCCTCCTGCCCTAAGATGCTTCAGTGAAATCCTCAAGTAATATTAGGACTTTGTGTTGTTGTCTAATTTGGAATATGGTTTGTCTTTAAATATTAGGAGAATTAATGATTAAAAGGAGAGCTTTGAAAGAACTACTGAAATGTTGAAGTGATTTCTTGGAAGGTGACACAGTTGTAATGAGTGTGGACTCTGCTGCCACAGACATGACTTTACCTTGAACTAGCTCTGTGTCCTTGGGCAAGATGCTTTACCTCCCTGAGCATAACTGTTCCCATTTGTAGAAGGAAGTGGCTTGAGTACCTGCCTCATTGCGTTGTTGTAAGAATAAAATCAGGTTATTATACAGATAAAGAGTTTAGCACAGCACCTGGATCAAAGTGTTGAATGAGTATAAATTCTCATAAAAAATAAAGACTAAAGATTGTAGGTAGGTGGCTTTCAAGGTCAACATGTTACCTTTTGAAGTCCTGGAATTATATAGCCTTTATGGGAATCTAACAAATGATATATCAAGGACATACACTTCTATGAATCATTTTCATTCTTCCACCTATTCAAAATTGCTATAGAGTAGTAGGCACTATCCTAGATCCCAGGTATTATTCATTGGTGAAGAAGAAAGACACAGTGCTAACTTACATGAGCTTACAACTTAGTGACTAGAAAATTATAATATATGCGAGTTTGTGCATGCATGTTGTGTCAAGCTCTATGCAGAATTTAGCAGGTGGAGACAGCATCCTATGTTGCTAGAGTGGTACAAATGAGGCTACAAAAGTAAGCAAAGCCCTTGTCATACAGGACATCATAAGCCATGCTGAGGAGTATGGATTTTCAAGTAAATACAAAAGAAAGGGGCTTCATGATTTCAAGCAAGGGAATGACAATTTGATTTATATGTTCTAATGATATATTTGGTCTCTGTGTGGAAGAGAGTTTCTTAAGGGGGACAAGAAACCAGAAAAACCAATAAGTGAAGGAAGTTGCAGTAAGAACTGAACATCTGGGTAGGATTAAGGAAATCAGGAGAAAAGAATTGATTTGGGAAACATTTGTAAGTCACAAATCACAGGAGTACTAATAGATTAGATACAGGGAGGAGCAAAGTTAAGACGGAACAAAATGAGGAATGAGGCTGGTTTTCTCTAAACACTTGGGGAGATGTTGGTGACAAACAGACACATATAAGACAGAAAACAAACAACAACAAAACACCTAACTTTTCTTTCTGGAGCATGTTGTAATCAAGAGCTTTTGGAGACATGTCAATTTTGTAAAATATAAGTAGAATTTTTGATTCCTCAGACTGTATTTGGTACATAAGGTCAGAAGAAAGAGAGAGAAGAACGTGGGGTGTATTCATTTTCTAAAGTTCTCAGAACCAACTGATACCAAAAACTGCGTAGCTCAAAACAAGAGGCATTCATTCTCTCACTTCCAGTGACCAGAAGTCAAAAGTCAAGTAGTTGGCAGGACTGAGCTCCCTCGGACCATCAGCTTCCAATGGCTCCTAGCACTCACTGGTTTACGGAAGCATAACTTCAACCTTCACCTGTCTTCACATGTTTTTTTCTCTCTGTGTCTCTCAGGGTCTCAAATTCCCATCCCCTTTCTCTTGTAAGGACAACAGTCACTGAATTTAGCACCCATCCTATAGCTAAGACAATCAGAATCTGAAATTTTTAATTACATCCGTGAAAACCCAATTTCTACATAAATTCCAACATAAATAAGTTCATGTTCACAGGTATAAAGATTAGGAGTTGGACATATGATTTTGGGGGCACTATTCCAAAATACCTGGAGCTAAGTTATGGGAATTCTAGAATTAAACATTTTGTAGAGGAAGGAGGAGGAGCCTGCAAAGGAGATTAAAATGTTACTTTTTGAGAAGGGGAACACCAGGGAGTGGGGGTGCCATGGAGGCCAAAACCAGCAAGTGCATCGAAAAGGAGAACGTGGTCAGATTGAGTGGAACGTTGCTTTGTTATGAATAGTAATTAAGAAAATTCATGCAAAACGCCCAGCATAGTGCCTTTTAAGTTCTCAAGTGCCTTTTAAGGACAATTGTTGTTGTTGTTGCTGTTGGTGAATAGAAAGGGCCTAATTTTCTAGAAATGCATTTTAACCCATCATTGAAAACTATTCTAGTGGAACTGTCCTGCTATTTGCGTAAGTGATGGATGTTTAAAGAACTTTAAAAAAATGGTCACACTGAATAATGTAGTTTTTATCATCTGCATGGAAAAAACAGAGAACTTAATTGAAAGTCCATTTTAGGATACTCCCAATTGGTATTTCAGCTTGCTTAAATTTACTAGGCAATTATTCCAAATGGATCAAATAATGCCTTGATGTGTTAGTAGAAAATAGAATCTGGATTATGGGGAATGATTTAAGGAATGCCAATTTAAATTACTTCTAAAAAATGTTCATATCATATATAAAATATAGATATTGAAATATATACGTATTAAGGGTTTTGTCACCTGTTGGGGTTATTTCAAATCTCAATTGTACCAGTATAATGTGAAACTCATTCTATGTGCTGAAATTCTTAGGAATGTCTTTATAACTTATGGAGATCTGATACCAGAATATTAAATACAATTTTTACTAAATGTCTTTAAATAGCCTCGATCTCCCTTGAACTGATGACATGTTCAATACTTTAAGCCTGATATGAAGATGCCCTTATTTATCACCTTGCCACTTGAGTGACACAGAATTTAGGAAAGGCCAATGGAAGAGATTTCCAAAGGGGGATCTTAGAAGTTGTGGCATGGATTGTGACCAGGCATATTCTTTCAGTAGTAAACTATACTATCTTAAAGGACTCAAAGACATATAAGTAGGAACACTGCTCTAAAAAGAAAAAAAAAAAAAAAAAAAAAAGCATTTTTAATAGGACAGTGTAGCTGCACGGGAAAGTGAGAGTTCTTATCTTTTATTCAGCAAATACCATACATATTTACAGTCTGCAGGTGGTGGTCTCCATACTTTATGAATCATTCATCTGAACAGTATTTTATGTGTATGCACATATACCAAATGCTTTATCTGTTTATTTCAAAACGTATACAGAAATGTCCAAAACAGAATTTTTAAAGGATTGGATGAAAAATTAATACAAACAAACGTTCAAATATCAACACTCCTGGTCCACATTCACCCCACTGAAGGAAAACCTGCTTCAGGGCATTAGAGGAGTGGTTAAGACTGAGGACTCTGGAGTCAGGCTGGTTGAGTTCAATCTGTGGCTCCACCAGTCCGACTGAGATTGGTATAAGATCATCAGAGATTGCTGGGAAATGTGCGTCTGCAAAACCAAAACCACCTACTGCCTTGCCTCCCTACATCCAGGGGTAGAACTAGAAATCGTCATTTTGCTAGAAGGTATTTCTAGATTAGGGTATGATCCCTCCATAACAGGTGGAAAGGCATCATCGGTAGGATCATAAGATCATCCCAGTTTGTTCAGGATATCCTCAGTTCAGCACTGAATGTCCTGCATTCACTTTCTAAACCTGCCCGAGCAAACCTGGGACAGGTTTCGAAAGTGGTTGGTCAGCAATGGTTAGTCAGCAGTCATGTAACAGGGAGACAGTGGATAGAATACTAATGTAGTGTGCTTAGAATACTTGCAATTCCTCTAGAGAGGTCTTCTAAATGAGTTCAGGCTTTTAACTTTACAGTTATTACGTGTAAAAAGCCATGTTTAAGAAAATGAGTGATTGCAAGGGGAAATTAAATCCTTGCTACTCAACATGTATGCCTTCAGACCCAAGGTATCAACATTGGCTGCAAACTAGATGGAAATCCAGGATTTCAAGCCTCACCTCAGACTTACTGTTTCAGAGTCTGAGTTTGAAAAATATCCCCTGGGTGTTCCTAAGCACATTCAATGTTTGGGAAGCAGTGATCTAGGTGAGACAATGACTGTCCCCTATTGATTTCTACACATACCTCAATGCTGGTAATGCATGCAAATCACCTGTGGAGCTTTTATAAGCTTTCATACCTGGTCTCACCCAAGGATATTCAGGGCTTTGAAAGGTCAGCTTGGTGTTTTAAGAACTCCACACTGCTTCCGATTTGTAACAAAAGCTGAGAACTCTAATTTAGAACAAATAGATGATTATTTCCTTTTAACCCAGTCACCTTCTCAGACCTCTCTACCATACACAGGCACTAATCTAGGCAACTGCAATGATTTAAGCCAATGACTCTCATGCTACAGAATTATCTGGAAGGTTTGCTATGGTACAGAGTACTGAGCTCCACCTCCAGTGCTGCTGATTCATTGAACTGATTCTGAAAGTACAATAAATTCTGAGGTGATATTAACACTTCTGGTCCAGGGAGAGCCACTGATTTGGTGGTGTGACTCTGAAATTAAAGGATCTGGGTTTGAATCGTTGCACTCTCATCAAAGTAGCTCTTTGGCCTTGGGGAAGCTGCTTCCTGCCTCCCATATTTGTTCCTACATCTCTAATGTGGATATGATTTTGGCATACACTTAATGTGTACAAGTAAGGTAATTTATGTAAACCATAGTATCTGTCCTTTGGTAATGCTTGTAGAGATACTTTTCACTTTTATTGTCCCAAATCAAAGAACACTGAACAGTTAATGTAATGCATTTAGCCACTGAATAAGCGTATTCCTGTGCTTTAAAAAAGATTCAAAGATGGATTAGAGATGACCAAAAATGAAGCTTCTCTTATTTTCTGCAGTTTCAAGTCTCATGAGTGTATTAAAAGCCCTGAGAAATCCTACATAGAGAAACCTGTTTGACTTAATATTTTCCAGAAATTACGTCCTTTAGAATTAATATTATCTAGAATGTGCTTTGAAAAAGCACTGGCTTAGACAGTTAACTTTCTTTTAAAATGAGATGCTGTGTTTTTTGTACATTGATTTATCAACCCTAGAAATACTCCCACAGACTAATCAGCTCTTCACTGCAAAGGCAGTTTACTATCTGATAAGCAATCTTCAGAGAATGAATGAAAGAATGTCACACAACTAAAGGGGGGTAAAGAACAATGGACAAAAGACAATGTTCTATTTGTGTATATAAGACTTGGTGAAAAATGCTCCAAGCAGGTCTCTTGTAAAGTCCAGATAATGGTGCTATAACTCATCGTCTGAAGTTTGATAAACCACAGAAACAATTCCTAAGACCTTAAACCTAGAATACATCACAAAAGCATCTCAAGTTGATCGTGAAGACTAGTTTTTATTAGATTTCAAGTAACCATGGAGTTTAAAAGGACCTTAGAAATTACCTCTAATTTACGAATTTATTAATGAATAACTTCATTCAGTCCGCCGTTTTGCTTAGGTCCTAGATGAACTCACTCAGACACGTGACTTTAAACCCATCTATAGGATGATGAGTCACTGATTTATAAATTAGCTTTGACTCATTCTCTGAACACAATTCCTGTATATAGCCACTGATTTAACATCTCCAGTAGGATGTCTAATAAGATTGCACATTTAAGTTGCCCAAACTTGAAAACTTGTTTCACCTGAATCCTGGCCTCTCCCATGCTCCCTGAATTCATTTCTTTTAGTCTTTTCTAACTTGGTCAATGCAAGTCCATTCTACCACTTCTTTGTGCCAAAAGCCTTGGCCGCATTTTCGATTCTCCCTCCTCACACCTCAAATTCATCATCATCAAGCCTGTCAGATCTCCTTTGAAATATACCCAGAATCAAACTTTAGCTAACTACTCTCAATGCTACCACCTAGTAGAAACCACCACCAACCATTGTCCAGACTGATACATTTATTTCCTTACTGGTCTCCTCGCTTTCCATCTGGATTCAAAAAAATAGTCTCACAGGGCATCAGGAATAATCCTTTTAAAAGGCAAACCCAATCAGTGATTTCCTTCCTTAAACTTTCCAATGGTTTAAAACCCTCCCACCTCACTGTGTAAAACTGAAAACACTTGCTATAACCTCTAAGGGTACTGCTCATTCTGACCCCCTCCCACCTCTCACTCCATGTCCTACTATTTCCCTGATGATTTGCTGTGCCTTCTGCTCTGTATTCTTCCTGAAATACATCAAGTATATGCCCACTCCAGTGCCTGCGCGTGTGCTATCCCACTGCCTGGAACATTCTTTCCCAGATACATCTACCTGGCTCACACCCTTACTTTGTTTAGGTCTCTGCTCTTTATTAATTATCTGGAAAGACTTCCATGATTACACTTTCTGAGCTAAAACTATTTCTATTATCCATCTTCCCTCATAGCAGTTAACACCACTTGACATATAAGTTTATCCTGTTATCTATTTCCCCCCACTAGAATGCAATCTCCACAGCCATTTGCTCACTATTCTAATCTCAAGCTCTAGAGCAGATCTCAGTGCATAATAGGCATTGATGAGTATCTGTTGAGTGAATGAATGAATGAATGAATGAATGAATGAATGAATAAAGTATCTATTCTATCCTTGTCTCTAGTTCAAATTCTCACCTATATTGAAATTTTCACCAAATCATCATCTACCACATAAGAGATATGACTGATTTAATTATTTCTTAAGCTTACAGCCCCCACTAGATCACCACTGGAAAAATCCAATTCTTATTTTCTATTACCCAAAATGTTCCGTTTTGGAGTTAAAAGTTGATAATGCTTCATTTTCTTACATTTTCTTTGATCATGTTATGGGATGACTGAGGCAAGAATGTTTCCTGAAATGATGCTTCTGGTTAGAATGCATTTTACATCTTACATTTTCTACTTTTTTTTTTTTTTTTTCTCTCCTTCCTTTGAATTCCTTGTGGAACCCTTGGCATTGTGCTTACTTTTGTGACCAAGCATCTAGTCAAACACACTAGCTAGGAAAGCCAAATCCCAAACCTAAAAGAATGACAATATGGCAGGTTTCTATAATACAAAGATATGTATTATATCTTTGACTAATGACTAAGTAGTACAGTAACTTGAATTAAAGTATCTTCCACATTTACTGATTTCAGCTCTCCTTACTTCGGGGCCTCTCAAAAGGCAGCTGGTTTAAAACCTTGACGTATGATTAAAGTCATTGGCAACTGTAGGAGCTGAAGGAGAAAACAGACAGGTCTTGTTTTCCTGTGACATGTCAGCCAGCAGCTCCAGCCCTCTTCTGGGAAAACAAGTATCAAGCGGGAGGACCATGGCTATGTTCCTTGTTTGTCGTCTACAGGGACCCACTGATGATTGGTGACATGTGAACAATTTAAAGAGCCTGAACTCTGTGCTCTAAAAGCATTGCTGCGAATATGTAAAAGTCTCTAGGAGGACTTCAGAGTTTGGAAACATAATAGTAAAATTTTGATTGAGGCTCAGTATTGATTAATCTCTTTCAAGTTTTGACATTGACATTTCTGCCATTAAGCAGCTTACCCGTGCACTTGATATTGGGAAAAACGAACACCAGAGGTCAAGGGCTTAATAAGAAAGGGCCCATTTGTCTTTTTTCACATTCCACCTTTGGCAGAATACAGTTTCTCCAATATTCCTACCAATTAATATAAAAAAGTGCTTATGTGGTCCAGGAACAACAGGAAGCCCTTATAAAGAATACTGTAAGACAAAAGACCACATTCTTTTTTCCCCCTCTTCTTCCTTTTAGCTGATGCTTCATAAATCACTTGAGTGTTCAGTGATTTCATTTCTTATCTGTGTAATATGAAAGATTAAGTCTGTATCCCACCTCTCAGAGGTATTTGCTAAGAATGAACAAAGTTAGTGTTGCCTCATGGCTTGAGACAGTCTATAATAGACATCCCACTGTGACCTTGGCATAAAGAGAGATTCATTCTCACATCTTGTATTCCCCAGCTCAAACTGGTAGCATGAGAAGTCCCCATCTACCGCCCCTACTTACATAAAGATAAAAAGATCTCAATCCTCTAGCTTTGTAGTAGTGTTGGTGATAAGAGAACACAAACTAGAAAAAAAAATGGTGTTTTAGACTATCTTCCTAGAATCATAGATCTTAGTAAGAAGTGACTTCAGCAAGCTGTTAGTATTCCCATCTATATTTGAAGCAACTGAAACCCAGAAGAATTAAATAGGACCCCTAAAATAATGTAATTAAGGGGTAGAAATACAATACTACCATTGATGCAGAGCTAATTCTGTTTCACCTATCTTTCATCATGCTAGGATGTAATTTGTCCCTTATGGTCTAAGACCTTGTATTTCAGCCCCTTATTTTGGGAACTTTATCTACAAACATGACATGAAACAACTGATAAAAAAATATAAACTTTGGCCAGAGGTGATCCAAGTTTCAAGGTTATAAATCTCATCTTTAAATGTCCGTGTCTTATATCTTTATTTTGCTAGTTGTAATCAAATATGTTTTGAAACTCTAAACTCAGACAAAATTTATCACAAACTAAATTATGTTAGTGAACACCCCCCAAACCAATAGTAAAGGAACAAAGATAAGGGATATTTTGGGGAAAAGATAGAAATGGAGAAGGGGGGGCTCAGGAGTGCTTTCTGGGATGTTGATAACAATCTATTTGTTAACAAGGACACTTTTTACATGGTTGTGTTAACTCTGAAACTTCTTATCATTTATGGCCTTTCTGCATATATGTTATACATAACTAATATATGTATGTACATGTATATAGTATATGTATATATAATATGTATATACACACACTATATGTGTGTGTGTATATATATATGTGTATATATATGTGTATATATATGTGTATATATATATATATATATATATATATATATATATATATATAATATTCTCTGCTTAAAATTTAAGATTTGAGATGAGCAAGTGCAAAAAACGTACTTTCCCTCAAACCAATGTGTTGTTTTGTGTAAGGCAAACCCATAGAAGTCCAAGTATTTAAATTTTGCAGACTGCATCTTTAGGGTCTTTTAACTTTGGGGAGTCAGCTATTTTAAATAGATGTAAAACAGCAGAATATTCAGCTCCAAATGATCTTCCTTGGATCAAACAGAGATAAAGCATCAGAGGCATTTCGCTTGTACACAACCCCCGAAGCAGCGTTTTCTCTCCCATGTTGGCAGAGGTAGGAAACTCTCCCATCGCCCTAAGGGGATAAATTCACTGGCTGTTAATCAGGATGGGTTTTGTGTGATATGGACATCTGTCTAACAAGAGTGAGGTGAAGACTGTCGTGTCTTGACAAGCAGGAGACAAGTGAACAGCTTTTAGATGGTAATGATTTCTGTCACAGTCAACCTCCCACAGATGGCCAGAAGTGACTTAGAGTTGAAAGGTTCCATCGCCTGCCCTTAATCCCTAAATTTTCTGGCCCTCTCCCCATCTTCCCTGACAAATACAATGTTTCCTTCTTTATTGGTGCAGGCCAGTACAGGTGGTCTCTTTATTTAAATGTGAAGTGATCCAGATAGGTAAGTGTTCAGAAGTTCCCTTAGGTGCACGCAAGCTAAGGGATTCACTTTACACTACAAACCGTTTTTATTCTATTTTTTATAATCCCATTTCAAATAGGCGGCTCATGGACAGAAATAGGAGAATTATAAAAGAGAAAGAAACAAAACAAAACAAAAAAAAAACAACTGCTAAAACCAGAGAGAGTTTACAAGTAATTCTCAAATCCAGAGATCATTTAGATTTCTTGAATACATGAATATTTTATAAGCTGGTGATATCAGGGTTTTCGGCCTTTAAATATCTGTCCAGAATGTTTTATGTCATCTGTTGGCAAATGATTTTAACATTCACTTTTCACCTGATATATCTTCCTGCTCGTACAATTCATTTCAGGGGCATAACTTGTTTTCTTTGCTAAGATTTCATTTCCTCCCATCTCAGAATTTGATGAAATCTATTTCTTAGTTCCTCATCTCCCAGTGAAAGCTGACAAGTATCAGACCAAATGTAGCTGTCCCATATGAAGTAATTCATTTCTGTCAAAGATTAGACATTATTTTTTTTCTTGACATAAGATCACTGATATTGTTCTGTGAGATCCTAGAGATGCAACTTAACCACGTAAGAGCTAATACTCATTTTAAGAAATGTGTTTCATTCTGAGGGTTAGGTTTTGATTTGGTAAGGTAGAAGGTGGGCACCATCGGGGAGAGGGATGGCAAGAGGAGTTAAAAAATAATAATTTAAAATAAATACCATCTCAGACCAAAAGCAGTTATAGGGCAAGTCTGTTCTTAAAAGGGGTTTAAATTATTTGTTCATTCTGAGGCATGGTTGTTCTTTAACTGTGCATTCAGCATCTGAGCTACCAGAGGCAGATCTCATTCTAGCCTACTCAAGGTAATGTCAAAAATTAGTTATCGTTAACACTGATATTCTTTATTATTGCAGTCAGATTTCAAAGGGAGGAAACCCAGATAAGACAAGGAACCCTAGAAGTTCGACCATGTGATCTTTTTCCTATTTATTTTATAGCACATTTTAGCAACCTTTATTATTTGAAAGGAAACAGGATTTTTTTCAAGCTGAAACTACTTTGTCTCACCTTGAGGAGCCATTTTAGGAGATGACAGAGGGAAATCCAGGATTTCCCTGTCTATCCACATTCCTACATTGACCACAAAAGCTCAGTTTGATTCTGTTTTATAGGTTGGACTTCCCTGTAATATTTTATTACAAAAGATAGTCCTAGTGTCAAAGCAAATATGCCAGTATCTGGGGGGAAAAAAACAGTAAAAATTTAAAATCTAGTTGAAAAACCACTCCACTACATGATGATTCTTTGTGCAAAGTGAAGGAGCCAGCCAACAAATAACAGTGACTCTTCTCCATTGTTACTAGCAAGATGCAATGTGTCATTCACTGTCTGGGAGGTCATTTTCTCCACGTTTCAAATGAGAACAATAAATACAGTATCTTCCTTGATACCTGTAAAGGTGGATTTGCAAATCAAATTAGACTACAGGTATAGGAGATTGCTTTGGAAAATTAAGAGGTTGTAAAAAAGCAGTAAATGCTTTAAAATAGAGATCTCAGGCAGCTAGCTCCTTGATGTCTACTTAGCCATAAAATCTAGCATTTCCCATAAATGGTGGTGAAGAAACGTGATTATTTTACAAATAGGATGGTCATTCTGATTGTTTTGCTACTAGGTATAGCAAAGTTTGAGGGCGTAAAGTGATTTCCTGAAGAGTGTTTTAAACTATGAATAGGTCATGTAAAAGAACCAGGAAGAGATAATTAAATTGAGGGCTTACTATAGGCAGATATTGTAGTAGGCATTTGTATACATTACCTCATTTAAACCTAAAAAAACACACAAAAACACCTCTAAGTACAGACAAAAAAACTGACGCTACATAACTGAGGTCCTTTTGGAACACAATGGTAATGAATGAAACACAGGTATCTAAATTACAATCCAAGTCTAATTTCTCATTTCCTAAATGGATACAGTACCTGTAGCATACTTCCCTTCCATGCTCTGTATAACTGTACACTGTGCTACTAATAGAAGTGTATCACAAGGATAATATGGACCTGCAGGCATTCCAGCTTGCTTCCTTGTGACTTCCTGGTCACAGTTTCCCAGTTATTTCAACGGGACCCCTCATGGCAGCTTTCCAGAGTATTTCTGCAGCACCCCAGCTTGTTTCTGACCAGGGACTGTGGACCAGCTCTGAATTGGGATAACTCAGCCAATTTAACCACCAACCAATGGGCTGCAACCACAATCTCCCCAATTAATCTGAATAGTAAACTCAGAAAGGATTCTCTTGCCTGGAAGTGGACGACTCTCCCTCATCCCGAGGGTTTTCTTTAGTGTACTCTTTTATTCCCTCTTAGTTATTTCCCTGTAAAACATTCATAGTTTTTTATCTAAAACCCACCCTGTTCAAATTAAAAAAATAAATAAATAAATCTAGACCAGTTATCAACAGCTGGGGAATACAGAAGCAGTATCCCATCCATCTCATCAATCATTCACTCATGTATTCAACAACTATTTATTGAGTAGTTGTTCTGTACCAGGCACTATTCTAGAAGTCTAAGAAACAGCAGTGAACAAGATAAAAACAAAATTCTGTGATGTTGTAGCTTATATTGTATTAGAGAAGATACAAACCAAGAAAGATTATCACCAAAAAAAAAAAAAAAAAAAAAATATATATATATATATATATATATATATATATATATATATATATATATATAAACTTTGGTATTATGTTAATTACCTTAGCATATGTGAATGGTAATGCACTTCAAATGGATTATCAATATTACAGGCACTTTCTACGAGGACAAATTTTGCTTTTACTTGACAAAACATCACGCATGCAACATTCCAAAACAATTTGTCTAAAACTAAAATTACACACATCTCAACTATTATCACCAGGACATACAGGTTCATGTTTTTAGAAATCTCTTCTCTAATAAAACTTATTGACGGCACTTTTTATCCTAGCTCAGCACTAAATAACTAAATACTAGTCAAATACTTATCAAATCAATGATCTTCATGTCTCTGAGAAATAATGATTTTGTTACATATGAAACTCAATTAGAGAATGTGTCTACACAAAACTTTTTAACTCCACCATATATTTCTGGGGGGAAAAATGAAGCAACAAAATTTCACTATACATCCAGATCTGGTCTAATTCCCATGAAACAAGGGAGCACAACATCCTTGGCATAATATGTTGGTCTTGGAAAAGGTCAGCCTCTCATTAGCTTTCTTGGTTTCTGCATAACGCAGCAAGAATTCAGACATCGGATCTAGGTAGTTCCCCTTTCCTCTTTACCTCGTTAACTAACTCACTGAGTTTTAAACTGAACTTAGCTTCATGCTTTCCCTGCACATGCATGACTTGACATTTACACTCATTAATTTCAAACTCTACCCGTGAACCCTTCAGAAAAGAACTTTCTTCAAAACAACTAGATTTTGTTGTTGTTGTACTAACTCCATTTATTTTATTTCCTATGGTAAAACTGACATTACTTATAAAATGTATTAACATGAGCTACAACAGATACTAGCCATCTTAAACTCAGAGTTAAGAGTTCTACTATGGGGGCTTTTTTGTTTGTTTTATACCCAGAGAAAAATTAAACAAGAACTTAAAAATTGCAACAAACTGTTCATAGTTTAGAAGTTTATAATATTACATAGAATTCACATTTGTAAATGAACGGCAGGCAAAAATGAGAAAGTTCTTGCTCTCTAAATTCAGTTAATTTTCATAGTAATGACTAACATGATTTATTTCCCATGAATCTACGATGTGCTCTAGCTAATGAACTATATTGTGCAATAATTTTGAAAATGTATCATTGAAGCTTCTGTGTTAATACACAGATAAATGCTGTGGTTATAAAACATTTTTCTTTATGTGACATTTAACAATGTTTAATTTTCAAACTTTAGTAGGAATAATTGAAATGAGTTTTATACTTATATTTTCTCCTTTCAAAGTAGCTGTTTGCCAGCAAAATGACTCACACCCAGAAAAACTTTAAGTTTATTGTTTTGGGTGATTTATGAGATGGGAGATTATGTTATCTAGGAGTTTTAAAACTCTTTCCCCAATACATTTAAAATTAATCTAGCTCATGTTCAGCTGAGATCTTGCCCTCATTATACCTAACACACACACACATTTGTATTTACATACATTTATTATTACGTACATTTATATTTTATCAATGGGCAAATTGTTTCATTTTCCCTCTGCTAAGGATGTCCATTCTACAATTTTTATGATTAGTTGAACTTTATTTTGCTCCAAGTTTTCGGTCCTATAATGCACAAGTAAAATATTTTCATGCCTAACTAAATATTGCATGCTCTTGGTACTACATTCCCCATCAATTCCCATTGAATACATTATAAACACTAGCCGAATTTTATTTTACAATGCTCTTAATACCGGAGCAGTTTATTGCCCCTTAGAGGTTTTTTTGTGGAGCCATGGTTTACTAACAATTAGCTTTAAAAATCTGCCACACATAAAAATATTTATGCTTAGTTTACATATACTCCCCTGGAGATAGAGAGATAAAACTGGACGCACTCCCCCTGAGAGAACTCTGCATGTTATTGCATTTTAACAGTCTTCGTATTGATAGCAGTCCTTCTGGCCTATCCAGTAGGAAAAAAAAGAAAAAAGAAAAAAAAAAGAAAACAACAACGTGTCCTTTTATTAAGACACCATTTGCACATGCTGATTTAACACAGCTCTGCTTCCATTCATTCATATGCACACCCACATTCAAACGTGCATACTGGTAAAGATCGTCAAAGGACAGTATTTGCAGCAGGAAGGAACAGCATAGATTATTATTATTTTTTTTAATCTTAAATTCTCTTTGGAAAGGTAGCCATATTTTGGCCCAAGCTAGAATTCTTTTCTGATAGTATTCCATGAAAATACTGATGAAAAATGGAAACAATGACAAATTCAAAAAATAGACAAACTTCAAGCACACCATAAGCTATTAAAAGACATTTGTATTGTTGAGTGACTCCTGTACTAAAGTATTTTACAGGGATTAGCCACCACAGTTTTTTGAAGTTACAAAGTATGATCAGTATCCAATCTGCTTCTTTTTCCTCCAAGTATGTACGTGAGATATACTTTGCCTCTTTAAAAATATAATAATTTTGTCCTTATTAAAAATCAATGCTAAATTAGTAGTTACATTTAGTATGTTGTATGTTAAATTGATAGTTAATTTTAGAGATTTTATAATTTCAAACATCACTCCTTAATTTAGCCATATTTCACAATTGGGGGCATCTTATTTTCTTAACAGAAACAAATGGGATACTCATGATTTTTTATGTTTGTGCTTTGATTCAAAAAAAAAAGAAAAAGAAAGAAAGAAAGAAAAAAGAACTGCTGGAGGAAAATAAAGCACCTATCCAAATCCTAGCATGTTTTTTTTTTTAAGATGCAGATTGTAACAACCTGAGAGAAACAGTGCTATAAGGTGGAGAGGATCTGAGACACAAATAGATCATTTGCTTTGTGATTCTGGGTCTTTCACTCACTGGTTGTGTGATGTGAGTCCAATCTCTGGATGTTTCTTTTTAAAATTAGTCAAAAGCACTGACACTGGACAATACACTATGCTAAATGTTCAGTTGCTACATTAGAGTCCTTTCTATGAGAAAAGATATGGAGGAAATTGAAGAAAATATCGAGGACATTTTGAAAGCAGCATGCGTTGTTTTTGAAGATTTGACTTGCTGAGCTTTGTGAAGCAGCACCTGTGTCCAAGGAAGTGACTTCTACATAGATTGACTCCCCTGCCAAGATTTGAGGAATTCTCTGGTAAAATTCCAGGTGAAAAATATCGGGATTTTTATACCTGTACATTTCCAACAGTCCAATTTGAACACAGGCATATTGAAAGCAATTTTATGAGCCAGCTTCAATTCCTGTGCTCATTCTTGTTCACCAGGACTATTCTGAGGTGGGGAGTAGATGCATGGAAAGGAGTGAAGATGGTGGCATGAAGCTGGAAAGGAAGGCCGTGGACAGATTTTCAAATATCTTGAATTCTGTTTGAGGGCTTTAAAATTATTTAATTCTGAATAGAATAGAAATGTCTTCCTTCCCCAATGGACAAATACTCAAACAGATCTAACTTTTAAAATGCAAACATTTTGCCTGTGAAGAGGGTGGCGTAAAGGGGGCTGAGAGGACAACCCTAAGGAGTGGTGAGTTTTTAATGACATCGAGGGCCTGAATGAAGACAGTCTGTAAACATCAAAAGGAAATTTTAGATAAGAGACAGTCTGTAAAATGGCTCGCAATGCTCACTGCCCTCTGATATACGTGTCCTTGTGGAATCTTGTCATCTAAGTGTAGGCTGAACTTACTGACTCCGTTTGATAAACAGAATATGACAGATGTGATTGGATGACACTTCCAAGGTTAGTTTATGAAAAGAGTATGGACCCTGTCCTGTGTGCTCTCCCTTGAGCTAAGACTCTTGTCCTGAGGGAAGGCAACTGCCAGGCTGTGTGGCAGCCCTCTGGAGGGGCTCACGTGGGAAAGAAATAAGATCTGCCAACAATCATATGTGTGAGCTTTGAAGCAGATTCCTCTATCCCTAGTTGAACATTTCGATGATACCACAATCCCAGCTGGCATGACAGATTAATTGCAATCTGATTAGAGACCTTGAGCCAATAGCATCAAGCTCTGACATGCCAGGATTCTTTACCCACATAAACTGTGAAATAATACATGTTGTTTTCAGCCATGGAATTTGGGGGGGGGGGGTAATTTGTTATGCAGCAGCAGATAACTGATACAGAGAGAAATTTCCAAACTAAAAACAAAGATGATAGGAGTTAATGTTTCTTTATTTCTACTCTGTTAGATTCACCATACTAAGGGAAGTAGAAACAAGAGACAAAAATTCTTGGCTTTAAATAAATAAAATTGCTATAAATAATGTATAAACCAATGATGACACAAGAATCAAGGGAAGACGGGTTGAGAAGGTCTGGTTTTTGACATCGATCCTGTGTATGCTTCTTCCCCTCTACATCAATTAATTCTGTGAAAAAAGCTGGGTGTCCTAGAATTCAACTCAAGGCAGACACTATCCACATGGAGAGAGCATCTGATTCCACAGGCTAAGGGCTCATTCCTGCCTTGTTCCTCTATCCCATTTCCGATGATAACCACAGGTGACAAGTCCAGCTTCCAAAATACATACATGCATATATATTTCTTACTATAAATACACTATCAAAGAAGGATTAAAGGTATTATAAAGAAGAAAATTGTGTAAATAATGAAAAACAAAAACAGAAGAAAGGAAAAATGAGTTGTGATGGGTTTATAAGAAATTAATTCAAATGCTAATTGAAGCACCGTGATTTTA
This sequence comes from Rhinolophus hipposideros, assembly GCF_964194185.1. Taxonomy (NCBI): domain Eukaryota; kingdom Metazoa; phylum Chordata; class Mammalia; order Chiroptera; family Rhinolophidae; genus Rhinolophus; species Rhinolophus hipposideros. The sequence goes on along the minus strand of NC_138069.1, from coordinate 34,297,972 downwards.
TTTTACCATTTAAAATATTAAAGTGTATAATGTGTAAATATGTAATTATAAAAATGCTTTTTATAATTAAAATTACTGAAAATCAACTGGAAGTTATTTGAAGACATTAAACAGTCAAATGCTCTATAATAAAGGCAGGATGTTATTGACTATTTGCTTTACGTCTTTATAACATGTCCCTATTTCTTCTACTTTTAACTTTATTACCTTGACTTGAGAACAGCAGATCTGTTAGCTGCAGACATTTTATTATTTTATGAGCCAAGAGAGCAAAGAGAGCCAACATTTACTGAAGACTTACTACGTACCAGGCACAGCCCTGGCTGACTTTAATATCATCTCATTTATTTCTCATGTGAACCATGATCTTGGTGTATAATCCCCATTAGGAAAAAAACAAAACAAAACAAAACAAAACAAAACAAAACAAAAAAAACAAGAGTCAGATAATTTAAATAATAGGCCTGAAGTGTAAGTGTCATATCTGATGAAAATCTTTGCAGGTGATCTCAAACACTTGTAGCAATCTACCATGTCACCTTATTAGGCAACTGAGATGGTTTATCTATAAGTTCTGTTTAACCAGCAAAAGGCTATAAAAAGTGAGGTATTACTGGTGTCACCCATCTTTCTAACCCATATTTTCACATATAGTTTTATCCATTTTTTACAGAAACTTTCAACTTACTGAGTCATTTTCTCACCCAAGTAATGTCCCTATTCCCTGATCTTGCTTCCAGAGTTATTTTGCTTTATGTAGAGCAAAATAACCCTCTAACCCTGCCCTATGTTTTCCTCAGAAGGTAGCCATAATCTCAGGGATCATAGTCTGTTTCTTCATCACATGTCACTTGATCCACAGACTCCTATGTGGCAAACCACCCATGCTGTGAGAGTCCCGATATTTGAACTGGTCTCCCATTCTCCCACATAACAAACCATCTCTCTTTAGATCTAAAAGTGATCAGTTAATATGTGGGACTCACTAACACTGTGTACTTTCTAAGTTTTGTACTCTGTCCACTTTGTATTCTGAACTCCGGGTGTGCTGACCAAACCATAAATGATCTTCACCTTTCTACTGTCATTAAACTCAAGCACATGCTGGTCGATTTCTGCCTAATTGCTCTTTTCTGTCTGATTACCGTCAGCTGGTAGAGCTCCTTTGCAGACAGCACACTATACCTTATTTTTTTTTTACATAATCACTCTCTATATACGAGCATCAAAAACAGAACATGCTAAATTACTATGATTGTTGGAATATCACTTGGAAAATTTAGGCCTAAAAAAATATATATGCTGGTCTGGAGGACTACTAATGCTCAAATTGCATTTTTTTTCCTTCTTCTTCTTCTTCTTCTTTTTTTTTTTTTTTTTTTTTTTTTTTTGCTTTTCCTCTTTTTGTTTTATCACATAACTATGCAACTGAGTGATTGCATTGCTAGTTTTAGGAAATCATGCAAACACCAGGAATATGGGGCAGATGACAATCTCTCATCTACTCTTCTCCCTCTAAAATATGTTAGGGACAGAATAAGAATGTTTCCTGTGAAATGGATTAGCGTTTCATGGGGTCAGCTAAGCAGCGGTGCTCCTGTTGAAGGGAAATATTCAATTTCAAAACAGTATTTCCTTTTCCCCCCCTATTATTTGCTGCCTCGCTCCCTTTGTCCCAACCTAGATACTGTAATTTTGATGTTTGTTAAACTGCTGAATGCCTTCCAAAGCAGCCTTCCCGCTCTGTTAGGCACTTGACCCATGGGTGAGTACTGGGCCTTCCAGCCCAAATCAATACCATTCAGCAATTGCTACACAGAGTGCTGGTGTACAACCAGCTGTTATTGTGTCATTCTGGGGAGGATCTGCATCAATCACTGAAACATAAGAGTGTAGGAAAACACAGTATGAGGTAGGTGTACCCGGGTCTGCAAGAAACAATGACAGCATTATGTTGTCATTACACATACCTGGATAAAACAATAGTTAAAAAGATTTGGATTAGAAAAGCTGAGTTCAGTGACTCTGCCAGTGACTTCTTTATATCCCGGTTTCCTCATCTGAAATATGGGCATAATAATACGTTGTGCAGCATGGGGTTCTTATGAGCATTCAGTGAGATTAAATGAGGTTAATACTTACGGAATTCTTAGCATAGTGCCTAATGCATAGCAGATGCTGAGTAAATGTTAGCCTCTATTATGTTTATTATTTTTGTTAGCAACAACTAATATTTTTATAAGGAACACTTATAATAATTCGTTCATTTATATTCTCACACTAAGCCTCAGAGACATTAATGTACTCTTTTTTGCCAGATTGGAAATTTTCGGTTTACAGAGAATGTTTACACTGATACTTATTTTTATGGTGATAATAAATACATTGATTTTCCCCAACAGAAGTTCTTTTCTGAATGTAACTGTGAGAGCCCTTGTAAATAAATTGTAGGATAGGGTTGAAGTTCTTGCATTTTGATTTTTATCATAATTGCTCATTCATTTATTTATCAGGTATAACATATGCATGTATTTATTCATCCAACCAGTAGTTAGGCACTGGTTTAGGTACTTGGTGAAGATCAATGAACAACCGCAACAACAAAATACCCCAAAACTTGCCCTCAAAGAGCATATGTTCTGGAAAGACAGACAGACAATATATCATTTTTATTGCATTCTTTTTAGAATGTACAAAGCATATGATTTGAAAATAATGACTCCTATAAAAACAATGATAACAAGAATTGCTGAAGTGGATCAGAATATGGAGACTTGTAAGTGCCAGGCAAAGACAGGACAAGTTGCTCTATTAAATATGGTTATCAGGGTAGGCCTTTGAAAGGTCAGTATGAACAAAGCAGGAAGGGGTGAAAGACATCCGGGGGGAGAGTGTGCCAACTGGAGAAAAGGCTCTGAGTTGGGATTCTATCTGGCATGTTTGAGGAACAACCAAGAGAACAAGGAGCTAGTGACTGGGTGTAGTTGGTGATAAGTGCCGAAATGGTTCCATGGATTCTTAGGGGTAGATGATAGGAGTTTGTCTCTCACTCTAAGTAAAATGGACAGTTCTGAGAGATCTACGAGCAGAGGAGTGACTCACACAACATTCTACAAATGGTGACATATCTGTTCTACAAATATATCGTCTAAAAATGTATAAGGACTTGTCCACTGGGGCAATATATGGAAGAGAGACCCATTCATTCAAATTCAAAAACAGTGATAGAAACAGGGCCAAAAAGTAAAATGTGGTTCCAAGTACAGCAAAAGAATATACCAAGCAAGAAATCCAGGGAACAAGGGAAGACTAAAGTAGGTCTTTGTTCTCACTATAATTATATACCCCTTAAGTATAAAACTGTGACCCAGAGTGTAAACTATGATGAATGTCAACCTTTGGACATTTGCTGTATGCTATTTTCTCTACCAGAACATTTCTAGCAACCACTCTTTATTAGGTGAATTTCTACTCATTCTTCAGTTCCAACCCTCCCAGCTAGAGTTACGGGCTCACTTCACAGCTTTCTGTGGTCACTGAATTACTTCATATTATCCATCACCTTGTACTGTAATTATACATACATATATATATATGTATGTATATATATATATGTGTGTGTGTGTGTGTGTGTGTGTGTGTGTGTGTGTGTTTCCCACACACACAGGTGGGGAAATCAAGAGAGAGGGAGGTGAAGAAGAGAGTGGGAGGGCATGAAAATGAATATCAATGGATATGATGGAGTCTGAGCACAAATGTATAAAGAAAGTGAAAGAAAAAGCAGGAATTATGTCATATGTAAAATACACACACACACAAACACACACAGACTATATATTTTCCACTATTGTGTAACTTCTGAAAGAGCTAAATCAATGTATGTTTTTGTTATTTATTCATTATTATAATCTGATACTACAACACAATGTCTATACATAGTATCTGCTCAATTAATATTTATTTATTTATTCATTAAATATAGATTGAGAGTCTAGCAAAAACTAGAAATGACTATTTGAGATTTAACCATAGAGTGTACTCAATTAATTAGGATAAATTAGTTTGGAGCTAAATAACCACCAAACTGAGTAATTCATCTATTGTATTAATCCTTATAAATATCTATATACCACCTTGTCTTATTATTTTATTGTCTTACTGTGTGGAGGCTTTGAGTAGATAAAATGTTCTCCACAGTGTACAAGACATGGTATGGACTGGGTAAATAATTTAGAATAAAATCATTTGATTTAAAACATTGAAGGTTTTAAAAATTGAGGCTGATATGACCCAGCAATCCCTCTCCTGAGCATCTACCCAAAGAATTTGAAATCATTTATACATAAAGACATATGTGCTCCCATGTTCATTGCAGCTTTGTTTACGGTGGCCAAGACATGGAAACAACCAAAATGTTTTTCGATAGATGAATGGATAAAGAAGTTGTGGTATATATACACAATGGAATACTATTCGGCGTTAAGGAAAGATGATATAGGAACATTTGTGACAACATGGATGTATCTTGAGAGTATAATGCTAAGTGAAATAAGTCAGACAGAAAAAGCAGAGAACCCTATGATTTCACTGATATGTGGTATATAAACCAAAAACAAGACAAACAAATGAGAAACAAAAACTCATAGACACAGACAGTAGTTTACTGGTTACCAGAGGGTCAAGGGTGTGGGGGGAGGGAGATGAGGGTAAAAGGGATCAAATATATGGTGATGGAAGGAGAACTGACTCTGGGTGGTGAACACACAATGGGATTTATAGATGATGTAATACAGAATTGTACACCTGAAATTATGTTATTTCATTAACAATTGTCACCCCAATAAATAAATTTAAAAAAATGAGGCTGAATTTGCTGTTTGTAACTATGTACTTTAAATTCAAGAGTGGGTTTTACATCATTATCTGTCTTCTAATGCTTTCCTTATGGTATCTCCTTTGGTTCAGCAACCTTATTCATTAAATCTCAAAAAAACCTGAGAGACCATAGATTGGGGAGGGATTTTCACTTGGATCATAACATATACATCAAAAGAAAGATTGAGTAGCTAACAGGAAGGCTACCTGGAATATAAGCAACATGTTTCTGTGTTTCAGGTTGAATTTTTATTACTAGTTTTTTTTGTTTTTGTTTTTGTTTTTTTAAGGATGGAAGACCTGTTTTCAGAAATCTTTCATTGTGCTGCTATGGTTTCATTTAGTAGTGAATATTACTAAGCATTGTATGTGAGCTATATAAGCACTAAAAGCTAAAGAATGGTTACTTTACTCCTCCAGAGTCAACATTTGCTTATAAGAAACATATCAATAATTCTTGTGGAAGCAAAATCTCCCCCCTTAATTAAGTTCTTATTTTTTCAGTTAGAAATGGGAAACAAGTTGGCTCTATTTTACCATAGCAGAAAAATAAATAAACTGAGAACTGGAAATCTATCTATATATAAAAGCTCAAGCTTAAAATTCCTTTAAAATTCATTAAAGGAACTATAATAAATTGCATCTTTTGAAATGGAAATTACACAACTTCCAAATTCACTTTTCAGGAACTTTTTTTTTTTTTTTCGTTATGGGGAATATGTTCTTAATATGATTTCTTCCAGACCACACTTTCCTTTTCTTTTACCTTCAGGTTTAATCCCAATCAAAGTTAGCAAATTCCATCCCTGTGGGACACTAAAGAGAATTGTTTCACATTGTTACTGGGAGGATTTGTGACTTTAATTATTTTTGCAATTATTTGCTACAATTCAACTGTGATTTTATTCTATAATCACAGTTTTACTTCCTGATCAATTATTTGATGCCTCTTCAAAACAGTTTGCTAATCTAACTCTGGGCCTCACACATTATGTTGTTTCATAAGTGCTCATAGTCGGTTTCTTGTTTGAATATTTCAGAAAAGCAATACACCTTCCCATGGGGCATACACAGTTTTGCAACTTTTCTGTAACAATTTAATTAGCAAAATTATCAAAAAGATACTTCATACCATTGTGATATTTCAGCTCATTTCACGTTTCCAACCTACAACCACCCTACTTAGCTACTCAAATAGGAAAATCTAGATCATGATTAAGTTACTGAGTAAAATGGTTCACTTCTTTAGAGAGATACCTAAAAGTCACAGTCTTTTATTATGTATGCCTGCTACACAAAGATAACTTTATTCTGAGTATTTTCTTTGCATATTTTGATTAAAAATGTCCACAAGTATGTTTTTCCCTACCTAATATTTTATTTTGTACTAGTCAAGTTTGTTTTTATTTTCTTTCCTAATAAAAATGTATTTTTTAGGAAAGAGAGTTTAAAAAAAAGAGAGGAAAGTAAATAAGCTAACATACATATGTAAATTTGGATTTTACAGAAATGCTAAATTATTTTTAAGAGACAGGAATTAAAATACATCTCAAAACATCATCATTTCTCTTTTACCTTATCAATGTGACCATTCAGGCTTGCTATTAGCCAAGATTTATCTTGGCAGCTCATGTGAACTTATTTTTTTCCAAGGATCCCATAAAATACCCATTGTTATTTACAGCAGAAATGTAACATAATTTTGTCAGAACAAGCAAGGCAAACAAAACAACAAATCTGATCATACAACTCAACTATATACTTCTAGATTTCTAAAATATCGGTCTCATGTTGATAAACTATACTGTTCTGCACGAGTTGGGCAAAATGTGGAGTTCATAGTCTAGAAACATTGCGGTTTTCCAAGTGGCTTAGTTTCCCATTGCTGCTGTAACAAATCACTGCAAACTGAATGGCTTAAAACAACACAAATGTATTATCCTACAGTATGGAGGTCAGAAGTCCAAAATGGGTCTTACTGGGTTAAATTCTAAGTGTCTGCATGGTTGCATTCCTCTCTGGAGGTTCTAAGGGAGAATCTTTTTTTTTCTTTTTTTTCCCCCCCCACTTTTCCAGCTTCTAGAGGATATCCATTTTCCTTGGCTCCTAACTTCTTTCCTCCATCTTTAAAGCCAGCAATGACCAGTTGAGTCTTTCTCATATCACATCTCTTTTGACACTGACATTCCTACCTCCCTCTTCACATTAAAGACCTTACATTACATTAAATCCATCTGAATAATCCAGGATAATCTTTCCATTTGAAGGTCAGCTGATTAGCAACCTTAATTGCATCTGTAGCCTTTATTCTTCTTGGCTATGTACTGTAACTTATTCACAGGTTCTGGGGATTAGGCTATGGATGTCTTTGGAATGCCATCACTTTGCCTACTGAGAAATATTCAAAAACCTTAAAAAGAAGCTGCATAAATTCCAAAGACTAGCTATCTAAGTCTGGATGAGTGTTTAAAATCAGAGCATTTTAGGGCCTTCTTTAAGTGGCTTCTGGCTCACATTCCTTTTTATTTCCTTGTTATAAACAAAATAAAAGCTGAATAAGTATTTTGAAGTTTTCATAAACATTTACTTTCATCACCAATTTTATGTTTATACTTTGAAAATGCCTTGCCTAAATCCAACCAAATTTTGCATTTAGAAGCTGTTGCCTATTAACTTGATCATATTGTATGTGGAAATCTGTCTCAATCAGATTGAGAAACAAATATACATATATTAGAAAAAAGAAAAAAAAAATCAAGCCAAAGGTGAAATTAAAAGTTAGAATAGAATCCAGAGAGTAGAATTTTTGTTTTTTTATTTTTCTCTCTACCTGAAGCCTTACATTCATCCTTTAGCACTAGACAAGAAGAAAGCTAAGACAATGATATCTATAGCATAAGACAAATAGTTCTGACAATTTGCCTACGTTCTCTACCTGCCATATCTGATCCATCTACTGAGCTTTTCATCCATTACTCCCTTAATAAGAGAAGCGACCATCTATCTGTCTATTTAATCATTCAGCTAGTCACCCATTCATCAGACATTTACTAAATGCCTTTTATTTCATACACTCAGTACTAGAGTATCAAAGCTAGAGCCTTACAAACAATTTTTAATATGTCTATGGCAGCATGAAATACCAAGTGACTTCTCTCCTGGTGCCAGGTAGAGATGGGTGTTTGATCATTAAACTCATCTTTTGATCATGAAACTCATTCTTTTTTTTACTGAGCATATGGCTAGACTCTATGCCTGACTTCTTTGCATGAAGACCATATGATTCTATTTCAGTCAGTGAAATGTGAGAATTGTATACACCTTTCCTATGCCTTGTCCTTCAGCTCTTCTCTTCAGTTTTTCAATTTTCAGTTGTCTGGAATGGAGACTTTCCTACAAAGTGACATTGGAAGTCACATTTAAGTCGGTGTAACCATAATAAGGAAAAAGCCCGGGTTCCTGTATCACTGAATGGAGGAGAGTGGCCCAGTTGGGCTGCCCAAACAGAAAGGGCAGCACTAGAGCATTTGAGGTAAAACAAACAAACAAACAAACAAACAAACAAACAAACAAACTTGTATCAAGTTAAGCCATTGAGATTCTGGCACTTATAGCCAGTAATATAATTCAACAGATATAAAACCAAAAATGTGAATTAAAAAAAATACATAAGAACTACAAAATTGGTTAAAATCTGCGTAGACATCAAGAAGAATAAATTACAGCAGCAACACAGAGAAGGAAGTGAACATGAGGCAGCTCAATATCAGTAGATTTCCAAAAATGTAACCAAAAAGCACTTTCTGGATGTAAGGGGCTCATCCTGAAATTATCTAAGCCCATAGCCCTTGCATTAAACAAAAGCTGTGAGATTTGAAGTAACTGAGACTGTAATCCATGAAATAGAAGCCATATGGTCAGCACTAGAAAAGATGCTCAGAAAAGAGACATAAATCAATAAATCAATAAGCAGGTAAGTAAGTGGTGGAAGGATTCTGTAAAAAGGTGGGCAAGGAAAAAATCCAACTAAGTTCATGATGTCATAAAAAGCAAACTAGCACAGCAAAGAGACAAAGATCAATATAAAAATCAAATGTAAAAAATCAGGAAAATTTACTAGTCTTGATGAAAATAAAAATGTCACCACAGATGAAAATTCTGACCCAACATTTCCCTGAGGATTAGAAGAAAATGTATGAGGCAATTATCTCTATTGAAAAAAACCAAACAACAGATACCCGGGAGAAACAAAATAGCAGAAAATAAAAATTAGACTGGCAGAATCCATTGAAAAACAGATGGGGAAAAAAATGGAAAAACAAAGAAAAAAATGGAAGGACAATATGAAAGTGCAGACACAGTGGAAAATATAATAAAACATGTAAATATGTAGTGGACAGAAAATACAAAGTGGAACCAGAATGAATAAAAAGGAAACTGTAAGGTAAAACTATTTATAGAGAAAAAAATAGTTGTAGGTACAAGGCAAAATAAATATATAATATTCTTAATTGGTTCCCCCATAGAAATAATCAAAGTATTTGACTAGAAAGAAAAAAAAACACACATGAAAATGTAATTCAAAGACATATTTCTAAATAAATTGATACATGAACCTATATAGTTACAATACACACCATTAGCCAGTAGTCCCAGAATGCCCTACATGGGATATACTCTTGAAATAGTGGATCTTAATAATAACAAATCCTTTACTTATACCCCAAAAAATGATCAAATCTTTCAATAAAAAAATCACATCAATTTGTACATAGCAACATTAAAAAACAGAGTGCCACAAAGAAGGTTAAATATAATGAGTAACACCTATTAGAACTTAAAGAAAAAGAAACACAATCTAAATAATTATTTCTCCAAGCATGCAGAAATTCCCCCCTATATAAACAGTCTACAAACACTTTTTTGAATTTGAAAGGCCTTAGACGATATATTTCCTTTGAGCCCTTATTCAGAAAAGCAAAAAAAAAAAAAAAAAAAAACCTATTACATGCACCTTAGCTAAATATGAGATATTCTGAGGGAAATCTTAGCAAAATATTCAGTGCTAAGCACTGAATATTTTTACCTACAGAATTAAAAGTAAAATAGACATATGGATTACTATGACAGATTACAATTTAAATTATATGCCCTGACAAGGCAGAAACCATTTAACATAAAAAATGAGAGTAAATAAGGGTAAGAAAATAGAAATTTTGAGTAAGGAGAAAGATTGGGGTAAGGAGAACGGGTGTGTTTGCTGCTGTAAGTAATAATAGTCTGTCTTGATTCATAAATCTTGTGCATAGTTTCAGGACAATATGAATAAATATAGATATAAAAAGACCTAAGAATCTAAACACCAATTATAAGGGGGGAAAAAAGCATTTTCATAGTGGAGCAGAAAGCAAAACACAACTTTATACTGTATACAATACATATACCTAAATAAAGTTCTTCAGGGTATTTGAAAATAAATGGATGTGCTAAATTATATCAGGAAAGAAAAATAAGAAAATATGAATCAAAGTCTTAACATCAGTGTAATGTATAAAAATAAATAGAATAATATTATATAAAACAAACAAGGTTGCTTTATAATGCTAAAATATGTGACATATACCAGCCTTAACATTTTCAAATCATAAATATAGAAAAATATAAGGAGAAAGAGAAATGTACTAGCTGTGGGGGAAAATAAAAATAGAGCCTACTAATAAATTCCTACAACAGTGCTGATAGAATATTCACAAAACAAAATGACTATATATTACCAAAGAAAACTTCAATTAGTGCTGAAACAGAGAAGGTATAGAACAAGTTGTCATATCTAAATATAATAAACTAGATTTAAAAACAAAGAAACAAAAATAGAAACAAGATCATTCTCCTCGTAAATGAAAAAGAGTTTCCTTGAAACACTGGTATAAAAAAGAAGAAACAGCTATATTTCAGCATTTCTAGATAACAATGATAATATCAACAGTATTTATCTAAAGAAGTTCTATGAGGCAAAGTCATTGCTTTATAGAATTACAAAAAATTTAAAAGGATGAAAACAAATCAATTATATAGCAGACTCAAACTAAAATACAATGGCAATAGAAAGGAAAAGGAAAAAAATGTTTAAAACAACAACAGAAAAAGAAGGAAAAACAAATCTAAAGCTTGGTCATAGAGAAAATATAAAATAGCTAAATTTATACTATAAGGAATAATACAATGTTATTAATAATAATATATGGTAAAGAGTAAAATTAGGTAAAGGGAGAAAAGGATAACATTAAAAGGAGAAAGAACAAAGACATTGGCAAATGATTAAGGAAAAGTAACCACAAAGAGCATGTTGAAAGAATCTCAAGAAACTACTCTGCTCAACTTTCCGGAAAAAAAAAAAAATGTGAACAATATTTTATGAATTATAAATTACCAGAACAGATCTCAAAGGAGAAAGAAAAAAAATATGAGCACTATTTCTGTTGATGCAAAAGGACATTTATCAAAGATCTAGCTCCCAAAGAAAGCATCAGCCCGTTTTCTAAGGGAATTCTACCCAATGACTAAATAGCAGGTAATTGAAAAGTTTTAAAATATGTTTAGAGAATTAAGAAAGGGACAACTTTCAAACTCCTTCAATTAAGTGAGTATAGTGCTCCATTAACATGTCTTAGGAGAAAAAAGCAAGTGTTTATGTCTCTATATACTGAGAGAAACATTTGATGATGTTAAACAATTCTTAAAACTATTCAATAAACTAAACTTGATCTATACTTCCACAATTCTGAAGTCATCCAATTCAGATCAAAGACAGAGCCATCTTCAAGCAGGAACTCAAAGCAATTAAGACACAAATTCAAAACACACTTTCACCACCTTCCCTTCTAATATTGTCTTAGAGATCCTGGATAAGATGATTATACAAGATTAAAAAAGGCAGCATAAAAAGAGAAAGAATGGGGTAAAACACTCCATATTTACAGATAACATGACTGTATCCCTAAAAATCCCCAAAGCAACTGGAAAACTGCAAAGACAGTGGAAAACCATACCTGCTATTGAAAAAGAGATGTATTTTATATAAATAAACAAGATACAAATATAAAATACTATAAACAGCCACCGATAAATTTACCGATGAAGAAAAAAACCATTTACAATCATAACCAAAGACAAGAGGATAGGAATAAATGGAAAGAAAAATACAAGGCCTATTTGAAGTATGTTGTAAACCAGTACTGAAGGTTACAAAAAAAAGACTTGAAGAAATAAAGACACACTGAAGTAGATAGCCAAGTGCAACACATAAACTTGCGTATTCTCTATATGTAGCTTTATTAACTTAACTTGATTGAATGAAGACGCAAAATACATATTTTAACTAAGTAAGATGAACTTAAGTATGTACGGACAAATGAATTAATAACTATATCCAAAACAAATTGAAAACCATAAAAAAGCAGAAATAATTCTAATGAGAGAAACACACTATATTGTAAAGCATCATTAATTTAATTAGTATATTACTGGATCATTAATAGATAAATTAAGTATAAGAAAAAATCCATAAGTAAGTAAAACATATATATTTTAGAAATTAGTCCAGGATAAAAAGATAATCAGTGAAGAAAAGCGAGATTATCCATTAATGGCGTTGGCACAATAAGATAAAAAATACGCTAAACTAATTTTAAGAAAAGTGACAATCTGAGGAAAGTATCTTCAACCCATAACACAAAGGGGTAATGGCACTAAATGCATAAAGTATTTATCTAGAAATTTGGTGAGCTAACCATCAATACCCTAATACAAAAAATAAGTGAGAAATGTGAGCACTTCTTTCACAGAAAAAGAATGTAAAAACAGTCGTAAACATGGACAAAAGATACTCAAACTTAATAATATTAATAAAAAAAGAATGACTAGGACATGAAATTATTATTTTTCACCTATTATATTGGCTAAAAGCATACGTTCAACACCAAATTCTGTTGGAAAAGCTATGGGGGAAATAGGGATTTTCATATATATCCAGTAGAAATGTAAGTTAATTCAATCTTTGTATAAGGCAATGATTATCTGTGTTATAAACATATATAACTTTGACCAAGCAATTTCACTTTTGTGTATGTATCCTACAGATATACTTGCACATGTGTCAGAAGCCCTGTGTGAAACAGCAAGAGATGAGAAAAACAAATGTTCATCAATGGAAGATGTTTAAAAATATCTGCCTGTATATCTCTTTCTGTGGTTACTTCTCCCTAATCATTTATTAATGTATTTGTTCTTCTTTTAATGTTATCCTTTTCTCCGTAAAGAAAAATGTGCATGGTTTCCCAAATTTCGACTAGTAAGAAGGCTAAAGGAAAGATCTGTATTTATATTTGCTTGTGTAATATGAGAGTGCTCAGAAAATATATAAAATATAAAAATAGTAGTTTTCAATAGTCTGAGGAAATCAGATAGATGGTAGGAAAGAATAGAAGGAAAACATTTTCATTTTTTCATTGTATATCATTCTATAGTTTTTAAATAATATTTATACAATTTTATCCAGTCATTGAACGAGAAGAAGATACAGAAAAATGCTATTTTCTCCCACCACCCATCTAGTACTCAGATTCCTTATAGAGCTCGTGTTCCCTAATCAAAGAATTTGAAGATGTTTTTAACACCATGAATAAAGGGAAAACAATTTGGCTCTCTAGAACCAAATACTAATTTAAAGCAAGCCAATTGAGACTTGGCTATTCCAGGTGTAGATAAATATGAATCAGTAACATATACAGCATAATGCAATTATTCCTTTTTTTTTTCCCCCCCTCTCTCTCTCTTTGGGGGAATGCGTGTGTTTTTACTTCAGTTCAGGAGGAAAACATCTCTCTCTACCTTGAAAGGACAAAATAATTGAAATCTCAGTCCACGTTTCATTTGGAAGTTATGTTAGTTTGTTCAGCTTGACAATAGATAAACTGTTTTCTTTTTCTTTGTCATCACCAATCTTGTCTGTAACATATTGCATTTTAAGAACTTGAAAGCAAACTACACAGGAACAGAACTGTACGGTAAGTCAACCTGCCATTCAATGCACTAATCCCCTCAACATCTCACCTGTCAAGCAATAGATACGTGAGAGCTTGTGTACAGATCAAGAATATCACTGGACAACAACTAAAAAAATGTTCAAAGGAAAACTAGATGCACATGTCTTTATACAGTTTCTCATCCAAAATGCGGACGTCAATGAAACAGGGATGATTTGAACTCACACAATATGAGTATGTAATACAAACATTACATCACACTCTACCAAGTACTCTATTTATATCATGTAAACTTCAGAGCAACTATGTGAGGTGGGCATTATTATCCCCATTTTGCAATTGAAAAAACAGAGTGTCAAGATGATAAGGAAGTTAGCCAAGGTCAAAGGGATTGAGGCTGAGATTTAATTCTAGGCTGTTTGATTTAAAAATAGTATTATTCCCACGCAATTACCAGTTTATATAGATCTGCACTTGAAATAGCCAGATCTGATTTGGCTGGTAGCTCTTTAAATTACTATCTGGTTCTAGGTTTATTATTGTTTTCCCTTCACTCAAGGTATTGAAAGCATTCATAATTACTTTGCTCTTCTATGCATGACATCACATAAACACTGCTTTTGTACTTATCCTCTAATTCGCAGTAAACTATTTTAGGCAGCTGAGCAGATTGACGAATTGGAAGGGGTTCAATGAAAATAGCAATGCTTTATACATGTGGATACAAAATTTCAATTAAAAGCAGTTAAGTGTCATATGTTACACTTATAGGTTATCTGAATTCACTTAAAGTTTGGAAAGACAAAAAGTAAGTTAATGTTACATTACTGTTGCTTATCTTTTCCTTTGACACACAGATCATATTTTACCAATCCAATTATGTAAAAGGATATAGGTAAGAAATAAGCCAAACTGCTCCATGGGAAATTACACTATTGGTGCCAATACAATACAGATCATCATTTCAGATAATTGTTTACCCTAATTATCTCTGTCTTTAAAAGTTTCTGTAGATGCTCTTTCTCTATATGAAAATGATATATATTTTGAAAATAAAAAAAATATTGCACACAGAAAAAAATCAAACAGACGATTCTCAGTTGGCAGTTTTTTAGAATGCACAAGGATATTTACCTGTGCCTTACCTTGAATACTATTTAAAATGTTGAATTTGAAAGGAAGCCCACTGTAGTTAACTGGGTCTTCGAAATGGACAGCTACTAAGAAAGAATTCTTTAAGGGGATGTCTCTTATCTTCCCCCCCTAAAACAAATTGTCTCTTGGTCCTGGATGACATTACCCTGAACTGTGGGCAATTAACTTTGAATTCCATCATCTACATAAACAAAGAAAATTAAAGCCAATGGCTGTTCAAATGATGCCTAAATCCAGACACATTTTCACGGCCTTCAGGGCCCTACATTATCTCAGTCCCTTCTGCTTTGCCTTTATCTTGAAACCCTCTTCATATCTTCATTCTACTTATACTGGAACATTTGAATTCAATACAGCAAGTTCGTTCTCATCTCAAGGCTTTAGCATGCATTTGCTACACTTCCTTCTTAAAACACTGGCCCCCAAATTCTTCCCATGTTTAGTTCCTGATCTCTTTAGCAGATTTACACATACACACACAAACACTCACACCATTATATATATATATACACACCACCCTAACCACCCAATCAACTTAAAAACCACCATCAATCAACCCCACTCACACTCTATCACACCACTTTGTTTTACTTCTTTATCACATACCCATGAAATTATATTGTTTGTATACTTGTTTAAGATTTTAATTCCTCACTAAAAATGTAAATTTTTATCTTGTACTTCACTGTAGTCCCAGTACTTGGAATATATATTGGCACATAATAGATGTACATCAGTATTGGTTGTATCAACATATTTTTAAAGTTTTACTGGTTAAAATATGGACTTCTAAAAAGAAAACTGCGGCAGAAGGAACAAAATATCCTGGTAGAGTATATAGATGTTATTATTACACACAAATATACAGAATTAAAGAAAATAAATGATTTTAATATGTCCATTCCCATCATTTTCCCCCCCTCCTATTATTGGTGTCTACTAAATCACGTAGCAGAAAGACCATCATCCTATGAAACTTGCATGTCTCTATTAGTTCTGTTTAGCTAGCTATATAACCATGGGCAATAATAACATACTCACCAGTCTCAGTTTCTTTATTTATAAATGAGCTGCAAAGTCCTCTGTAACTCTAAAAGCCATTTTATAAAAATGAGATTTTATACAAAAAGGGAAAATCATCTTATAGTATTTAATCATCTTGGTGAACATATACATTCACATATACTTTTAGAAGAGAAAAATAGGTTGGCTTATTTGGGATAAAAAGCTAAGACTGCAGCATATATTTAAGCTGAATTTCTATTTAAAAAAAAATATCTTGCAACATCAAAGCTCATGTATTCTATTTTTTGCACATGCATTCAAAACCCCTAGAGCAGTAGACATGTTTTTAATGACTTAAAAAGTAGAAACTGCCAATTTATTTTTCCTCAAATAATTAAATCTTTAATTAATTTCACATATAGTTAGTAATAAGCATCATCCTAGTTTTGAACTTTCAAGTATTCCTCAGTTTGCTTTTAGCATGCTTCTGAGCTTACTGGAGCTACTTAAGTCTCATGATGAGTTTGAGAACAGCTCTCAAACTTTCACTTCCTAAAAAAATAAAACACATTCCAAATGATATGGGGAACTGTTGAGTCAAGAGATACAAATTATGTGAAACCATAAAGTGGCATAATTGAGCAAAGCAATTTTGGTGAGGAACTAAAAAGGAGGGGGAATCATGTAAATGTGATTATTTCTAATTAGAAACAATGAGTAACCAAATCAAATTATACAATGAGGATTTGATTCAGACCCCTGGAGGAAAGCAGCACATGCATTTGCATTCATCTTCAGCTTTTTCTTCCCTCTTTTTACTTCTCAGACCCTTTCTTAGACCCTTAATTGTAAGTTAGATCATTGTTAGGAAGATCTTTATCATAGCTTGGCGTATATAGGGTGAGATACCAATTAAGACATATGTTCTTCAACATATTCACCAAAAACTTCTTGTGTTCATGGAAAGATGCTAGGTGATATGAGGAGACATCAAGAAGGCACAAACCTTTGTCAAATTAACTCCATGGTGTTCCTACAAAACCACAAAAACTGGGATTCACTATAGACTTAAGTATTGATTCTAGATCTGTGATAACTAGCTATGCAATCTTGAAGAAATTATTTAATCATTCATTTCCTAAAGTCCTTCTATATAAAAATGAAGGTGTGTGTCCAATGTGGTGGTATAGATTAGACCAAATTTAAGCAAACTATATTGAGAAGTTACTTCTGCTAGATGTTTCGAGGAAGGCCAGATTACATACTGAGGGGTTCAGCAAAGAATGGACACAATCTAGAATAGAATAGAATAGAATAGAATAGAATAGAATAGAATAGAATAGAATAGAATAGAATAGAATAGAATAGAATAGAATAGAACAGAAAAAGAAATAGACCTCAATAAGGTTATCTAGAATTTTACATTTGAAAAACCACTGAGGAGGAATCTTTTTAAATTATCGCTTTAAATATCTTTTTTTTTTTGGTCAATTATATCTCATATAAGCTGAAAAAAAATTGGTTGACAGAGAAAACAGATTAGTGATTTATAGGGGCTAGGAAGTGGGTAGGGGGCAGGGGATAAAGGGCCACTGCTTAATGGGTGTGGGGCTTCCTTTCAGGTGATGAAACTGTTTTGGAACTAGGTCGAGGTAGTGTTTGCACAACATTGTGAATGTCACTGAACTTATTCACTTATAATGGTTAATTTTATGTTTCGTGAATTTTACCTTCACAAAAATAATAAGTTAAAATAAAAAAATGCTTGCTTCCATTTCATCTGTTAATCTCTACAGTGATGCTGAGTTAGATGAGATTACCTCCAACCAACTACTCAGTTGGATGATAAAAACATTAAAATGTCAAAAAACAAAACAAACAAAAATTACTACGGAGGTTATTTAAAATGTATCTTATATCTAAATTACGTGTAACTCTTTAGGTTTTCAAATTTGAGTTAACAAATGATCTCTAACATTTTTTAAATGATCTCTAACATTTTTTTCCCGACTTCTTTTCATGGCATTCTGATCCTCACTCCCTCGTTTGTAGACTCAATGTTTTTTCTGCTCTTTGAGCACAATCTGCACTCTCTCATCTCAGCGCCTCCATACTCACCGTTTCTTAGGAGGGAATATTCTCCCAGAGAGACCATTCTAAGCCTTTCAAATCATTCTTAATCTTTTTTATCCTGATTTGTTTTTCTTTATAAACTTATCATTTCCTGCCATTATACTGCATATTTCCCTCTCGATTTGCTCACTGTCTGACTCCCTTCTTTTAATGTAAACTCCATGATAGCAGATGCCTTATCTGTTTTATTCATTGCTATATCCTCAGTTCCTTGCCCTGAAGATGAGCACAGTATATGGATGTGGTTTAAATGCATATGAGAGTGGACCTTCAGATGTTCCATTCTTAAAGCCTCTTAAGTAAGCCTGCGTCACATACAAAAAATACAGAGGCATAGCCCCTGCCTTGGTAGTAAAAGGGGCTACAGTCATATGTATGTCTCTGATCACAGAATATTGATGAATGCCATAATAGCTCTTACAGCATCGTTTCATAACCAGCTTTAGAACCACTGAATAACCAGCTATAGAGCCAGTAGACCAACGTGGACTGGAGGCAACTGTGAAGACATAGTTCTTTTAATTGGCTCATAAGTAGTGTATATCAAGTAGAGGCAAAGGTTGGGAGAAGGGCATTGTAATTAAATGATCTCCAAGTGACCTTCAAGTATCAACATTGTAATTCTAAAAATTTCATTACGTTAACTTGTTCCTTGGCTTAAAGATCTTCATATGCTGTGTATATGCTAGTAGCATAACATCAGACTAGCATTTCTTAGCAAAAAATAATATTCTAAAGCTCTTAATTGAATTTTTTTATTAAATAAGCTTAGACAATACTTTATGCTAAGTGATCCTTTGGAAAGTCAAAATATTCTGTAGCTTATAAAGCTTCTGAGAAGTCTTAGAGCAGAAAAATATCGCTAATACTTCACAATCCCATTTATTTCCTGCACACTAATTTTCATCTTCCCAAACATTATTCCCTTGACTGCAGTTTAGAAAGCACTTCTCTAGAGAGTATTCTTCTTGAAGGCAGGGAATGATTTCTTATTTATTGCTTTATAATTCACACCTATCTCACGGTAAGGGATTAATATAAAAAGGTTGAATGGATAACTGTTGAAAGAGTGAATGAATCGCATCCTCTTTTCCTAGAACAAAAGAAACATATCAAATAATTTGGGGGCCAATAATATATATATATATATATATATATGACTATATATGAGTGCTATGGATATTAATAGTAATATTAATAATACAGACATATTATAAATATTGCTCAGATGTAAACTTGCATCAGGAGAACTTGCCCAGCTATTTTCCAATCCTTGAGGCCAGCTTCAAGGATTGAGGCCTCCTGGGCTGAAAGGAAACCATTCTAATCTCTAGTAGGAGACAAAGTCTTCAGTTGGAGAGGAAAATATAGATTTTTTAGTGCAGACAACTATTTTCATAAAATTATTTAATTATAGCCTAGTGTGTCTGGATGTGGTTGATAAGATGCATGCTCTAAAGCATCTACTGATTTACATAATTAGTCCTGAAAGAGAGATGTAGTGACTATGACCCATGTATAATAATGTCCAGGTCCCCAATGTTAAACCAGATCATTCCCAACTGGACTAGATTTCACCCAGAAGGCCAAGAATATTATACTGTGATTACCTACTTCTTCTAGTTTTCTATTCACTTTAAAAAACAAATAAGCTGATGAATTCACCACCAGCCACATATTAATTATATAAAAGTCATCAGACTGGGTTATTCTAATATTCCTTAAAAGGGCTTCACAGATACGCAACAGAGTCTTTAACCTCAGCCAAATGACAAGTTTTATACTGATAACAGTGAGAGGAGCTTCCATGTATTATGTATCTACTATGTGCTAGGGACTCATGTTAGTAATTAGTTTAATGCAGAGAAATACTATGTCTTTTGTAGAGATCTGGAAGCTAACCTGACCAATGGGTGGCTGAGATTTGATGTGTACGCAGGTTTTTCTGACTCTATATTCCAGCATCCCTGTATGTGAAAATGGGACGTTTTCAAGCAAGATGTTCAGAAAACAACTGATGTCAGTTTGGCAAGTAAGGTGGTTTCAAGAAGAGAGTCATAGTATAGGTGTTTCACCACCACCTCCTCGGCTTTTCCTTACCTGAGATAACACATTGGGGCATAAATTAAAAGCAATTGGTGAATGGTTGCTTTTTCTTTCCCTTGTCATGATTTCCACTTTTGAATTTGAACTGTAAGAATCAATTTCATTGTTTTCATTTACCCAAGCCCAAAACCTGAGTCATGTATAACCTCCCGCTGCATGAGATTTATCACCAACTCTGCTACTGCTCCCTTCAGAAGGCATACACAGTCTGAACATTACTGCAATTCCGCTTTTTCCACTCCGGTCCAGTCTGCCTTTGTTGTTCCCCTGGTTATGATAATAGCTTTCTAAAGATTCACCATTTCCCTGCCTTATTTCCACTTGAATCTATTCTTTAACATGCCGGCCTGAGTAGAACTCAGATCTTGCAGAGCCTTATAAGCAATGGCAAACACTTTAGTTTTTATTTTGTGTGTGATGGGGATGCCCTTGGATGGATTTGAGGAGAGGTGGGCTATAGCCTCTGTTCTGTGCTTTGACCATCTCATGTCATCTCTTACTTTAGGGACTTGTCACCGTCAGACCCCCTGCTCTTGGAACGCTCTCCCTCTACACGAGCAGGGCTCACTCCCTCAGCATCTTAGGCATTTACACAGACGTCTGTTTCTCATTGTGGCCTCCCCAGCCACCATATTTAAAATTAAACTCTATGTCTGTCCTTTCAGGCCATTGGCATCCTTTCTTTTTTCCTCCATGGCATCTACTGCTATCTGTCACACTATATCTTATTTATTTTCTTTACTTTTTTTTTTTTTAATCTCTCCCCCCTAGAAAGTAAATGCTATGAGAGGAGAAATATGCGTCTCTTTTCTTCACTGCTATATCTATATCACTCAGAAGAGGGCCTAACACATAGTAAGGCATCTTGATAAATATTTGCTTGATTAAAAATGGGTAAACTAACTGACGTCACACAAAATATCAGTCACTAAACTTATTCAGATTAGCAATTATCCAGAGCTTAAATTTTAGTTTTTTTCTTTAAAAACAATGAATAAAATATATAGCCTTAGGACACTTCATTTGTCTTTTACAGGTAGGGGATTATCATACACTTGCCAGATGCCAAATTCCAGGTGCCACACTATTAATCACATGGCAACTTAAAACCCCATGGATCCTAGTCTATGCCCTCATTGACCAAACTGAAGAAGAGAAAATATGAATAAATCTCACAAAATTGAACTGAATGACATTAATTGAATAGCTTTAAGTTAGAGTAATAAATTATTAGAAATCACCGTCAAAATTAGCAAGCTACAAAGTGCAGAGGACTGATAAGACTTTGAACTTGAAAATGTTTAAATCTCTCTTAAAAGAGAGAGATTAGACAGGGCTTAAGTTGGCACTGCAGAAATTAATTTGTAAAAGTCAGAGCACAGACCAAAATACTTTCTCACACATATATAAGCAACTGGGTCCCATACACACAGGTTTAATCCATGTATGCCCACTGTCCGGTTTTTATACACATGTAATATATAACACAAATAATAAAATACATAAACTTGTAAGAATTGCAAGTGGTTATTATTTTAAATAAAACACACTAATATAAATAAAACACCTAAAACAGTCTACTTTGTTGTATCCATGGAAACAAGGGCACAATCGTATTGACAAACATAAGACCTGGACCACAGAAGAGAATTACACTTCAGACAAAATTCTATTTAACTGCAGGAGCAGGACAAAGGCAATAGGTGTCACCACAGCTAGGAAGAAAGAAGTTAGGTCACACCCAAAACAAAACTTGTTGAGCCAAGATCATGGGCCCTGAAAGAGAATGCTGAGAGATTATGGAAAGTTTTCTCTTGATAATTGCAAATAAAATGGTAAAATTCACAAGGCTTTATATTTTCACTGCATCTTTGTGGGCAATTTAAGAATAGTCCAGATCATGAAGATGACACAATTTATTTATAAACTCAAAAGACTGTGGTCTAACTGTTAAAAATTGAGAGAGAAGTATTTGAGAGATGAGACCAGACTTCTCATCTTAGCACAGTTGCCAAGTTGCTTCACAACCTTTCCAAAGTCGAAGAATGACAATCACAATGAAAAAGCTTTGGACCTTTCCTTCAAAATGACAGACCTCTGGGCAGCCATTCACAATGCTGTCACCTTACCCAAACACTTAAAACTACTAGGTAAAATATATTAAAAAAAAAAAAAAAAAGTTGCCAAGCTTGAAAGCAATAGTTGGAATTATCCAAAATATAGGAACACATTGGAAAGTCACAGTTTACGTACAGCAGTAATAACCATTAATATTTGAAGTTGTACACATTTAGTCCCAAATAAAGGAAACTCCTACTGCTAAAGTTACTCTCATTGGACTTCAGAGCTCTATATTAATTGACCTTATACTACTGAGTTTTAAAAAACTTCTTTGTACTAGCATCTATCATTTGGTTTTCTGCTTTTTAGATTCCCATTAAAAGATTTAACACTTTCATACAAAGAAGTCCTTTAAAAATATAAAAACAGTAGTCTTGCTCAACCCTATGGCTACACTTTTTAAAAAAAATTTAATTTAAACATATTGGGTTCTTTTCACTGTTCCTCATGAGAGGAACTCAGTCTTTTGCTATCTGCCATTTGTCAATGTTATTTTCCAGGTCTGTATCCCCAGCTGGAAGCCAGGTTTCCAGGTGTAGTAAGGAAGGCCTTTACTTCTAAGTAAAAGAAGGCCAGACTAGCCCCTTCCCTGCTCTGGAAACCTTATTTTAATGAATACAAGGAAAAATCACATTTGGTTTTCAGTTATGTTGAGTTGCTAACTCCTGTTAATTGAATTTTAAACTAAAATCCTGTTTTTTCACGTTATTATTTACAATGTATCTGATCAAAGGTAATGTTTCAAAGGTAAACATACACACACACACACACACACACACAAAACGCTGACTTTTGTAACAGAAAGGTTTAGTCTTAAATCTCTTTTCTGCTTACGAGACTTGTGACTCTAAGGAGTTATTTAAATTTTTAAAGCCTCATCTATTTAAAAAAAAAAAAAGGATAGCTATTGGCTTCAAAACTTAAATTAGTTAATTTAGGCAAAGTAGCTACCACAGTGTCAGTACTCTCGAAGTATTTCTTATTTTATTTGGAGCAGCTAATTATTATTATAATTCTTTCTTGACCCAAATTAAACACTTATTTTAATTAAAATACAATCTGCCAGAGAATGTTTATAGTTTTAAATTGTGTCATTAGTTATCCTTGGTGTTTGTTATTGCCTCATAGTTATCTGTTCACAGACAGACACACAGATTTTTTTTTCTATTTTTTTTTTTGAAAACAGTCATGTGAACACTTACCTACCTAGTTTAAAAAAAAAAATTAAGTGCCTCAAAGATTTGTGGTAAACAAAAGGGACTGGTCTATGTGTATGATCATTGAATTATCATTAATCTATCTAATCCCTGTGCTAACCTGCTGCCCAGACTCTGATTTTTTGGAACATAAACATATTCTTTTATTTTCTTGTTTCTGAAAGGATGAGGACCAGTAAGCTAAAACTAAGATTAAAATTTGGTCTGGAGAAAATGACTAGATTATACTTCTGATCTGCTATGTATTTTTGCCCCCATGACATCAAGCAAATGCTAAAGATGGAGTTTTCTATCTGGTGAAATGAAATAACAATATATCCACATCATAGTTTTCATAAGGATTTAAAGAGAGAAGATGAAAGGTGCTTAGCATGGTGCCTAGAACAGATTAAATGCCCAAAATTAATTGTTATATTTCTGTCAGTTTTTTTTAACTCCATCATTTTCTCCAGTATCAATTAATTCACCATATCGTTTTTTATCTTATCAAAATACAAGTATACTGTTTCTCATAAATACAGCCTGGAAAACAATAATGGGGGGGGATGGGAAGGGGGCAGTTGGCAAACAAATAACTTTGATGTGGCTGTGTTCTCCATGGAAAGACACTAATGGTTTATGTTTTATTTTCTTTCTTGATTTTCATGTTATTTTCATGCAGTCCCAGAACAAATAGAAACGTAGCCTATATTTTTCAAATCTGGATTTGTGTTCATCCCATGTTCTATTTCAAATAATATTTAGAAGGGAAGTGTCAGTTCTTGTGAATTTATTCTACAGTCCTCCTCCGATACATAAAGATATTTATACATTCAAAGCACGTTATTTTATGAACCCTCACAGTGCCTCTGAAAGAGATTTAACTCCTTCAATTTTGGTGAGTGTCAGTGTCATGAGGGCTTAGAAGATTCCATGTTGGAGAGAGAAGTTACAAACTGTTTCTCATCACTGGCAAATTGTTTTAGAGTCACTAGTCATAAAAGGAGCCGTTCTTACTTGGCTCTTTTTAAAAATGTATTTGGAAGAAGATCATTTGGGGCCTAAAACTTACGGTTAACTTGAACTGGGAAAACAACCCATGGAGTTCTAAAAAACTGCCTTTAGATTCTAAGCTATCTCAAAAACTTGAACTATGGATTGTAAAGCATCCATCTTAACAGTTCATGCTGAACACAACAAATAAAATGAGCCCGTAAGAAAAGATATCACCTACATATAGAGAGAAATGAAAACTATTTCAGCTGTCAGAAAATTATTCTCAGACACGTGGACTGTAATTAACGTGATATATGTATATAAGAATTGTTATAAAAGGTGCGATTACACTGTGGATGAGTTATGTTGTTTAGCTCGTTGTGAAAACATCAAAACTAAATTTATAACAGCACATCTATTATTCAGTGCTGCATAATTTATTACCTAGTATTTACAAAATTTACACCCACGCATCAACCAAAAGATGATTATTTTCCTGCTTCATAAAAAGCCATCTCTTTAATGTAGGAAAATTGTTTGGCAACCAAAGAAGAAAGGGAATGAAAACAAGAGAACAAACCTGACTTTCTTTCAGGATGGAGAGTTTCCATAAGCTACATTTTATAGTAAGGGACACACAAGAGGCTCGTGCTAAGATTCTCCATCATTAATCTCCATCTCCTTGCTGGTGCATAATCTATATGGAGGGAGGTAGGTTTGGGGGATTTGTGGCAAGTATTAGGTTGAATTTCTCAAGGAAATAACTTTTTGGTTTATATATATATATATATATATATATATATATATATATATATATATATATATATATAAATATATATCCTAATCTCTATAATATATTTTTAAATTAATTCTTATGACTGTTTCATGACATTTCATGGCAAAATAATTAAAACTTTGATTTAATTCTTGTAAATGAGAAGCTCAGCACAAGAAATTTACAAAAGACTTTCATCTGGGTTTGCTAGGCAGAGACAAATTCTCCAAACCATTCTCTGCTCTGAAGTTCGCTCGGTTCTTTTCTAACATAAGTGAGATGATGTCCTGCCTGTGTTTAAAACCTTTCACTGACTTCCCATTGAATGATATTCAAAGATACAGAGAGCTTACAAGGCCCTGCTTGATCTTTCTTTCTCCTGAATTCTTCCGTAATGGCACCTTATTCCAATTTCCCTACAACTTGGTCCTCTTTTGTTCTCGGGACACACCAAAATCTCACTTTTGTTTTTTGTTTGTTTTGTTTTGTTTTGTTTTTATATTTTCAAACTCTGCTTCTTTTTTACCTGCCTCACTCATTTTTGATTTTCAGGTTTCAGATTAAATGTAATTTTCTCAAAAAGGTTTCCCTGATGGGATAAATATTTGTAGTGTTCAACAAGTTCTAGCCTTTTGTTCCTTCTTAAGCATATGGGAGATACTTCCCAGCCTCTTGGCTGTTAGACAAGGCCGTATGACTAGTTCTGGCCAATGACATGTGAGCAGAAATGACAAGTGTCACTTCCAGGTAGGGGCAGTGAAAACCTCTGTAATTCTTCAGACTCTCTTTGTTTTTAACAGTGAACTTGTTGAGATGGAGGGCCTAATGGAGGAGCCAAAGTACCTAAGAGGATTACTGAGAGACCACTATGAGGACAGAAGTTCTGAGGAGTTGGCTGGACCTTAGCAAGTTTTGTATGGACAAAAAGTACACTTTTACTGTGTTAAGACATAGACATTTGGGGTTATTAGCTATGTTGTTGTAACAGTAGCCTGACTGTACCATTCAAATTAGGTCTGCCATTTTATCTCTAATAGCATCTGCTGTTGTTAAAATTAAATACATGCACATATCCTTATTCAATGTCTGCTTTCTCCTCTAGACCAGGGGTTGGCAATATTTTTGGCAAAGGAACAGATAACAAATATTTTAAGTTTGGTAAGCCCTAAGATCTCTGCGCAAGTACTGAACTTTGAACAGATTTGAAAACTCAATTGATTCCTAATGAAAAACTTGCTAGCCATTCTAGCTCCTCCACCATTTCGGGGAATAAAAAAGGTCATGAACAGTTTTTAGATATTATTCATGCTGAATAAATCTGCTTATAATTAGTAATACACAATAGTTTCTTTCAAATTTACATGTCACTTTTAATCTTTTCCTATTTTAAAAGGTTTGAAAGTTCATGATATTGGGAATGTGCAGAACAAAGACATTAAGAATATTCAAATATCTCTTAAGTTTTAGTTTATAGAAATTTTGCCCAATATGGTGCTCTACTTCCTTACAATAAGAATTTCTCCAAAGTAGGGAGGATTCTAACCCTTAGTGAGTAAATCTTTTAATTGAGTTTTGGAATGTTTTATTTCTGCTTTCAGTGCAAATAAACGATTGTAAGCTATGTACTTTTCAAATTTGAGTTTGGCCTAGCAAAAAAAGTCTTAACAGAATACCTAGCATTGATATATATATATATATATATATATATATATATATATATATGTATGTATGTATGTATGTATGTATGTATGTATGTATGTATATACATATATATGTATATATCAATGCTACAATGATACATATATATATATATATATTATATATGTATCAATCAAACACCTGAGAGTGAATCTGTAACAAATATTCAAAGAAAAATATTATATGGTTCAGTGAAAATAAATAAGAATTTATGAAACCATTACAGTTCTCGAGCTATAAAGAAGTATTTCGGGACCATCTGTTGAGATTCCAACATTTGATCTGTGATACTCAAAGAGATCAGGAGGAAAGAGTCAGCAGGGTCACCATTAGAAATCACACAAAGCAATCAAACAGAACTAGGTTGAATTCTGGGCTTTATCACTACCTGGCAAACTGCTTAAAGTTCTTAAGGTCTTTTTTCTACAAAGGGGGCTAGTGAGTTTTACACATAAGCTGTTTGGGGGATTGAATATTAGGGTTCTATATGCATGATAACATGTGGAAATAAGGCTTAGAAATAACACCAGGGCAGGGCCTAGGGCCTAGCAGGCGCTCATGAAGTAAATATAATTATTTTTATTCTATAATAATGTCACTGTCGTCCTCCTCATCCTCCTCAATGTCTTTCTCTAGATCATACTGCTAATTACTAAAATAGAAATGAAGAGAAGAATGGTTACCTGACTCCTAATTAATGTTCTTTCTGGTTTACAGTATAGAAGTTTGAGATTTTGTGGACTGATATAGCAAGAAAACAAACAAACAAACAACAACAAAAAACAGATATGTGGGAGGAGATGAAATCAAGCACTCCAGGAAGGACAGGTGAGACTGAAAAAGGAGACTGAAGACATTCCAACAACTGACAAGTTTGGGGTTGGGAAAGATGACAGAATTAAATACTCAAAGATACAAGTACAGTGTATATATTAACAGATGACACATTTTCTTGACTGGCTAGAAAATTCTTGACTGCCGACAAGAAGGAAGAAAATATTGGTCGGTTGGAGCTTGCGATTCAGGCATGTCTGGATATAATGCAGAACAGACAACAAAGAAACACTGCCATGAGCTTTTAATTAAAGGAGAAACATGGTAAAATCTCTCAGCATTTGTCTGTCAGTGTGTAATAACATAGAATATGGTATGAGGACACAGTGAAAACTACCTTTAGACCCTTGTGATAAAGTGGTTGTAAAGACGTGAAAAAATAATACTGCTTTACTTTTGGACATTGCTAGCACATTGATGATTAAGGAGAGAAAGGGGGAGGGGCATGTTTGAGACATCTTATTGAGTTTTTTTTTTTTTTTTTTTTTTATTTATTATTATTTTTTTTATTTTTTTTTTTTATTTTTTTTTTTTTTATTTTTTTTTTTGAGTTTTTTTGCAGAAGGGATAATTAGTGCATGACCCAAAAAAGCAAATGCCTATATTTCATACTTTTTTCTCAGTTGCATGAATGAAAACTCAAGTTTTAGAAAAGGTGCCAAAACAGCTCCTAGCTTATCAAGTTCATAGATAAACTAGGCTTCACGCCCTTTAAGAGCAACTCGTCCACAGAAGATTATTGGACATCTGGGTCAGTACTGAATTTGAACCAGGTTCCAAGGATGAAAGCCCACATACTAATCTGCCTGAGCTAGCAAGCCCACTGTCATGCAGGTTTAAAGAAATCCTATTAACTGAGAGATTGAAGGGAAGGAAGATAAGATAGCAAAGTGTTAGGAATCAAGCTTCAGTAGTTTTAACAGAAAAGGTACTTTTGAACCATGCTATTGTATACAGATAGGAATGAAACATCACACACACACACTAGATGTAGGTGTGTATGTATGTGACTATGTACAATGAAACCGTACATGGTCACAAGTTCTATTTTGCACGTATTATATGGCATATAAATACGTACAACATACTTAACATGGAAATACTTATCATAGGGTTAGTGTTCGTGCTGAAATCCATTTTCTTACTCTAGCTCTTACAAGATGACAGTTGTATATGGTATATACTAGGGATGCCAAAAAGATGTATACACATGACTTGTATTCATCTTTTGTTATTGATATATATTGAGCATTACAATTTTAATACAGTTTTTTTTTTCCTTTCTAAAACATGTATACATTTTTTGGCACCCTCTGTATATATTATTGACTCAACTACTATTTAGCATTAAATACCAGCTATAGATAACTTACAACTAACGTTAACCCTTTTCCCTTAAGAATCCTATGTTAAAAAAAAAAAAAGTTACAATGTCATACAAGACAAAAAAGCAAGAAGAAATGTAAGTTGTAGTATTAATGTTTCCTGCCTATTATGAGTTAGGAACTATACACAGATGGGGGTGTGGGGGTGGGGAAATGGTGAGGAAAATAAGATCCATGGCTTCCCACAGCTTACTGTCCAACAAAAGAATACAAAGTAGAAATAGCTTTCGTTTATGTGGTTTTCTCTATGCTAACCATCTTCCATGCATTTATTGAATTCCCTATCAGTCAGATGAGACATATATCATTACTGTCTCCACATCATAAATGAAGAAAAGCCTCAAAGGTCGTTCAGATAATAAGAGCTCAATTATATGTCTTTCCCATCTAGATTTGTCACCTTCTGGAGAGGAGAAAACTTCTGGTTCTTCCTCAGCATCAGGGCAGTGCTGGGAATATAGTAGGGTGGCAGCTACTGATTGGTTTATTGTGATGGGATTTGACCTACATCACTTTTCCTGTTCTTTGGCAGAAGGAGAAAGAGAGGCATATTCTTTTCCTATCTGAGAGATATACAACCACATTCAATTCTGTGTTTAATCTATCATTCAAAATTTTGCTACTGTGCATTAAAGTAGCTGGCACACAGCATGGCTGAGGCCAAATCAACCAAATTCCTTAACCATCAATATAGCGTGACTTCTCTTACATTCCTGCAGACCCAGCTTACTACTTCCCAGTAACTATGTGCTTTGCTTCTAACAACTTGTACCAGCAGCACAGAAAGCCAGCAGTGCGTAGGAGGTTGGGCAGCCCAGCTAATCCTTACCCAATGACTGACTGCAGCAGAATATGAAAGCTCAACTCCCTTTCTTCAAGGGAAGACCAACGTTCAGGTTTATTTCACTCCCGTTAGAATCAGGTTAAGACTAGATCTTTGATTAAATTGTACACTGGTTAGGATTCCTCCCTTCACTGTCCTGCTCCCCTCCCTCCTGTACTGGTTTCTTCCAAGTATCTCCTTGCTAAATTATTTACACATAAAGCTGCAGCTCATATTTTGCTTCTAAGGAAACCAAACTGCAAGTAATCTATTTAATATATTTTGTAGTAGTTTAGTACTTTATCAGACAGGTTTCTCCAGAGAAGCAGAACCAATAGAAGATATATACCTATATGATAGAGAGAGCACGTGCTTTATTTAAATAAGTTGGTTCACACGATAGTGGGGCCTGGCTAGTCCAATATCTGTAGAGCAGTCTGGCAGTCAGGAGACTAAAATAAGGATTCATGTTGCAGTCATGAGCCTGAAATCCAACTGGCAGTTCAGCAGGCATGCTTTCTATGTTACAATCTTAAAGGAGAACTGTTTTCTATCTAAGAAACCCTAGTTTGTGCTCTTAAGACCTTCAGATGATTGTATGAGGCCCACACACCATATGAAGTGTAATCTGCTTTGATTAATGTCAAAGGACTGTCAAAGTTCAACCACATTGAAAAGCTACCATTGCAGCAACATCTAGATTTGTGGTTGACCAAACCAGTGGGCACCAAAGCCCAGCCAAGTTGACATGTGAAATTAACTGTCAGAAGGAGGGCAATGGGAACAATGGAACAAGAGCTGGCCTGGGCTGGAGGAGACCATCCACAAGGGCTCTGGTACAACCTACAGTTTCATTCTGTGCCTGAGTTTTCTTCTCTGTATAGGAAGGTTTTAGGAGCACTTGAGGGAGGACAAAGTGAAAAGCAGTATTGTACTTGTGCCTCAACCCCTGTAATACACCAGGTTAACCCACTAATAGGCTAAGGAGTTCAGACAGAATTTCAAGGGCCCAAAAGATTAGGTTTGTTATTGGAGCCAGGGAATAAACCAGTCCACGGCCCCTGATTAGACACTTCCATGATAACATCTACTTCTCCTTCATAGCATTATCATTAATTATATGTCAGTTTGTTTCATTATTTTATTAATAACTGTCTCCTAACCCAATTAGAATGGAATTTGATGAGGTGAAGAGATGAGCCTAAGTTACCACTGTATCCCCAAACCTAGGGAAGTATATGGCATGATGGATGCTTACTGAATAAATACCAATGACATTACATTTTTAATTTAGATATTACCTCATTTACATATGCATTCATGCAAATATATTATCTATTATTTATATATAACACATGTAATAAATATTATATAACTATATTATGTATAGATCATATATGAATTATAAATTTATACACACACACATATAAATATATCCATATATTTTATTATTTCTGGATGAAGAAAAAACATTTTGAGGGGTGACCTGAAGAAATGTACTTATATTTTATGCTTTTTCTGTTTTTATGCATATGATGTTCCATTCACAGGAAAAATCTATTTCAGTTTGTCATACAATGAGATTCTCCTTGTGGTCT
Source organism: Rhinolophus hipposideros (assembly GCF_964194185.1). Lineage (NCBI taxonomy): Eukaryota > Metazoa > Chordata > Mammalia > Chiroptera > Rhinolophidae > Rhinolophus > Rhinolophus hipposideros. The sequence continues at coordinate 34,266,228 of NC_138069.1, read as the reverse complement.
TTATGCAAAACATGAGGTAACACTCAACCCCTGAAATCATCTTTGCTGGAAAATATCTCAAAATCTGTTTACTGTTACTAACTTCAAACAGGAGGCAAAAATAAGACAGACAATCAGACAAGGGGACCTGAGCCACGGAAAATAATTTGACACTCTAAACTCTGCCATTCTCAGGAGGAATGGCACTGCTTCTTCTGCGGACAATGCTGTGTGTCCCTTGGAATCACTACAGAAGCATTTTACTGCTCATTAAATATTTTTTAATGTGAATCCACTCTTGGCATTCCTACTTTATAGTTTTTCTCACAAACCTTCCCATGTTGCATACCTCCATCCCCACCACAAGTAATTTAAAAGAAATTATGTAAGCTTATTTCTCTGATTAAGAAAGCCTCCTGCACAAACACACAAAGGATAGGACCAGTGTAGCCCAAGGAGCTAATGAATCTGGCAGTTTTAAGCTCATTCCCAATAAAAATGGGCCCCACAAATCACTATAAAAAATGTGTTTTGTACCTCAAGAGCCATAATTGTCACACATTTACAATTCATAAGCAGTGGCTGCAGGGTGCTTACTCTATTTAATTCTCTATAGAACAGTGCATATTGATGCTGTGGAGAGGGGCACAACAAAATCATCTGTTACGTGAAACACTCATTGGGGAAACCTCACACACCAATAAAATCCTGAAATGTAGCCATGAAAAGCCTGAAGGCATTCTTCCCCCTAACGGTATGTGATGACAAAGGTGAACATCTGAGATGCCCTGGCATAAACTGGCATAGCCAGCCTCTGATTGACTGACTGAAACAGTAAAGACAAAATATGAAGATGGACTGTCCAAAAGCTTATGTCCCAAGCCTTTACTGTTACTATGTGGATCTAGAGACAGAGGACCTGGTGACACGTGCATTCTGAGAAGCTCCCAAGTCTTGACTGATTTAGTTAAAGCACAACTAGAATAAGATAAATAACCAGGTGATTTAGACTCAGTCATGACTCTTAGTGAACATATTTAATATACTTACAAATCTTTTCACAAACCAGAGTAGTTTATGTGACTGTTACAGTAAAATGATTTCCAAATCTTAAAATTAATATTTCAATTCACCTGAAACATGTAGATCATCCTGAGGTCTATAAAAAAAAGGCTGCTACCTCATACATTCAAATCTTTGGAATATCAGGTTTCCTCTCTGGTAAGTCATGGGTGGTTGAAATGGATTCTTGGTTTGATTTCAAATATTGGCTTTTTTAGTTTTACATAAGCATGATCTTTTCTTTTAAAATATCCACATATAAAGTGTAGATCCACCAATTTTTTGGGTAAGGTAGTAACATAAAGATAAGTGAAAACGGTAACTGAACCACAAAAGGTGTTTATCAACTCTCTTTCAAATTCCCCATACTTCAATTCTCATAAAAATCTAGAGAAGAATATGTCAATGAAAAATATCAGAATTGGAAAAATATGTTATGAAGTTACTAAATGGGAAACTCAGAGGACCTTCTGAAGGACAGAATTAGTCATATCTACAGCAAAATATCCAGACAACCATAACTCAAAATACACAAAGGAGAAGATTCTTGCAGAAGCAAAGTGGAAGCAGAGGAGAACCAGGCTCAATGAGTGACTACCGGGGGTGAAGGTAACCAGGAAGCAAACATCAGAATAAGCAATCAGAGAGCTACCACCAGAGCTTTTGAGTGTAACTCTTGTCTCCCAAGACAAAGCGAGAACCACAGTCAACTGTGCCCCTGGTGAGGAGCAGTGAGAAACAGTACTCTGTATAAGAGACAAGTCAAGTTGTTGTTCCACAGAATAATGAACCCAGGAGGAACAGGGATCCCACAGCCAGCCAGAAACACTGAAACATCTCTTCTAGCAGCTTTCACTGGAGCATGGTTTTGATAATAGCAGGGAATCTCCAATACAGGAATGAATGAAAAACCAACAAATGGTCCCCAAGTAGTTGAGGAAATGAATACCATGAAATAGAGCTATGGCAATCTACAAATGGAAAGATTAATACCAAAATATATGTAAGTTGGACTAAGTGTAATTGATAAAATCACAGAACCTTAAGAAGGTTTTAATCTTTGAGAACCATAGTACTCCATCACATCCATCCTGTTTGGTTGCAACATATAGAGCAGTTCCCCAGGTGCAATGTGAAACCAGCCCCAGTACTCAGAGGGCAGGGAGAGACCAAGAAAGAGGCAGATCACTCCTTTTTGGTAGGTGACAGGTTTAATAAGCAAGGGGACTTACTTACCAGGCTGGTCTTGGGTGGCCACAAGACAAGTAGATTCCCACACCCACACACCAAATTGTAAAAGATTCTATCAGTCATGCATACAGGGGGACTTTAACTGGGTTTAGTCGCACATTCATTAGGCTTTGAAATGAGAGGTCTGATTTATATCTCAAGGCTGTGTTCTTAGGCAGCTTCTGGGGATTGGGGGTGGGGAGGGAAGCAAGCAGAGCTCATATTCCAAGCATATGGGAGGGAGTGGGGAGCCTCCAATTGCCTGGGTCTAGCTACATGTAAAACCAGTTGTTATGTCTTCTTTATGACATTCCCCAACACATCCTCTAAGTGCGTTATTCAAACTGGTCAAGATGATGCAAAAATTTAAACTCTTTAGCCTTTACTCTCCTACATGTGAGAGGTAGGGGTGCAAGAAGAAACATGATCGCAAGGACTCAAGCACGTTTCTGGCAGAAAATAGGCAACGCTTCTCCCACCACAGCAAGATCTGTACCTTGTGTCTTCTGAAATGCACAGAGACATAAAGCCAGTAACTATGTTCTTTTCTTTCAACCCCTCTCTCCACCTGTGGACTGGATCCCACCCCCTTCTGGCTTATTCCATGACACTGCCCCACAATTCTATCTTTCAAAACCTTCCCACTCCAACTATGGTGTCATTTCAAGGATTTTACAGCAACTCACTGAAAAGTATCATATCTCCATCTTTGTTTCTCTTGAACCTGCTCTATGAGGCTTTCATCACTACCACTCACATCATCTCCCCTCGTCTGTCAGCAATGACCACCCCCCCCCCACACACACACAAAATGCCAAATCCAAGGGGAGCTTTCCAGTCTTCACCTTCCTTGACCTAGTGCATTTGACAGCTGATTTCTCTGTCTACCGAAACGCTTGGGTTCTGTGGACAATATCTGTCCTTCATGGGACACTCCTCCTTAGGTTCTTTGAATGGTTCCATTTCCTTTCCTCAGCAATTATACACAGAGGTGCCCAAAAGTCTCAATTCTCAGCCTTTTCTCTGTCATACTTTTTACATTCACTTTTTAGGTTATCTTGTAGAGGTCCATGAGTTTTTTTTTTTTTTCTTTTTCTTTTTTATTTCCTTTTCAGTTTCAGGTATACAAAACAAAGTAATAGTTAGACTTTTACACCCCTGACAAAGTGATAACTCCCCATGACTTTTTAATACTCTCCCCAAATCTCAATTATGTATATAGGGTCTAGATAGCTCAGGTGATATAAAGTCTCTTTTATCCAACTGCTACCTAACCGCTCCTGTTATATGTGACATTGGCAACTCATATTTAAAATATCTAAAAGAAAACTGATTTCTTGCATACAAACCTGCTTCATCCACAGATTTTCCTGTCTCAGTTAGTGGGAAACTTTATCTTTCCATTACTCAGGCCAAAAAACGTTGACATCGTCCTTGCTTCATCTCTTTCCTTCACACCACATGCCCAGTTTGTTTTCAAATTCTGACTACCTTCAAAACATACCGTGAATTCACCCACTTTTCCCTGCTTTAAAAGGTTAAACCTAATCTAAGTTACCTTGAACTCTCCCTTAACATCCTAATTGGCCTCACGGTTGTCCTTGGGCAGTTCTCCCCCATATCTAAGACTTTTCTCAACCCAGCAATGCATAGGAATTCTTTACATAAAAATGTCTGTCAGATTTACAGCACTTCTATGTTTGAAGACCACCAAAGATTTCCCTTCTCACTGAGAGTAATAGCTGATGTTGCTTCCAGAGCTCACAAGCCACTCTGTGGTCTGCCCACCGCTCCTCTCTAACCCAAATTCCCCCTTACTCAAGGATCTGCAGCCACTTCAACCCCCTTTCTATTCCTGGTTTATACCAAGAAGACTCTTACCTCGGGGCCTAGGCACTTCCCCTTCCTTCTGTGGAACACTCATTTCCCAGATGTGTACAAAGCTGTCCCTCCCTCCTTGTGGGCCCTGTCTCTAATGTCATCTCATCAGGGGAGCCTTGTTTGATCTTTACAACAGCCCTCTGGCTTCCCTTCCTAGTACTACTCTCTATCCACTTTTCCCTACTTTATTATCTCTACTCAGTTTATCATGTGTTCATACATACCCTAATGGGTTTACTTGCTTGTTTATTATCTGTTTTCTGATGAGACTCAATGAAAACAGGTACTTTATCTATTTTGTTCATTTCAGTACATGTATTGCCTTAAACAGTGCTTGGCCATTGTAGTGTTGAATAAATATTTCATACTTAAATAGAGGACTGGCTTACTGTTATTAGCTAAATTTGTCTAAAGTAGGTCTCTGTGTTTCAAATCATTAAATTACTTTGTTTTACACATACATGGAACAACCACAGACATTTATGATGTATTAAACAACAAAGGAAATTTTCCAGAAATCTCAAAGAGCAGAGATCATAAAAACTACATTATCTGAAGACAACAAAATTAAAAATTAATAATAAATGGCCATGACCATAACTGAAAAACAAATTCAACCACTTGAAAATACCCATTTAAATAACTATTAATTACAATGGAAAAGAAAAATCCCTGAAATTTTGGAAAACTTACAAATAAAAGCACTATATGAGATGCAGCCAAAATAGCTTACAGGAGACTCCAAATGTATATGCTAGAAAGAAACTTAAAATTTGAAAACTAAAGTTCAGGACGCAAGAAGTTGAAAAATAAGAAAAAAAATAAAACAGCAACGTAGGAGAAAAATGAGTCAATGAAGATGAAAACACTGAAATATAAATGAAAGGAAACAGAGTTGATCAACAAAACCAAAATTTTCCTGAAAGACTAATAACATTATTACAAATAAGCGAAAGAGAGCAAGAGAGAGAGAGAGAGAGACAGAGAGAGAGAGAGAAAGAGAGAGAGAGAGAGTTAGAATGAATAATAATATGAGAAGAATGGAAATGAATAAGAATATAAATAAGATATTCCAGTGCATTTGAATGTGATTATTTTAATGGCTATATTTATTATGGACAAAGATAGAGAGAAAAGAAAGGCAGAAGAAGCAAGTAGGTAGTTACATCTATGTCTAGGAGATTTTTGACACCTACACAAGAATAGTATTTCCAAAGTGGGATTTGGGGTGAACTAGAACTAAGTAAAAGTGGGTGATTGATTGGGTGAAGAGGTTAAAGAGAGATACACCTCTCTACTTGCCACCCTTTACTCCACGACCTTGTACTAATTGTGACTGAAAGGGGTGAAGGCAAGGACTCATAATTTATTTTCATTTTTTAAAAATTTGCTCAACACCCACTATTAACATGAATATTTAAATTACCCTAATTCATGTGGCTTTGAAATAAGGGGTCTGATGATAGGTTTGGCCTTTCTCGAACTTTTAAAGTTGCATTTTTTTTTGCCTGTGTGATTTAGATTTTGCCTGAATTTCTGTGTCTGGAATAACTTCTCCATAAAGTTTAAGAAGTCAATAACTCTATGAGAAGTTCATTGATTTAATTAATGAAATTATTGAAGCCTAGATTTGAAAGAAAGGTTACCAAATACTTGACAGGTTATTTGAGTTACTACATTCACAAGTCCTAATATGAATAAGAATTCTTCGTAACGGCACGAAGATAATGATTTGGGAGTTTGGGCTTAAAAATTTAAGATAATGTGAACTAAAAAAAAAAAAAAAAAAGCATGTTAGAAATTCCAACAACAACAATACCTTCAGGACATTACTTACTTCTGGATTTATTCCCTAACTGGCTTTTTTCCAGTCCATTTTCTCATTCTTTCCCACATACCACCTCCTAAAATGCCAATACTCTCAGTGTTCAGACCCTGAACCTCACTTCTTTTCTTGCTACACGCTCACTCTCTTGGCATACTCATCCAGTCTCACTGATTTAAGTATTCTGGGCAATAATATCTTCTACCAATACAATTCTAAGCTGAACCTCTCCCCTGAATTTCAGAATCATATACCTAACTGTTCACTTGACATCTCTTCTGTGAAATTTATTTGGCATTTCAGATATGCCATATCTAAAAGTCAACTTCTGGTCACCCAGACCCCCCAAACCTGCAGTCACACAGTGTTTCCATCTCATTACATAGAAACCCCGATTTCCTGGGTATTCAGGCCAATAGCCTCAGACTCCTTGATTCCTATCTTTCTCACACCTCACATTCAACCTTTTTTTTTTCTTTACATTAAAAATGTATGCTTTCTCCACCTACCCGCTATTACTACTCTGTTCCAAGCTACCATCACCTTTTATTTAAATTACTTAATAGTCTTTCCATTGGTCTATGTGCTTTTACATTTGCCTACTATTTTTATTCTCTTATTGTCTAGTTTTAGGATAGCAGCAACAGCTATCCCTGTAAGATGGAAGACATTTTGTTCAATTGTTTTATTTAAGATACCCTCCAGTATCTTCTCAACTCACTTTGAAGAAAACCGGAATCTTTATAACCATTTACCAAGTCCTACAGAATCTCCCTCTTACATTATGACTCTGACGTTATTTCCTCCTAACTTTTCCCTACGTCTTCTTGCTGCTCCTCAATTCAGGGCATTTCCAAGGTACAACTCCTTTCCTGAAACTCTTCCCTGGACTTCCTGCACGGTTCACTCACTCTACATCTTTGGTTCATTAATCAAATGTGATTTCTAAGCATCACCCTTTTTCTCTGTCTTTTGAGAAATAGTACCTCCTACACCCTGGCATTCTCCTTTGCCCTTCTCTCCTTTATTATTCTCTGCAACATTTATGCCACCAATATTGTTTTGTTGGGTGAATGAATAAATGTAGTGAACTGGACTCCTTCTCAGATTTAGAGATAGAAGCTCAATGGCGTCATGAGGGGTATTTCAGCTGGGTATGAGTGTGTCTATCCACAGGTAACTGGGCTCATAAATACAAAATCATCGGTATACTGTTCAAGTCCTGCCGTATCAACCACATCAAAATCACCTTCCTCCCCCTTGTCATACTAGACAATGTGTGCACAATATTCTGCATCTATAATATTTAGTTTTCCTGATGGCAGTAATGATATTCCACTACAAGGACCACCAAGTTCCCAATGTGGAAAACTTACCCCACGAACCATTCCTAAATGAGTAGTCCGGTTGGAGCTCCTGGAGGATAGTAATCATTTTGATGACTTTAATCTAATTGATTTAGCTTAATCAATACTTACAGAAGGAAATATAGCAAATGAAAGAAAAGCCCTGACATGAGACTTTTCTTTCATATAATTTTACTCTGTAAATGATCTTAGCAGTGGTCTTCCTTCTTGATCTACTTTATTCATTGCAGGGTCCCAAGCAAAAGAGTCCTGTTGTCACGGAGAGACAACCCAAAAGTGGTGATCCTAAGCCCTGCTTAGGTACGCTGAGTGGCCTTGGCTGGGGAATAAGGTCAGTGGGTACCTAACACTGATGGTCATAAAGCATCTACAACTTAACTGGAAGAACTGCAGACATAGCCGCAGTCTGATCTCCTTACCCGAGGGGAAGTAGGCTAAGTAGTAACGATGGAATTTATCCAATATATATTATACATTTTTTAAATAGGAAAATGCCATTTAAAACCTGTGCTCATCCCGGGAACGCTCAAATTGTTTTTATTTAAAAAATCAGTGGCGTTGCGATAACAAGTCTATGTTTGTGCAGGACTTACTACTTTCAAACTCTAAAATCTGAAGTGATGTCCCAACACTATTTATCTAAACTCTCTCAGATTCAGTGTGCTAAACTCAGCAATGAGAGGGGTAGACTTGACAGCCATGTGATTCTAAGATGAAAAATATGCTGGCCTTAAAGTTCCCTAAAGCTAGTGTTTTACGAATTCCCTTTATCCTCCCATACAATGTTTACTCCCTTCAGAAATGCACAGAGATAGCCCAAATGTTTGCAAATTCAGCAGTGTTGTCTTATTGTATCCTTCCTACTCTCTACTTAATAAAACTTTATTGGCCTGAAGGTTGCTATGAAGTTACTCCCAAGATTTTGCTCTTCTTCCAGTAATTTAATCTTCTTTACTCTTCTTCATAATTCAATTTTGTCCACCTTTTCTTCAGGGGAATTTAAAAGTCACTACCATAACTACCTAATAGGCTGCTTCTTGCTTCTTGTGATAAGGGGATAAGAAATTTACTTTTGAGGACAAGCTGACTCCCTCATACGTACCATTTAGACTGCTTACTGCTGACCTCAGGATTCTGGAACTTTGAAATGTTAATGGTGCCTCAAAGGTGAGGCATCCTTAACCTCTCACTGAAGATTCACCTGCAAAGTGTGTCACAATAGCTACTTGTGTAACAGATGTTACTCACATTTTTCTTTCTTCTACCAATTGTATCTTCTAATTTTCAAATGATCAACTTTTCTCATTAATTATTTTCATTTACAAACTTAAAACATTTTGCAGATATATAAACTATTATACAAGTATGGTTATTTAGCATACAATTAAAGGTGACAAAATATTAATAGATTTATGAATGGATATGAACAGTAGGACGCATGGGACATACCTGTTTTGTTCCACAAATCTCTGTGTGCCAGGTATTGTACTGATAAGAGACATACAGTAACGTACTGGGTACTGAAACGTACTGAAATCAAATGGATTATGACATACAGAGTGATATAAGACAACTAATGTGTTCTAACAAATAACAAATAATAGCAATAACAAATTCTTACCATGAGGGAGAAAGGAGAATATTAATTGGATCTTGAGGAAACAAGAGATTTGGTAGGCAGAGATGGGTGTTACAGAAATAAGGTGTTTTAGAATTAGAAATAGCACGGACAAAGTATGAAAATAAATTATTGCTGCTGAAGTTTAGACTACCCGCATTATTAATGGTAAGTAATGTTAGTTGCTTTAATAAATACAATCTGAATGGCTAACAAAATAACATTCTTTTTCATGCCACAGTCTACGTTGGGTCACCATGGTCTTTCTAATCATTCCTACGCACATTCCATGTGGTAACTTCACCTGTCACCACCCAGGAACCTTGGAATCTTTTATTGGATTCTCTACATTCAACCAGATTAGCTTATCAGCAAAAATTAATATTACATAGGGGATTGTGTGAGAACATACAGAACTAATGTCTGTAAGTAGTTTACCCTACCTTCCCTTGGCTTGAACTCAGAAACGTTCCTTTACTCAATAGCACAGTCTGGCTGATGTCAGGAGCCCGTGTGCTAAGGATTAGAGGAGAAACTCAGATATCGATGAGTATGGCATTCTCTGTCATACTGCACTCATGCAGAGGAGACATATTTAGTATAAAAGATTAAAGAAAAAGTAGGTTCTAGTCAGAACGTGGAAGGGATTTAGAATTTAGTCTGCAGGGTATAGAAAAAAAAATGGCCATTGCCTGAAAGAGTAAATAAACTATCTGATCTACTTCTCTGAAGTATACCTAATTAATCTTCTTTGCTTCATTTTGTTAACAAATATTAAAAAAGAGAAGAGACTCAGGCTGTCTAATTTTAGACCATCATCAAATGTATATACACTGCTATAAATTTGTATGTCTAAGGCACTCATGTCACCAGACAAAAGGCGTTGAAATATAAGGTGCAGTGGTGTGAGAACTTGGTATTTGGAATTCAAGGTGATTCATTGTCATAGCATTTGTGTGACATTGTAAATGAGTGTGAATTGGTGACAGAATGTGCAGCATGGAGGGTTGCAATTCTACTCAAAGTGGATTCAATAATCGTGCCATTTCAAATGCTCTATTTAATTGCAAGATTCACTTAAAAAAGGGAAACTTCACTTGTGAAGTGTTATACATCCGTCAACAATTTTATACCAACAATTTTAGATACTTCTATTTGACATAAAAGGATTTCTGAATAATAATATAACAAAGATTCTGTAATAGGAAGAGACCAATTCAAACTTTTTTACATGATAGCACTAATTGCAAGACTTCCTAAGAGGAGAAGGATGAGAGGAAAGAGAAATGACCTAAACCAGAAGAGAAGTGAAGAGATAAAATTCACAGTATTTCCTTCTGTTTTCTGTAAGTCTTTCCCCAGGCTTCAAGGTAAGAGGAAAGATTGTTAGTCTGTAACCAGTTTATTGAATGGGCCAGACTTCTTAAGGCATAAGCAAAATATAGCTTTATTTTCTCTCCAACTACTGCTTCACACATGCACTCTTGTTCTTTGTATTTGTCAGAGTTCTCCCCAGAAAAATAGAACCAATAGGATGTACATACATAGAAAGAAAAGGTTTTAAGGAATTGGCTCATTGTGATTATAGAGGCTAGAAAGTTCAAATCTGTATTGTAAACCTGTAGGCTGGAGACCCACAGACAAGACAATATCATAGTTGAGGTCCAAAGGTCATCTGTTGAAGAATCTACTTTTGCTCAGGGAGGCCAGGTCTATCTTTATGTTCTGTCCTGGCCTTCAACTAATTAGATGAGACCCACCCCCCTGAGGAAGGGCACTTGTTTTACCCAAAGTTCACTTTGTAATATGTTAATGTCATCCAAAAATACCCCTACAGAAACATCCATAATAACGTTTGACTACATATTGAGGCCCAGTGGCATATGAGTCAAGTTGACATATAAAATTAATCACCACATTTCCCTTTCTTACTCCTTACAAATGATAATTTACAGTCTTGTTCAGTTCTAAGACATGCTAATTTTCAGGTAGTAAAAAAAATCCATTCCAATTTCACGTCCTCCTTCCCGGAACTTCAGTCTGACTAGTGTCTTGAGGACCCACAGTCAGGGAGACATGAGCCGTCCAATTATTTTCCTACTTTCCCACTCTTCCATGCTATTTGGGAATCACCTCTCTTTTCCTCCCCACATTGGTTATGTCCTCAACCACCTCTTAGGAAGTGCTGTTAAGTTACCTCACACCTACCTATACGTAGAGTTAGGTTTTGGGTGTCTTGCTACTTATCGTCCTCAGCTTTTCAATTTTAGCCTACAATTTACGATAGAAGTCTAATTATCATTTCAAATACTGTGACATGTATTATCACATAGTTATAACACACACACACACACCAGTCTCTAGAACAAATACAGGAGAACCAACCTAAGCCTTCTTTGGAAGAATAAGGGATGCATACAAAAACTTGAAGAAAGCAACTCATTCTTTGGAAGTGAATCCATACCAATGATACTATCCCTGCTTGGATAAATCCCAATTACAGAACTATTTCATACCCGCCAGGATCGATTAAACACTATGTAACTCATAAAATTTATTTTAATGCAAAAACCCAGTCGTTCGGTTCCATCATGTCGTATTTCTATCACATATCTCACATAATTCTATAATGTTATTACATCACCACTTCTACACGGAAGGAATGAGGAATTAAAACTACGTAGTGACAATATTATGAATCATGCTGTGTGAAGAGCAATTCTGTTCAATAGTCAAATATTGTAGTTTAGGTCAATTTAGAAAGTTTTATGTATTGTGGGTACTTTGTCATGTGTTGCTAATAAGTTCTATCAAGTCAAAGGTAGATTAAAATATATTCAGTTCAGACAGTCCTGCACATGGCTGTTCTTAGAAAGACTGTCTCATTCTCCCAACTGCTGTTTGATGCACCGTTCCTCTCCTTACCATTTTTATTACCAGTAGTCTTCCTGCATAGGGGAAGACATATTTTTTTTCTAAGATAGTGCCTCTCATATAGGCAGCTGCATTATTGTTTGTTGTTAAATTTATTAATATAGCACTTAGTTAGGTTTTTCATGAATTCAAAAATTGTAAGAAAAAAAAGAAAAGATCCACATCCATTACTTGGATAAAACGTGGCAATTTAATGGTTAAAAGAAAAAAAAAATACAGTCACAAGGTATGCACTAGAACAAAACGTTACAAAAGCAAAATAAAATTATCCTTATTCAATTTCTTAGCCCCTCAAAGATGACCACTTATAAAAGGAAGTACATGCATTAGTTTAGAATACTGATTCTGAAGGTGGATCTTCTTGAATTTGAATCTTAGCTCTTTTGCTTATTTCCTATATATTTTCTAGAGCATTCTTTTTAAGTCTCAGTGTCCAGTTTATTCATGTAGAAAATAGGAACGAGAATATCACCTACTGCATAGAATTGTAGAGAAGATTAAATGAGTTATTACATGAAAAACAGAACAATGTGTTAAACTGAATACTTAGGAAATGTCATTTTTACATATTGTTCTAGCGAAATATTTTTGTATGGTCATCTAGAAAAATGATTATGGATACTGTGGTGTAATTATCCTTTTAAAATGTATACAAAATTTATACAGATGTCAACTTACTATACACATTGCTCTATACTTCATATTTTTTTGTTGAACAGTATAGCTTGAAAAGCTTTCCATATTAGTTCAAAGAAATCTACCTTAATTTTTTTCACAGATTCAAGCATTCTATTATATAGAATTATAGACCATATTGTATTTAGAAAGCCCCTCACTGCTTCCAATTTTTTAATATTATGAACGATGCTTTAGTCAACATACTTGTACAAATAACTTCATGCACTTTGGGAATTATTTCTACAAGGTAAATTCCTAGCTGCATAATTGCAATGTCAAAAGATATTCTCATAAATTTTTATAGATTATAAAAATAAGTCCCATGAAATTATCACATGTATTACATTTCCAATAAAAAAAATGACAATACTATGTACCTCACATGAAAAAATAAAAAGTTAAAATTCTACTGAAGGACACAAAAGAAGACAGATAAACAGAAAAAAATACCTTATTTCTTGATCAAAACATTTAATATTGTACAGATATTAACATTTCTTACAAAAGTTTTTACATTCAATAAATATCCTAATTAAAATATCAATTGAAATGTGTATTAACGTCACAAAATAACATTAAAATGCATTTTAATTTAGAACTGTTTTTTTTTTAATAAAATAAAAGGTAGAAAGAAAGAAACATAAGTGGCAGGTAGGGAAGGTAACCCTGCAAGGAATTAAATACATTACGGGGCTATAATACTTTAAGACAGCAAATTAGCACTGGAGGCGTGTGTGGGGGGGACAGAGAATGGGATCAATTTCACAGTACAGGAGTAAACACATTGGAACTAAATATATGAGTATTTAGCAGGCAATGAGCATAGCATTTCAAATTATGAGAATGTTGGATTTAAAAGAAATAATAACTGCTATCGCTTCAAATGCTAAATATTTGGAATATAATGCATTTGAATCCCTAGTTCATTTATTGCATGAAAATAATCTTAGGAGTACCAATCTAAGTATAAAAGCAAGAAATTATAGATGAAAACAAGTCCGTAATCATTTATAAGAGTGAAGCAGAGAAGGCTATAAAAGGATAAGGTGAATAAATTTTACTACACAAAACTTAGAAAAATTCTGCAGAGTGAAAGAATGGTACTAACGAACCTGAAAAAAAAACAGTTATGTGTAAATACAATAGGAAGCAACAAGCTAGTATTTTATTTTAAATTAGATGAAGGCATCACTTAATCCAAAACTATACAATTCTACTCAAAGTCAAATCTGCTGTCACAATATATTTGACTTACCTTACCCTCTTCTGCCACCCCCCCCCCACTCCCTACCTCTTACCCTCTGGTAACCACTAAGCTGTTGTCTGTTTCTATGAGTTTTTGTTTGTTTGTTTATCTGTCTTATTCATTTGTTGCTTTCAGGTTTATATCCCACATATCAGTGAAATAATATGGTTCTCAACTTTTTCGGTCTGACTTATTTCACTTAGCATGCTAACCTCAAGATCCATCCATGTTGTCACAAATGGCAGTATTTCATCTTTTCTTATGGCTGAGTAATATTCCAATATATATTTTTGAAACCTCTACAATTTTATTAACCAATGTCACCCCAAAAAATTTAATAAAAAATAATGACACTATGCAATTCTAATTCTGAAATTCCAATGGGATAGAAGAAACATATATTTATATGTCATGAAGACAACCTAGGGCCATCATAAAATTTTGGGCTTCTTGGTCATGTCCTGTTATAGCAAATATAATTGGTAAAATTCTGTGAGTGACTGAATTCTTACATTTCTCCCTCCAGGATCTGGGAGGATCCAGCATTCTTGCTCAATCTATTCATATTTAAGAATTACTGAACCTAACCAAACTTCAGGCATTCCAGGTCGATTATGACCATTGTCAAAACTTTCCACTCAACTTGCTTCAAAGATATTTGACATAAATAGCATTTGCATTTTTTCATGAAAAAAAAAAAGACAGCTTGATTATTGCAGAACACGACTATTGTTATGGCTGCTAGAGTCAGAATGCATTTGAGAGTAGATGATGGCCTTAAGGCCATCGCAAGTCCAAACAAAATAAAATACCTTGACCCTTTGTCTGAGAGTTCAGTTCAGAATGTTTTATTTGCTGAAGCAGATAATTATAAATACCAAACTAAGCACAAGCCATTTCTTCTTCAGATCTGACCAGAAGAAAATTTACCAAAGTAAATAAAACATATTTTTAAAAAGGAAATCATCATGTGTCTTCTAAAATGAGGGGTAAGATCAGAAATAAATAATCTTTAGATGAAATCTGTAAGCTTTAGCTTTATTTCTTTTTTATTATTATTTCATATCCACTTTATGAAGACCCTGTAGGAGTCTGAAGCCTGAATCAGCTTTTAGGAAACAGAACGCATCAAACTGAGATGCTCTCAGTGGGCAGATCATTTGAAGCCGGTGCTGCCAAAGGAGACACAAGTCTTTTTAGAAATGTTCACATTTTCGAAAACTCTGTTTTCCCACCTGACTACCAATAAAGTGTGAAGTCTTCAAAACTCACATCTGACAGAGGAAAAGAAAAGCCGTTGTGTATTTTTGAGGTCTTTCTTTTGTATATGGGGAGGGGAGGGAGAAAAGTGAAAACATATATATATTTCACTTTTCTCCCTCCCCACCCCATATATATATGTAAAGAAAAATTTCTGTCCTAAATATATAACAAAGTCAAACGTGGAATGATATTCTACTGTGGACAAATGAAGGAATTTGCTCTTCTGGGTTAATTTTGCAAGGTATATTGATTTAAATGGTTTACATTCTGCCCATGCCAATAGTGTTTTTTTTTTTTTTTTTTTTTTAGGTTTTCTTTTTGTTGTTGTTAGTTTCAGATATACAAGACATGTAATAGCTAGACACTTACACCCCTCAAAGTGATAATCTCCTCCCCTCCTGTTATAATTCCATTGACTCTATTCCCTATGCTGTACTCCATGTCCTGTGACTATATATAAAATTATAGTTGTCATTCATTATTATTCAGCTTCAACTTCAGGTGTACAATGCAGTGGTCAGGCATCTATACTGTCCCTGACATGGTCTCCCGAATAAGACAAGTGCCCATCTGACACCCTGCAAAATCTATACAACATGATTGATTATATTCCCCAAACTGTCTTTCATATCCCTGTGGCAATCTCCATTCTTAGATATCTACCCAGAGAAATCCAAAACGCTAATTTGAAAACATTCATGCACCCCTGTGTTTATTGCAGTACTATTCACAATAGCCAAGGCATGGAAACAACCGAAATGCCCATCAGTAGACAACTGTATTAAGGAATTGTGGTAAATTTATTCAATGGAGTATTCCTCAGCCATAAAGAAAAATGAAATCTTACCATTTGCAATAATATGGATAGACCTAGAGAACACTATGCTAAATGAACTAAGTCAGACAGAGAAAGACAGATATCAATTGGTAGCCAATAGTTTTAATAATTATTGGAAGAAAGAAGGAGAGAGAGAGAGAGAGAGAGAGAGAGAGAGAGAGAGAGAAGAGAGAAAGAAAGAAGTAAAGAAAGAACGAAAGAACGAAAGAAAGAAAGAAAGAAAGAAAGAAAGAAAGAAAGAAAGAAAGAAAGAAAGAAAGAAAGAAAGAAAGAAAGAAAGAAGAGAAAACAATAGGCAAGGACTACAAGAAATCTCTGGTCTGTATTGTGCCAACAAGGTCCAATGTTAGCTGCCTACAAGGCTATAGGATGAAGCCATCAATAGCAATCACACTGCCATTTATTGAATGCTTACTGAATGCGAGTACTGGTCTAATGTGCCTTATGTGTGTTGACTCCTCATCCAAACCTGGGAGGCTGGTGTTACTATTATCTCTATGTTACTGTTCAGAAAGCAGAGGCACAGAGAAGTCAGTGAACTAGCCCAAGGTTGCGATTACTAAGTGGCAGAACCCATATTCAAAAACCAGCTGTCTCCTTCCAAATCCTGAGCACCCTTAAAGACTCCCTGTACTGTGTGGGCAACATTTCCTGGTTTGTCGATTCTCACTGCTGTTGCTTGTCCCTTTAAAATGACTTTAACATTCAAAAATTATTCAGTACTCTTTTAACCCTCAAATTGAAATGCCTTTCAGAATTTCTGCCATTGATATTGTTCGGTATACCTATAGTTGTATACATAAAAGGGTTTAATTTCTACTTCCGGAATTTACATTTTGCTTCTTGGCTATAATCTAGGGATGTTTAACCTGTTCCTTTCTTTTGGGACTTCTGATAAGAGAGGGCATAAAGGTGCTATTGTCTAACGTCTACAATATCATCCATGAAGACAAACACCACCACAACGTCTTTGCACTGCCCTCTTGCTTGATACTGTCAAATTTACAACCCAGACCTTAACCAACACAGAAATTGAGAAGGCCTCTCTACCACCCTATGTGGATTTCAAAAACCCTACAGGAACAACTCTATGGTTCTAAGAAAGCTCTATGGTTATAACCGCCCTTCCCCTCTACTTTTTTTCCCCCTCTAAAAAACAATTTCCCTGTTCTTTTTCTCCGGGTACTTGCACATGACATGATTGCCTGCACTGGTTTGCAATCCTTTCTTTTTTCCCCAAAGAAATCCTTTTCCTTTTTTGGATGAGATACCTGGTTGACATTTTTTTTTTTTTTTATAGGTGGAAGTAGCATGGTGAAAACATCATCAAGCCCCACCCCACCCCCACCCCCCAAAAAGCAAAAGAGTACCAGATTCCTTAAATGACATCCTCTGGTTGGCAGAAACATGCTTTATTCACTCCTATGTCAACAAGAGTACCTAAAACTGTAATGGTTTTCTGTCTAACTGTTAAAAATAATTAGTCCAGAGAGAATACTTAACCAAGCAGTTGGTTGTGTTTTATAGCACAACATTTTATGGTAAAAGTATTACGATTGTAATGTAGTGTAGTGTGGTGTAGTGTAGTGTAGTTTGTGCCAAAGACCTGGTTATTTTACATCTTGAACAATACTTGTCATTTGTGCTTCTTGGAGATGATCTCAATTCTCTGCCCTAGAGGGTGGGAAATTGTTGAAGAATACTTTTATTTGGAATGTATCCTTTTTCTATCCATTCCCATTCTTTGCTCTCCCCCCGCCCATTCATGCAGCTTTCTTTAACACCCAGTTCCCAGTCCCAATCCAACTCACCAAAAAGCAAATCTAATATCAGAGGTCTGGCTCTACCACTTAGTATAGCTAGGTGATCTTGGGCAAGTTCCTTAAACTCTTGAAGCCTCAGTTTTATTTGCTATAAAGTCTGAATAATGTTGTATTTATAATCTTAAAATACATTTGTGGTATTTTCTCCCTCACATGTTAACATGACCGAAAACAGGATTCATCTTAGAAATTACTGGACATTTAGTGTGAACATAGCTTTTTTTTTTTTTTTTTAATTTGTCTCATACACCCATCTATTGTAACATCAATGGCATAATAAATTGGTAAGTGCAATAAAAAATAAAACATTTTACGGAAGTAGAGACAGTATAGTGGGAGATATCACTTTAGACAAGGTAATCTGGGAAAAGTTCCCTAAGTAAGTGACATTTCAGGAGAACCCTGAAAAGAGAGAACAGAGACAGAAGAGACGTGGAAAAAGATCTCAGCCTAGATCATGATTTCTTAACTTCAGTACTACCGACATTTGAGGGTGGATACTTCTTTGTTGTGTGGGGCTATTCTAGGCACATCCTGGCCTCTACCCACTAGAAGCCAATCCCATCTTCCATACTGTGACAACTGAAAATGTTGGCAGATATTGCCAAGGTAGAAACAATCATCCCCAGCTGAAAAACTCAAGTTCTAGATAGAGGACATAGTAAATGCAAAGACCTTGAGGCGTTACTGATCTTGGCATATTCAAGAAAGGAGGCCAGGTGGCTGGAGTGGAAACAGCAAGGGGGCCCAGAGAAGGACATGTGGGTGGAAACACGTCTGTGCATGTAGTTTTGTGGGCCACAATGAGGAGGCTGGATTTTATTACAATTTGAGGGAAAGCGATTATTGGTTTTGAGCAGAGGCTTTGATTTATTTATTTGTCTCTCCATCTGTTCCTTTGTCCCTTCCTCCCTCCCTCCCTTCTCACTCTTTTCTATGTAGCCATCATTACTAAAGTAATGTCTTACTCTCAATCATACACAGAATTACGCATTTAATTCACCCAAATCCCAAAGGACTCAATTCTCATAATAAAAAGAAAAAAAAAATATATATATATATATATATATATATATATATATATATATATATATATATATATATATATAGTGAGAAGAAAATAACTAGACTTTTGGATCTGTGTGATGATGGTTATTTCATGAAGATGATGTGGGGGTGCAGCCTGGCTTGGAGAAAGATGTGGATGGGGATAGAAAAATCATGCTGAGAACAATTTTGGGGAAAGTAAAAGCTTTTTAGATTTTTTTTTTTTTTTAATGTGTGGGGAGATTTCGGGAAAAGTGAATCTTGATGACATGCAACATGAGGCACTGAGCTGCCTTTTTAAGGAAATACACAGTAAAGATCTATTTCCTTCATGGGTTTTTGAATGCCGATTCCTTTCCTTTTTGATCTACAAAGGAGCAGACAGATCTCAAAATAAGCTTACCTACAATGGAATTATCTATCAATCTATATAGCTATCTTTGTATCTCATCAATTAGTTTTCTTGATATTACCAGCAGTATAAAGAAAACCTTGTAGATTTTAGCAAATGTAATATGATCAACATGCTACAATTGTAATGAAAATGCATTTTACTCTCTACTTTTCATTACTCCAATCTAATCAAATTCTCATGCGTGAACATATTATTAATACCTAACTGCTGATTGAATTATTTTCATCTTTCTACTCAGTTTTTCTAGTGGAAACTACTGATTCTCAAGCTTGACTACACAATGGAATTTCCTGGAAAACATAAACAAGTTATCAATGTTGGGGTTATTACCCCAGAAAGTTCAACGGAATCGGTGTGTGCTGTGGCCTGGACAACATATTTTTTTAAATTTCCAGGTGATATTACTGTCCAGCCTAAGACAAGCACCACTGGATTACTCCTTGTAGCACAGGCCTAGACCTTTAAAAGTGTTGAGTAAAAGTTTGGTAAAGAAATCAAGATAACGATTCTTAAAATTTTCAGGAGGAATGCCAATATCATGCTTTTCCAAGTCCTCTTCATTAATTGGGAAATCATAAAGCAGCATATAAATGTTAGCTTTTCTTCCTCATCTAATAATTTCAATTACGCATCAAGGGCGCAGAATGCTTTTAGTTTCAGCAAAACTTTAAAATGAGTCTCCCTTTAACGACTATACCCTACCACTAAGCCAGATTGCATTTATATGTGGGGAAAATCAGTTTCACATGGAGAACTTTTATGCAGGGGAACAATGGAACATTGATATGTTAGAAGGCTTTAAATAGTTTTCGCACTAGGAACCTCCAGAATAAGATGCTGTCTGGTTTGGGCTGTTAGAGTAATGGCCCTGGATCATTTTAATAGTATGCCTATTACAATAAGCCTATTAATATTTCTTAATAATGGAACAGAAAGTTACAATAATGTGACTAACAGCACTATTAAAAAGATTGAGAATTGCTGAATATTTGGGTCTGTATACCGATTTCACAGAAGCGGTACTGCAGTCACCACGAATGTAGTCGGCTAGGAGTGGGATTCCGCAGCTGGTGGATGTGAACTAGCCATTTGTTTTCGAACCAATCCAATTTGGGTGATTCATAATACCTAATGAGGTTTCTCACTCCATAGCCTTTTCCAGGTCTCTTTTCTTGCTAAAAGACGAAACACTTCTAGAAAGATGGCCAATATATATTAGCAATTTGAGAAAAGAGCAAGTGGTAGAGTGTGTATAATCGCTGTCTCTTACTTAATGAATATATAGAGAAATATTGATATATAAAATAATGATTAACAGTAATTGCCTCTGGATAGCAGGGTTATAGTGAAATCTGGAATATTATTTTTACGTGAATTTGTTATTAATTTTTCAAATGTATGTATAATTTTTACAATCCAGGTATAATGCAGATATAAAAATCAAACCCAGATATCACAGGCTCACCAACAGTATTCTTTTCCAACACGTGATGTATGAGAAGTCTCAATATCATTTTCTTTTTCAGAATGTACTGTTCTATTCTGACAAAATGTGAAATATAAACATACAAAACAAAACACAGAACAAAAAAATAAGTTCACGTGTTCTTAATTTCAATGTGTTCTTCAAGGACATGTTCAGCTGCTGCTGATTCAGGTAAAAGTGTGTGATGAGAGATTTTTAAATTGAAAAAAGAAAAAAAAATCTGAGGATAGAGGGAAGGATTGTAGAAGTATACACTTTTAAAAATGGATTCCTAATATGTTATTATGAAAGGAGTCATCTTGCTGGCAAGTGTGTGTATCTGCCTTTTACCTCAGGGAAACAGAGACATTCTCAAACTGGAATATCATGTGAAGCATCATGTTTCTTTTCATTTGGTTTTAAAATATGTATTCTAATGTAACTGCATGTGATCATTTACCCTCACTATTTTCTATTAATGTTGTCTCAGAAAAAGTAAGATTGAGACCATGGATGATTTAAAAAAAACAATGATCCATGCTTTCAGGCTCTCTACTTTGACCATAATTTTGGCAATAAAAAGAGATAAAAATTGCCCATCTATAATAACATTAGTATTAATACCATAGTATGTCTATGCCATTTTTTTCTGCTGGCCAAGAATCTAGCTAATTACTTATTCACATGTCCATCACTATCTTCCCTGATCACCTTGGCCAATTCTGACAGTTCTTTAAATCTCTGCTTCCTATATTCATCCATTCATTTGTTCAACTTTTATTGAGTACTTGTTCATGTTAATGTGCTCCATTTAGGGTCTGTTTAGCAATTTTTTTTTTCTCTATCATGTAAGTGGTATTTATCATGAATTGGCATAATTTTCAAAATGTACTGCTTCTAAAGAATCACCAGTTTATTTTGCTGCCAATGGTCAGAGGGAAATGCTTTAAGAAACATGTATGTATTTCCTCAGAATGTGAATTACAATTTCATGAGGCTTCTGCTTACCTTGACCAGATTGTCATTTCCATTATGACAGGAATTGTACCTTAGATGTCTTAGCTTCTTTTTAGTGCCTTGGCAACATCCTTCACCCACCATAGGTGTTCAATAAATATTTGATTCACTGGTAAATTATCCATTTTGTAAACACATATCAAGAGAATAAAGTTTCTCATTATCCATCAAGAGACTGTGAGTGGGAGGATTTCCCCTGGAGAAGAGGGTTATGAGTCTTGTGAAAGAATGGGAAGAACACAGGCCCTAAGGATCAATCAGACCACAGTCTAGTTACAAAATACTTAGAAAGCCCCCCCCCATTTCTGGTGCCTACATCTGTGAAATAGATATCACCTCCTGACCTGACTCAGTTCAGGACATAGGGTTCAAGATTTTCTGAAGTTCCTTCCTATTCTTGGATATCAGTCTACAGACTCCTTTTGGTAAGAGGAACACATCAGACTCCTTATGTGCAATTGGCAATTGTGTTTAATCTTTATCCTGCCCGTATGTACCAGTGGAATATTTTCTCCCTGAAATAGGCAGTGTACCAAAAAAGCAGTCTAATAAATCTGTAGGCAAGATGCCACTGAACTAAACATAAAGAATTTTTTAATGATCTTAATCAAGAGAGCTTATCTGTGATGTTCGCTGAACTTTAATGTAAAAGTCATAATTGAAAGCTGAGGATATGATGAGTGGGAGATGTCGCCATCCTGATTAAGCCTGAAGCCAGAATGGCAGGTACGACTGTCTCTCTGATTCCATTTTAAGCTTGTACCTCAGTAGATGATTTTCCAGATCCAGGACAGGGCAGAAAGGAATGCACGTAGAGCTATACTGTAGGTGTTTTTGGCACTTTATAGGAAGTGCATAATTATTTTATTATAAATGATATAAATATTAGATAAAATGTATGTGCCTGCACTGGGAACAATGTGCATATATCACCTCTAATTTTCAACAACGAAGCGTTTTTTGGACATTAAATGTGTTTTATACTTAAAGAAACTGAGGCTCAGTGTGATTAAGTACATTGAACAAAGTCCCGCTCCTTTTCCAATGGCAGATTTGCAATCAAATCCTAGTTCCTACGGTTACTCTCTCATGACTGTTTTGTCTGAATTCAGTGAGACATTACAGCAAAATGAATGATTCCTATACTTTATTGCGTTATACATTGAAACAGGTAAACGATGTTGTTATATAATGTCAATCCCTCAGGTTTGTAGCATATTGTCTACAATGAATTTTGCATATGCTACTTTACTTGATTATTATAATATGGAACATATGGAGTAGAGATTTCATTTGTAAATATGAGAACATTAAGGCTTGGAGAGGCCATGTCATTGGCTGAAAGTCCTAGAGCTAGTTAGCAGAGTAACATTGCCTTAGTTTTCTATTGTTATGTAACAAATTACCATAAATGCAGTGGCTGAAAACAACATGTATTTATTAGCTCACAGATCTGGAGTTCAGAAATCTGGGCACAGAGTGACTGGTCAGGTGTCAGTGGGGCTGACTGCATTCCTTTCTGCAGAAACTGGGGAGAAATCTGTTTTGAAGTGGACTTGGCCCAATTCAGTTACTTCTGGTGATACCACTGCAGTTCAATTCCTTGTGGTTGCAGACCTGAGGTCCCCATGTCCTCACCGGCTGTCATCCTGCAGCTCTCACAGTTCCTAGAGACTGCCTGCATTTCCTGCCATGTGGCCCTCTCCATTTCCAAGCCAACAACTGAGAACTTCTCCCATCCAACCCTCCTTGTGCTTCCAACCTCTCCCTTTCTCTATCTCTGATGTCTAGACTCAGATGTAAAGGATTTAATTGATTAGGTCAGGCCCTCTTGGATAATTTTCCTTTCTTAAAATCAACTGTGCTATATATAATATAGCCTAATCACAGGAATAAAATACATCGTATTTACAGTCCCTGGGATTATTCACAGGGGGTGGGGAATAGATAAGCCAGAACTCTCCCTGTAATAATAAGTACTAATACTTGGGTCTTACTGGTAAAATTAGCATTATTGCATTGTCATTAGGCTTGGCCGGGATACTTCCTATACCAAGGAACTGTAACCCGAAGTAACCACTACGACTTGATAGCACAAGTTCTGAAAGACCTTTCTGTGTTTGTCCAGAGTTCTTTTCCCCCTATATCAAGGTCAGTATATCCCAGCTACGATCTGCTTTTTCAACATAGATCTTTTTCAGCAAGATGCAAGGAGAACAGTCACAGCACATCTGCAACACATATCATGGGAAAGGAATCAACCATGCCAGCTGTAGGCTACCGATAATTTGGAGGTACTTGCTACCTCAGCATAACCTTGCTTAAAGGTAACTGATAGAGAAATTAAAATGTAGTGAGAACATTATAAATAAGTTTTCGAAACATCTGAGAAAAAGTGTTACATACCTCATTGCTGAATATCACCCACAGTCACCTTCAAAGTACTCCCCTTGGGAAGCTATGCACCGATGCCAGTGCCTACTCCACCCTTCACAGCAATTTTGGGATTATTTTTCTGGAATAGCCATTAGAACCATTGTTGTTTTACCCTTGACGTCCTGAACGGCATCAAAATGTCTGTCTACCTTTCCATATTTTCTCTATCTTCTGATAAGGAAATAAGTCATTGGGTACCAGATCAGGTGAGTATGGAGGGTGTTCCAATACCGTTATTTGTGTACTGGCTCAAAACTCCCTCACAGACAGTGCCATGTGAGCTGGTGTATTGTTGTGATGCAAAAGCCATGAATTGTTGGCAAAAAGTTCGGGTCGTCTAACTTTTTCACACATCCTTTTTAGCGCTTCCGAATAGTAAACTTGGTTACCTGTTTGTCCAGTTTGTACAAATTCATCATGAATAATCCCTCTGATATCAGAAAAGGTTGCCAACATCGTTTTGACTCTTGATTTGGACTGATGGAACTTTGTTGGTCGTGGAGAATTGACTGACTTCCACTGTGCACTTGGACGCTTTGTACAATGCTGCCAATGTAAGCGCTGTCGGGGCGGTGTCAATAAAATATGTACAATTGGACCCTTTGGTCAACGTTGCTCAAGCAGTAGTTCGCCGTAATCAGAAGTGTCTGGACGCTGATGGTAACCACTTTGAGCACCTCTTGTAATTGCTTGGCTTGTATTCATTCATCTCTTGTTATCGGTATATACTGAGTATTACAATTTTAATAGTTTTTCCTTTCTTAGAATGTATATTTCTTAGAATGTATACTTTTTTTTGGCACCCTAAACATGTATATAGATTTAGGGTACCAAAATATATATAATATATAAATATATAATATATATGATATACATGCATGTATATATAAATAATATATATAATATAAATATATATTGTGTATATATATATGCATGTATATAAATAATATATATATATAATATAAATATATGTGTGTGTGTGTATATATATAAATATATATAAATAATTTTGTATTGGTTTTTCAGCCAGCTGGCAAGGAAACTCAATAAATACTAAAGGCTAGATAGATGGTGACCAATGTTACATAACTGTGAAACCAAAAGAAAATTGGGATATGGATAAATCATAAATATCTTTGAGTCTCAGTTTTAACGTTTATAGCACGGGGTACCTCTATTTTAATTCTAGACTTACGAAGTTTTGTTTTGTTAATATGCAAAATATAGCTCTTTTTCAGTTCCTGAATTATGTCTCTCTAATTAAAAACAGCAAAAAGCATTTAATTTGTCTAAACCACAATCAGTTTAGGAATAGTAATAACAATGGTAATCCCTTACGATTATTAGGCTATTAAATAACAGATACTTTGCTAAACAACTGAGCATGCCCTCTCATATTTGATTTTCACAACTGGCACAGATAAAGGGAGGACACTGTAAATACTGGTATCTGCCTCATGCCCACAGATCTAGTCTGGAATTTATGCCCATGCATTTACCCCAAAGCCCAACTCTGAATTCAAAATTTTAATTCATATATTTCTACACTGCTATCTCTAAGATGGTAGATTTACCAATAAATACAACTTCTTCAGGTAACTTCAAATCAAAGTAAAAATAGTCATAATTTTTTCAGAACAAGACTCATGACTTAATCCATAAATGTGATTCTTGAAGTGGGGCAATCCACAAGATCATAAGCTTTTTGAAGATGGACCTCAATTTCCCTCCCAGGAACATTATCTCCAACCAACTCTCACATTCTTCCCTCAACCTGCACATCTTGCTATTTTTCTCTGCCACAAAAGGCCTCGCTTTCCTGTGAGCTCCCACAGAACTTGGAACTTCTCTTTTGGCACTTATCATGCCTTGGGTAAATACAATAGAATGAGGACTTTGAAGTCAGACTAGCCAATGCCCTACCATCTCCTCATTAACCATGTGACTGGATGTCCAATCCTTCGGGATTATTTTAAACCTCCAAGATTATCCCCAAGTCCCACAGTCAGGACATCAAGTTAGCTTAGCACCCACAACTCATTCATGACCTTAGGTCTGTATCACATGTGCTGACATTTTATCATGTATTGTCCCACTTGATTCTGAATCCACAACCCTTCTCCTTTCGTCTCCATCTTGCTTCTTAGGCATGATCTCACTGGATGCCTCTTCATCCACACTGCATTTCCTCCTCGACTCCAAATAGCATCACTTGCCAACCACCAGCTCTGCTGTTTCAGAGCAACCTACCTAAACAGTTTCCTCAGGCTTATCCAGATTTCTTTCCCAGAGGTGGCACTTACTCAACACATACCATCTGGAATAAAAACTTGGTCAAGATAATGGCCTCTTTTGAGTCTCAGTTTCTTCAGTAGTAAAATGTATAAAATTCCTTGTAGAGTGCTTTGGAAGATTCCATGACATAATACATATCTAGCTCTTAGGTCATTGTGTTTTGTACATAATGTGTGCTTACTAAACATGAGCTTCTTTTCGCCAACTTTCACTTTATGGAAGTCATTTCCATCACATATTCTGTACTACCTGGCTGTTTCCACAAAATGATATTAAGTTCCTTAAAGTAGTCATCAAGTCTTAATTAATTCCAGTAACTGCCACAACGCTTAGACTGGTGGTTTACATTATTGAGCTAAATTTATTGGAAGGGATACTATAGCTTAGTAGCATAAGCGAGTGTGAGAAAGTGTAAGGCCTGGCCTGCGCTGTCTCAGAAGTTACAATCTACGGGGATTGTGTATTGACACAAGCAAAGCCAAAATGATGAATTTAAGTCAATGTGGTTAATGGACATTTCTGAAGTACAGAAAAACACTGGGGCCATTCAGGGAAGTATTACAATAATAATGGCTGAGGTGACCATAAAAGCTTTAATCAATCCATAAGAGTAATGGCCAGAACCAAGAGATGTTTCAGACACAAAACAAACATAGGCAAAAAACATGGGAGTGGCAGAGTCCTTTGTTTAATGTAACTGAAAAAAAGGATGTGTCTGTTTCAGGCCCATTTGGATCCAGGGCCTCAATCTTATCTAACAGATTTCTCTTAGGTAATCTGCCCTTGGGTGAATGAATTCTCAGAAGGATGTTCCATAAGGCAGGGAAGATGGTTCTAAGCTAAACCATCCCACTAGAAAGAAAAACTCGTCCCAATGATGCTGACTTTCTTATAGAGAACCAGAACTGATTCCGCTTCAGTCACATGCACGTGTCTGGAATAATAATCTGGTCAGCGGGAGGAGGCATCCTGAGGGGACAACCCAAGAAGGGCCTCTCGAACCTCACGACCCGAAGTCTGTCTGGGGAAAGGTTATGAGCAGAGCTGAGGAAACAGACCTGGTGACTTACTACTATTGATGACTTGTGTACTATCTTAAAGAATGAGCGACCATGGCAGGGAAGTGTTTCAGATGGTAAGAAAAACCAATAAAAAGGCAGAGAGAGAAAATCAAATGACCTACTTATGAAATATTGCACTGATTTTAAATGGCAAATTCAATATAAGTTAGTAAAAAGACCCAAGGATTTGGAGACAGGTAAAACTTTGTTGAAGAATCCCAAATTTATTACCTATTTGTTGTTAGTCCTTGGATAAGATATTGAACTGTTCAGAACCTCAGTTTCTTCATATGTGAAAAGGGGATAATATCATGTACCGCATTTCTCCGAAAATAAGACCTAACCGGACGATCAGCTCTAATGCATCTTTTAGAGCAAAAATTAATATAAGATGCAGTATCATATATCATAGCATATTATATTATATTATACCTGGTCTTATAGTAAAACAAGACCGGTTTTATTTTACTATAAGACTGGGTCTTATATTAATTTTTGCTCCAAAAGATGCATTAGAGCTGATTGTCTAGCTAGGTCCTATTTTTGGAGAAACAGTATATCACTGAGTCTTTCTGATAATAAATGAGATAATGGATCTAAAGCTTCCTGTGCAATTTCTGAAATCTCATATTGCGCAGTATTAGTAAAACATTATTCAATAGTAGTATTATTATGATAATCACCCAAATCAGAGCAGTGTGTTTTAGGAAAACATAGGGGCTGAAATGTAATAATTAATTAAGAAATGGACCCTCCACTCCTAGTAGAAACAGTCACTGTGACTTTTTTTCTTCTGCTGGCATGGCACTACTCAGTTTAGGACATCACCTTGAATTAACATTAATGTCATTTGGCCCTCAGGTAACAAAAGAGAGTCTGGAAAGTTGGAGAGCAAAAATTGAAAGGCAGTTTATAAACCACAACTCAGAACTTGTTTTTTTCTCAGAAAACCTTTAATAATAATCTCCTCTGGCTTTCATTCAACAGAGAAATTGGAGAGAAAAGAAGGAACGGGCGTGTTATTTAGTGAATCCTATCTGCCACTGCATTCAGAGATCACCATATGTTCATCACCATATATATTAACACCCATTTTAAGCTCATTTTTGCACATGCGCCCACAAATTATTCCCAACTTATATACCTGTATGAGACTCCTGCAACTTCAATTTTTAACAAACCCTTTTTGGGAGTATAGTTTTCAACCTGTTTAACTCTAAGCCTAATTTATTTATTTTGGGGTATTGTCATAATTTTCTTATTGATGGCTTTTGAAATATTATCTTCAAGCAACCTGGACTGATTCTCCACAGAATCTATCCTTATATCCTACAGTAAAGAAATACATAAGAATTTTCAAATAATTAACAATATGAAAAATGCACGTTAGATTTTACCAGAATGTGAAACATTAAACGGAACTATGATTTAGGAAATATGATTTAACAATGGATATTTTCCAATACTATGAAATGTGGGTAAGAAAAAAAGCTTAAGCCTTTGCATAAATTCTTATCTAACTGTTAACAACCCAAACTTAAATTTTTATCACCTTTCACTGCCATTCATTTCTAGAACACACATACTTCTACAATTAATTTATCTAGTGCCCTCTTCAAATACAGGGAAAAGAAGAAAAAACTGTATGCTGTAGTCAAAATACATTGTTTATATTGGAGGAATCTGTCACATGAATTTATCTATATCCTAACCCTGAAACAAAGGCTACATTGTTTAGAATGCTATTTTATCCTTAAAATATGAATTTGTCCTTTTCAGGAATTTAATAACCATTAAGGCATTTAAAAGTCCAGTATTTAAATTATCTCCACTACAAATATGCTGGATGAAGAAACCAAGGTAGAAAACATTCAATAGAATTGACTCAAATTCTATTTAAAAGGAAAGAGAAGACCAACTCTTTTTTTTTTTTTTAATTATTGGTAAAATTGCAAATTTTCCCCTAATAATATATGCAGGTTTAATTTAAATCTCATAAACATGAAGGTCACTAAGTGAGACACCCCAAATGCAAGCCCAAATCATGTTCATTTCAGTAGGTCACAAAATCTCATTTTGGTAGACACGCATCGTCTGCGATAATGTCCTGATTAAAATGACCCGAAAGGGGCAGCTGTGCACTGGGGCTTTGGAAACGAGCTTATCATTACTTCTGGAGAAGGAGAGCAACAAGAGTTTCATCACTTTTTTCCCACACCCCCACATATATCTTTAGAGGGAAACCATGGTTAGTATATATTACATTCAATGAGAAATCACAGGCGATGGAAGCCAACAAAAGGGAGAAAATATAGATTTTTAGAGCCAACTTCTCCTGCATCTACATAGCAAGCTTAAAACTATTAAGACAGTCATATTATAAAGCACACATGTATGTTACCTCATTTAAACTTGATCAAGGAGGAAGAAAACAGGTAGGCACGTGGAAAAAACCAAGACACAAGTAGACGAGGGTTACCTGTGTCCAACCATGCAAATTTCTCGATTCCTAATTGCCACCTGAGAACCTGTCTCTTTCAAACCCAACGAGTAGGACATTAGGATCCTGGGTTCCCAGCACTTGCTAACATTGCCAGTAGACTAATAGGCACCAGTGAACTTGGAGCCATTCATGTCCCCTCTTGGCAGTGATTACAGGAAATACTAACAGGCAAAAGATTATGAATACCTGAGCTTACAAATGCTGCTTCACTAGAATATGCATTTAACAAGGGCAGTGACCACACACTGAAGCCATGCCTGCACAGAGTGGGCACTTGATAAATATTTGCTAAATGCTTCAAGAAAAGCTCTTCTTTCACAAATTAGACTTAGCCTCTGGCAGAACACGCTCCCTTTTCTACCTTAGTATCTTCACCCAGCAGATTTGAGTGAAGGTAACTGTATTACTTTCCAGGACCACATACAGAATATTACAGATTAAGTCATCAGATATAAATAAGATTAATTATGAATGAGAGGTGGTGAAGGACAGCAGCACAAGAAGCTACAAACTGAGTGACATTTTAAACAGACTCCTCGATTACAATGCTTTATGTAGAAGAGGTGGAGAGATGTACCGCTTCTAAACCCTTAACACCGTAATGCTTACATAACTGGCTTTGAAAGACTAACAATAGATTTTAGCTCTACCCCAGCAACAGCATAACAATGTCATACACACACAAAAAGCTGAAGACTCATTGAAATATTTGCATCTTAGATAGCTTCTAAAAAGCAACGTGAGCACAAAAGACGCCACTGCTGCTCCAACACATGAGCCTTTGATGTTTCCTCATCTTAACATCATAGAAGGAGCTCAAAGGGTTAATTAAAATTTAATGATATCGGCAGTACTTTGAAAAAGTTATGAACTTGGGCGAGATCAATCACTTTCTTGGACTGCCTGACTTCAAAGCCGACATTATGCAAAAGGAGAGAGGGGGGAAACTAGTCCTATTCTGAACTGAATTCATAAGCACGGATTTTCTCATTAGTGGTCTGCACATGGAGGAGATTCCAAGTTCAAACTGAAAAGAGGTGAGATGCCAAAAACTGGTTAATCTGAATGTTAAGCCTTTGATGTTGATCACATTTATGTTCAAATGAACACGTTACCCGAAGCCTGGAAACTGCAAGACCCTCACATCAGGAAATGTAGGATTAAGAAGGATAAACAGCTGTTTTTTTTTCTTTTCTTTATTTCTACTTTTGGAATCATATTTTGTTTTGCTGGATTTAGCTAAAGAAAGAAAGAAAGAAAAAAAGAAAACAAAACTAATGAACTTGTTTACTCATTCTTAGTGACATTCTATAAAATGACATTTAAAATGACTAATTTAACTTCTGTCAAAATATAAAATGCTGGCTGTCTCATCGGTCTTTACTTGTGTTATCCTTGCCCAAGTTCCCTAACCATAACTTTACTCTCCCTTCGAAATTCATTTATTTATAAGTATAAAGGGTGATGTTTTTTCAACCAAAGGAAAATAACATTTTTATTTTTTTCAGACACATGGTTATGCTTCCTTTGGGGTTATAACTTGTGGTGGGTGTGGTCATTTTGGCATCAAGTTGTAAACAAAGGAGAAATGCCTGTTTTGAAACAATTATGAACTGTCACTGAAAGCCAGGAAAAGGTCTTGAAAACATCAAATCCAATCAAATGCTGCTATTGGGTAACATCATACCTTAAACATGTGGGCAGAAAGAGGTTTGCGGTGAAATAAGAAACGAAGATCACAATATCATATGTATGCCCTTGGAAGTAAAATTTAGATCAGATTTCCATTCATGAAACATTGTGGGGAAAAAAGAAAATATAGTTGGCTATATTCTCATCTGCCACAATGCTAATAGAAAAATCAAATCATAGAAGTGCTCAATTTGGGGAAAGTTAAAAATATGCTGGATTTCCTGTTACCTACTTCCCTCCAGGTATCTATTTAAAGATAGAAAAAAAAAAAAAAAGATTTACATGAGCTCCTAAACTTAAATGGTCTGCTTGATTCTGTTGGAGACACACAACTTGGCTATGACTTAGTTCAAGGGAAGGATTCAGTGCACTTTCTTACTTTTGTGAATGTATTTATTCCTTTTGTAAACTGCAGAATCTCTCCTATGCTTTTACAGACCCAACAATGAGAGGAGCTTGTTGGCTGTTCAATTTCTTACCTGATTAAATAAAAGATAAATTAAAGCCATTATTTGGAATTTTGACTCCTTTCTAATTTGAAGGCTTGGTCTGAAGGAAGGAAGGAATGTTCTGTGGTGGGTGACTCAAAACAGAGAGCTTTGGTGACAGATTCAAATGCACAGAGGGGTCTTGTGGGTTACAGGCATGAGCACGAGGCCAGGTATAGACAGGGCAGCTTCAAGTATGTGGATGGAGAGCAGCTAACTCAGCTCGAGTGTTCCATATTTCATACATGGAAAAATCACCACTATCATAGAATAAAACACATCTGGCAGGGGGGATTCAGCCAGCAGTCACCCGGTCAGAACTTCTGAACTACATTTCATTTTTGTGAATTAAATGATTGTGGGAGATACAAACAGTCACATTCTCCATATTTTCAGAACCTGAACAAAACACAACCCCTGTCAGGTGTTATTTATTCATGCCTATTCTCTGCTTCATTAGGAAGCCGGAACACATTTTCTTTCAAATAGCTCTTCTTCATAATCTCAAAAACATTTAAAAACATTCCCTAGTACTATACATTTTATGTTTCCATTTGTTGTTATTTTTCCGTTTGTTTGTTTTTTCTAAGTTACAGAACAAAATAATCCACCTCATCCTTTCCTTTTGTCCCTCTTTCTTCACGCATTGAAGAAAGCATACATGATCCTTTCTTACAGTGTCCATGTTTATTTTCTTTCATTTATTTTCCAACTTTTTTGACGACTCAGATAATACATAGGTAAATGATATAACAGGCAAAATGTACTGCGAAATAATAGCATTGAGTGAATATATCGTAAGTTTCACAGGTTCATAACTCGAGGAAGAGATATGGATACAGAAGTTATATAACACTTTTAAATTGGGTGAATAGGGTAAACCACACTGAGAAGGTGATAGTTCAGGAAAGACATGAAGACAATGAAGAAGTGAATGGATATTTAAGGAGAGCATCCTCTGCCCAAATTACCGTGCGTAACCCTAAAGGAGAGAAGGGCTGGCACAAGTAAGCGGAAGAAAGATGAACCTGTGAATACAGAAGGCAAGGAAAGATCTGATGCATCAGAGTCTGGATGTGTTCCTATACGATGTACTCTTAGCAGTGCTATTAGATGCAGTTCTGGTAGCTTCCCTTACCACTCCCCGAATTACCATCCATTTAGTAATTCTCCATCTCCCTACCTTATCCATGTTCTCTTTCTTATATTATCCTCTACTATGAATCTCAAATACCGTGTCAAGGTTAAGTCTTCTTTGGAAATCTTTTTTAGTTTTACTTCTATAAGGAAAAGTACCAACACAGAAAAATGTCTAAAAACAAACAGGGCATTTTGCTAACAACATAGATGAACATCCTTCTGATTTCACACACACATTTACAAATACTTAGAGCCTGATAAATATTTACTACACATGCGTGCCCAAAACATTCCTGAACTCTCCATTTGGGGTTCATTTCACATTCCTTCTTCTTGGTATTATTTTTATACTAAAAATTATCAAGTTGTCAAATTTTACAGGGGTGGAGGAGAGAAGAGAATTATTACTTAATTATCTTGAAATCTTTGGGCTCATTTGTACATTGTAATTTCTTTCTTGGAATCCCCTGCTTCCATCTTGAATAGGAGAGAAGCAGACTTTGAAAGCCGAGTGCTTGGATAATGATTTCACTTCTCACTCTGAATAAATTAGCTGGGATCTTTTGAAGCTACTTTGTTAATACCGCTTCATACACATTTTGTTTCTATTTTAAGTTTTCGACATGAAAAAGAAAAACTATTAAGCCCATTGCACTGTGAGTAATTGAAACACGTAGTTGAAAATTGATATTTTCCATTTTATTTAAATCCATACTTAATATGTACTTTTGGAATTTGGGGCTTAATTTTCATTCCAGACCCACCATGGGGAGAGCAGCTAGCTGTCAAGGATATCCAAAATGGTTACTAGATTTCACAATGCAGGTGTAAACCAAGGAAGGAAAAAAAAAAAAATGTAAGATTGTAGCTACTGGTGGCCATAGAGAGATTCCTGTAAGTGATGTCTGAAAAAGTTCTATGATTGAAGCGTCAAGTTTAGAAAGCCAGGACGAGAAGATGGGAGAATAGTGAGAGAAGGGAAGATCAATCAGGGGAGACAAATGAAATGAGGTGCAAAAGAAGTCCTACCAAGCAGTAGAAATGAGAGCTTTAAGTTCTCTCAGGGAAATTCTGAGAGATGGGAATGGAGAAAAGAGCAAGAGAGACAGAAAAGAAGAAAGGGGAGCTTTATAGTGAGAGTAGAGAAAGATAGTGGAAAGCCAGACCAAGGGAGCTCATCTGGTCATTTGTGATACATAAAAGTATCGTTTTATTAAAAGGGCATCTACACTGAAACAATGTAGTTAGTATAGCATAAATGTGAAAATCACAGACTCCAGATCCAAGCCATGTTTCCATTTGATACCAGCTAAATTCCTGGGTCAATCCTTAACTTTGAAACCCTCAACTTCTGTGTATGTAAAATGCAATAATGTGTGTCTAACCCACTTTGTTATTGACAGAATGAATTAAATAATTCCTGAAAAGCATTTATTACAGTGCTTGGACTACAACAAATAGTCGAAATTGTTACTTAGTCTTCTTATTTCAAGCTAACAAATTATTTAAGGAAATTATGAGATCACTTTCTTCAATTCACTTTTTTCAATGAGCCACTGCATTTTATAGTTAACCCCACATGTTATCATATCAACTACATAAACAGCAAATGTGTCTTCTTCATGTCCTTTCTTGGTGTAATTAATTGTAAGTAAGCTCTAAAAAAATTGGTTTCTTATTACAGTAAGGTTAATGTCTCATGCCCCAAATGTGGGTATCACTTTCACCCCAGTGAAACGAAAGCTCTTAAGCTAATGATATAATTTGACAAAATCCATTCCTACAATGCTACCCCTTTATGAAGTGTTGGCCCACAGCAGACTCTGATTAGCAAAATTAATGTCAGAATTACAGTCACCAGATTTGTACAGCATGCAATGTAGGCACGTAGGAGGTTCTCTTCATCATTATATTTTTCCATCACTGAGTTGGAACTACTAGACACTAATCTACAGCTGAAACATCCCTTATCTGCTCTTCTCTCATTAGTTCAGCTTCCCCTCAGAGGAGACCCTTATAATACGACCCTATCTGGTCTCTTATTTTCCCTTTCCTTGCATACTTGACAAAATACTTTTTCCAACTATATACTGACAATGCAATGCAATGCAAGCCTGTTATTGTTCCCCATTATTACTGCAACAAACATCAAGTTTCTATCCATGGCCTACTGGGCTTTACCTAATGCCTCAGTCTCCACTTGCTGTCTCCAGACCCTAATCGCATGGCTTGGCTTTCCCACAGTTGGTAATGGTGGTAAGCTTTCTCCTGCCCCTAGGCCTCAGCACAGCTTTTATCTTCCACCTTCTTCTCCACTGGACTACTCTTCTTTCACTTCATGCCGGTTTTTCAAGGTAACTCTAACTCTTTTCTTCTGATTTCAACTCAATACTACATCAGGGAACCTTTATACATTACTCCTCCACCTGTGCTCTCTTTCTACCCCCTATTAATTCAAATGTCCTCCTTACCACTGTCCTGGACCCCGTATCTTCTCTTCATGGCACTAACATATTGAATATTTTCTGTTGCGTTCCCTTACACATACATTTCTATAAATATCCCATTTAAATCATACCTGCCCTTATATATTTATTCTTGTGTTTTGTTTTTTTTTGGTATCTATCTCTCGATTAGAATTACAACATTACAACGCCATTAAAACTGACACTTTGTGTTTTTTTTACCAGCACCCACTGCATAGGGGAGTAACATAACTGTTTGTGTATCAATAAATAAATATAAGGTCCAGGAAGCATATTTTAATCTTTGACTTATACAATGTTCTCCCCAATCAGAAGAGGAAGGTGGTGTGTCCCTACGTAATGAAACCAGCCATGAGTGGTTACGTTTCCAAGATCACACATCTAGTAAACAACATCAGAGATTAAAACTTATCTTTAACTTAGAAATCCAAGGCTATATTCTCATCATGCCACTGCTCACTGCCTCAGTTTCTCAAACTTTGATCTATAATGACCCTAGTGAACTCAGTTCCTATTTCTACCAGCTGGTCCTGCTTTATCTGCTCTCTGGGCTATGTTTCCTTGACGTTAGGTGCCATTTCACTCATTCGTGGTTGAAGGGATCCTAAATCCTTGTAGAATCAGCTAGTAGTGAACTCTACATTATGTGTTCCTCTCTCACCCCACTACAAGGTTCTAAGTGTTGAGACTGTCAAGATCCACACATGAGACAGGTCTCCCACCGTGCTTAGGCTCCTTCCTGAGTGAGTCATTTATCGCCAGATGAGACAGCTGCTCTTTGAAAGATTCATTTCAATAAACAAATTTTCTTCTCTCTGCCCAAGTAAATGTGGTAATGCGAGAGTTTTTTCATAAAAGTTGAACATGTTAAGGTTGTTTGAAATAATACCAGAGGAAGAGAAAGAGGGGGGAAATGCTTTTTGTTTCACTGGTGTGTTTTGCTACTTTTCCTCAGATATGCATGTATCCATGAGCCCTCTCACTGGAAGCCAAAATAGCCTACACAATTAGAGCTCTCAGACTTTTGGAAACGGGGGATGTGTAGTGTGTTGTTCCTGGACCCCGTGACCCTTTCATCTTCAGCAGCACAAGCACGTGCCTCCATGAGCACGTCAGAGCCTGGCATCAACTCTCATCTCCCTGTACATAGGAAAACATGGCTTCCTGTATACATAATTGAGGCACACATGCATATTGTCACATATCGAAATGATTCTAAATGCTGATCCTTTGATATACCAAGGAATGCCAAATATTAAGAACAAGACATGAATGTGCATGTATAAATGATATGTAATCACTTGTTAACCTTTATAGTCCTTTTAGAATAAGTGTTAAATGAATAAGGCTGGGAGGAATAATCCATCCTTTGTCCTTTCCCTTCCCTAGAGATTTAAGAGTTCAGCACTCCCCTCCCCCATTAAAAAAAAAAAAAAAGAAAACACTGTTCTAATATTCTTTTCTGAATGGTTTTACATTTTAGTATAGTTTACATAATATCTAAACAAATTCTAAGCACATGTTTCCATTGCAAGAGTTCAATTTTGTTGTTGCTAGAACAGAAGTTATAGAAAGGAATAAAATCTGACTTTGCCACGTTTATCGCATTTGACACTTGAGGTGATGAGGGTGGATACAAGAACATTTTCATCCATTCTCAGACCCTAGAAAATGGCATGTATACATATTTCTATATAGAGTCAGAGCCAAATTGCGAGACAAATCAGAAAAGGATGGAAGTCCTGGTTTAAAAGAAAGGGGCAGAATGCTGCCTTCTCAGGGACCTGGTTTCTGGGGCATCATTAAAAAACAAATAAACAAACAAACAACCTGGGAGCTCAGCTTTGGAATTAAAAATCCATTCCAGCCTTCCTGGGTTAAACTGCAAAAACATTTTAACCCAGTGTAGCTCTGTGACAAGCCAAAGGGAATGAGGCCCAGTTAGAGGGGAGACTGGAACCACAGAAGGCAGTTTGTATTTCAATCTGTCTCATCGGTGCTTTAGAGCACAGGGTGTTTATTCATCAAACAGGTTAACTGATTTTCTTAAGTACTCTGATAGGTTTAAGTGTGTGATGTCCATTAGAATTCAAGCATTCTGATGCTGCTTCTAAGAAGACATCATGTCAAAAAGTGAAAGTACCATTGTGACAGATAAATAACTATTTTGCTTATGTGTTCTATGTTGTCTTGGAAACACTGCACTAAATCATGAGCCAAAAAGCCATGACCTTGGCCTTTATAGAACTTAGGGTCTAGTGAAGGATACTGGAATTAAGTCAATACCCAAATTAATTTAAAATCGTAAGTGTGACTAGGATGATAAAGGAGTATCACACGGTGACATAAAGACCTGTAATAGGAAATCCTCTTATTCTGAAGCATTGGGAGGGTGTAAAGGATACTTTAGATTGAAGTGGATAGTTGAAGAGAATGGATTCTGCTGATATGGTGGAAGCAATTGAAAGATGGTTAATTGTCTTGTTTCATTTAAAAATGATTTTGTAGTTTTACATAAACCCACATTGAAGCTTTTGCTTTTGCTTCAATTGTATGGCAAAATATACCATAAGCATAATAGCTCAATATTCATAATGGTATGCTCTTACAGAATAAAGAACCATCTATTTCCATGACCTCACTAAAAATAATAATACAAATGCTGTATTTCCGTGAACATTCTATATTCTAATGTATGATGGATGACCTATCCCAGGCATGCAAATTATTTCTTTTCATTAGCAGTAAACTCTTTGTATCATATTGAAGGAGAACATCTTCCATAAAAACTAAACAGAAAGAATAAGATTAGTTTCTGTTGAATAAATGGCATTGGAATAAAATTTCTTTCTGCAACAGGTAATATATGTGTCCAATGTTATCATTTCAGTTACTGATAATTACACTTCACTAACAAATCATGGAATAAACAATACATATACTTCTTCTTTGACAGAGAGAAAAACAGAATATGCTAAAAAGACAGAATGTGTGTGTTAAGAAGCATGGATATACTGGCAGGAAAGGTAATCCATTACAGGAATGGTTCCATTGCTCGAAATAATAAAGTGGGTATTTTAATATATAAAGTAGAATATGCTTCTTCAAAAATCCAAATAAGATAAACTATTTGTCTTAAAATGTTTCAGTTTTTCGAAGAGTGAAAATTGACACAAACTTTTTATGTATGATTATTATTAAGTAATAAAATATTTGTAACTTACTGTTCCTAACAAACCCCTTTGAGAATCTCAAGACCATGAAGAAGGAAACTTCTCATAGCAACTGATTGGTAATTGGTACTGATACATGTTAAAATATCTATAAATTGCCCAATTTTTCTTTAAAAACATACTTTAAGCTTCAAATTTGTACTAAACACAAAAATCCTTAATTTCTCAAATATACTGTAAAAGACTTTCTCTTCTCATAACCGCAGCATGAGAATTAGAACTTGTATATAGGGATCAGAATAAGGAAATATCCCTTGAACTGAAAAGGAACTAAAACTCGGTTGCCAGTTACCTTCAAATTTCAGCTTATGTAATGTCTCTCATATGCCTATTAGAACTTCTTAAAATGCGGGGTAGGAGTAAAAGGCAAATGTTAGAAAACCTCATATTTGAAATAAATTAGAAATAAGTCTTAAATTGAAAGTCATTGCATCCTTCCCTTCTACCAAATTGTCTTGGGTGCTCACATTTGTCCGACTTTGCCTGAATATGTCTTTAGATTGTCTTCTGTTCCCACTGCATACATTATGTGTTCTCTAATGCTATTAGTTGTCACTGTTGTCTCATCTATAGGTTTTCTTTCAAATAAGAAAGAAAATGAGTCATTGCAAGTCAGGGTATTGAGATGCTGAGTGCTCACTGCATTCAGAGTCTGTCTGCCCGGTGTGTATGTGTGAGAATACATATAGGGTTCTAGTTGCTCTGTGTTGACAGCACTCTTAAGAGTCCCCTAGTGAACTGCCAATGCTAATGCGTCTTCCTGTGCATGTAACATGTTACTGGGGAGTGACATGTGGATGGTAGCTATTCTCACTGTGCAATAATACAAAACACTGTGTGCATACGTATCTAAACACAAAGACACGGTGGCCAAGAGACTCACAGTCAGTAATCTGAACTCTTTATTTCCATTTTTGATGCTGGCTATAAAAAGTTGAATATAATAGAGCATCGCCTGCTCCACTTAAATGCCTTACCTGTGTAAAGGCTAAGCCACCTAGAAGTTTTCTTAACTTCTCTTTTATTTCTATCAGTCTTAAGTCAAGGAAGAAAGTTCTCCTCCAGAAGCTTCGCTTTCTAACTTGCAATAGAAAGAGAGGTAGCATGGCATGTGTTCATGATTTTTTTTTTTTAATTAAATAAACCTGAGTTCTCATCCTGGTTCAATTGCTTAATGGCATTGTCTTACAATGGGAATAAATGGTTAGCTGCTGTAATGAGATTCAAAAATTCAGTGTCTCAAATGAGATAATGGTTTCCTTATCTCTCATGTAGAAGATGTTCCACAATGTAACCCAGAGCTCCAGAGCACATGGGTAGCTTTATCCAGAGTTCTAAGCAGGTGAAATAGTTTTAACGTTATCCTCAAGATACAGTTTCTCAAGGTGCTTCAGATAGCACCATTTCCAGTCAGTAAGTAAGAGGGTGGAAAGTAAGGACATTAACCTCTAAATAAATAAGTAAATATTTCAATTATATTATTATTATATTACTTATTTATATTTTATTATTGATAGTTAAATAAAGCCATAATTTACCATTGTTTATAGTCTCTCTCAATCATTGGGTGATTGACAAAATATATCCTGAGTTCATAGGTAGTGTCAGCAAAGCATTATGCCCTGGTGATAGAAAAGGTCTGCGCTTCTTTAATAAAACAAGATTCCTTTTAACCTGGTTCCTGAATGGTGACACAGTGTTACTGCTGCTGCTGACACTTAAACTGACTGGCCTCTACGATGCATGTTCCCAACTCCTCTGGTTTTCTAGGATCACCTGTAACTTGACCCTTATCTTACAGGTTTCCAGGGAGTCTCTGAGGCAGAGACAGGGGAGCAGGACGATCATGGGAAGTGCCCACAGGATGAACCCCTCCTGGGGAATGAAGGACATACGATTAGATAGAAAGTTGAACTGTGACACAGTCTCAACAGAGGCTTAAGGAGATTCCACAGGAAACATGTGATCTGGGATGGTCATTAAAAGTAAATTCAAAATAAGGCAAGAGGAACAAACTTTCATATCACATCCATCCCAACCAGTCACTGGACACAGGATCCTCCCTGGGAGGGAGCATGCCTGGATGTCAGCTCCTTTGTGCTGGGGCACATTTCGGAAAGGGAATCACTGTACTAAAGCCTCTACATTCACAGATTCCCATTATCTTCATAAAAACTCTAAGACAGTTTATTATTATCATCTCTGAAATCCTCTTCTGTGTATGGTTCTAGGCTTGGGTTGGACAGACACCCACACCCCCACACAACAATGTGTGAGAGACATAGAAGGTGAAAATGGAACTATTGCCATTTCCACTGCAGAGTTCTGTGTGGGGGCTAGGTGCTGTTGGGGAGCACACACTTTGTCACTGATCCTCTGACAAACCGAGCTGATACAGGGCAGTACGTGGGGTATGCAGCTAGTTCACCTCTGCCGGTCTCTTTCAGCTTCTCTAAATCCTCAGCCAGGTATTTGCAGCAATATGCTGACAGGTACCAATTTATCCAGCAAGTCAACCACATCATCATGGCTGGAGGTGATGTGAGATGGATGGGGGTAGCTGTCAATTGACTGTGCTTTCCAGTTTGTTCTCATGGGTACCAGTTTGTCCTTATTCTCCCCTATTTCACATCAACTTTCATTCTTGGCTGCCTGCCCAACTGACCTCAAAACAAAATGTGGAGGCAAAATTCTTACTTAAATTACTCTTATCATTCTAAGGTCTAATTTATATTAATTCCTTATTCTCTCTCACTAAGATTGGTCTGTTTCTCCAGGGAAACCCCAACGTGACATGACCTTTATTTAATAGCAGAAGAAACGGTGGCCCTGAGAAATTAAATAGTATGTCCACAGTCACTCAACAGATTTGTGTTTGGAGCTAGTATTTGAACTCTAGCCAAATAACTACTAAACACGTAGTATCTTAATCATCCCAAGATACTATTTGCAAATCTTACAGGATTGTTATAAGGACAGAATGAATTATTTGCAAAATACTAAAGTGGTGCTGGCACACAGTAGGAGGCATACAAGAAATTGCTACTTTTATTAGTTATTATTATTATCTGAATCCAAAGACAGCTGTTAACAACTACACCTACTGCCTCCCAAAGAGTAACTGGACAAAGTATACAAAATAACCATCTCACCTTCTTTGTATTTGACTATCATAGGAATCAAAGTTCAACTTCTAGTATTATCAAGTTAGAGGTAAGAGTCAGCCAAAGATATGGTCAGAAGTGAATTATATGAATACCTTAAAGACTTAGGAAAACAATGGAAAGGGACAGAGATTAATCTCAAGATGGGCCCATGGTAATAAAGATATGCTTTACTCAGTTAATCAACAAGTATCAATTGCTCATTTTATTATGGATAGGAATTTTTAGAAGTCAAGAGAAGCTTGACCACAGAGACAAATTGATGGCTTTATCATGAATATCTTCTCTCAATCATGTCTATCAAGATATATCTGAATGTATCCATAGCTTAATTTGAGATAATATCAAAATATATTTTTTAACATTTTAATTGAGTTGTAACATATACACGAATATAGAAAGCACTCTAATCTTAAATGTACACACTTCAATGGATTTTTACGTATTTAGACCCTCACGCTGATCAAGATATTGGCCGTGTAAGCATACATTTAATATTTTAGTATATGCAGTTTTGCTTTCTAATCTTTCTTTTAAAAAAAAAAAATAAAATTGGAAGAACTTTAACAGTAGTAGAAAATAGTTCCAGAAAATAGTTCTTTTTGTTGGGTGTCACCAATGGGCCTTCATCATCATCATCATCATCTTCATAGTAGCTATCATTCATTGACTCCTTACCACATAGGGTCTATTGTATTTATTCTCATCATTTCACTTAATGATAAACACAGTCCTATGCCAAAGGTATTGTTACCCATTTTCACAGATTGGGAGCTTGAGGCAAAGAGAGTTTAAGTAACTTGTCCAAAGTTAAACGTTATTGGTAAGTGTTGGAGCCAGGATATATACACATTTTATCTGGACCCCAAATCTCTGGTCATAACCATCAAGCTACATTGACTAGGAAAAGAAGAAAAGGGAAGTAAAAAGAGAGAAGTTAAAAATAAAAGGAGTTGGCAATTGAAACAAGGGGTAGCATGCATGGAAGAAAAGGAATGAAAGTCTCTACAGGGAAGGATTAGAAGAGAGCAAGTTAGTAGAGAGTATTCCCAATCCTTAGACAATCCAACATGAAGTAGTTACATTGGATTTAAGAAAATCTAATAGCGTGTGTTGGGGAGAATGTTTCATTTTGGGAACTGTGATGCAGTCAGGAAAGTGGAACTCGAATAGATACCATTTGGAAAAAATTCCTTTTAGAATTAATATATCTGGCAGTAAAGCAAACTGAATTTTCAAGTATCTTGTAGAAATTTAGGACAAGAGCATATCAAAAAAATAATAAAGCTGGGATCATATATGAACAACATTCTCAGTACCTTTTAAAAACATAAAATGGATATTTTCTTTGTTTAATGTACCATATTGCTTTCTTTTAATGAACACG
The DNA here is from genome assembly GCF_964194185.1 of Rhinolophus hipposideros. NCBI lineage: Eukaryota > Metazoa > Chordata > Mammalia > Chiroptera > Rhinolophidae > Rhinolophus > Rhinolophus hipposideros. The sequence continues at coordinate 34,222,655 of NC_138069.1, read as the reverse complement.
ACACATACGGAGGGAGATGCCAAAAAAAGGTATACACATTTTAAGAGATGTTATCTATATATTGCTTTTTGAAGTTGAATTGAATTATGATAGCAATGTATAGTATGACATTCGCTCAAAAGATGACATTAATCCAATGAACGCTAGCATTACCATGTGACAGGCAGGACAGTCAAAGAAAACAGTGGAAGCATGGTTGCCGTTCAAGAAGCGCAAGACCATTTTGAAGTGGTATTTGAAATTCGAGCGCGTTCTCCTGACTCAGCACCCCTTGACTTCCACCTATGGGAGACCTAAAATGATGTGGGGTACCACAGAAAACTGGCTACACTGGCGGTACTTCAGGAAGAAACTGAAACTGCATGTGCAGCGATACAAGTGGACACTTTGGTCACCACTGCCCAAGCAGTAGTTCACCGTACTCTCAGGAGTATCTGGACACTGATGGGAACCACTTTGAGCACCTTTTGTAATTGCAGACATCAAACGTGACTTGTATTCATCTTTTATGTTACATATTGAGTATTACAATTTTAATACAGTTTTCTTTTCCTTTCTTAAAATATGTTTTCTGGCACCGTCTGTATATAAGAGCTTCCATAATGCCATTTTTCCTGATTTTTTTAAAAAACTCCTCAATAATGCATGACAGACTCTCTAATCATAAGGTTTCTCAGAACTATAACTATTCCATGTGTTTGGAAACAAAATACAGTATGTCATTTCTCAAGACATAGTTTTACAAAGTATAAAGTAAAAGGCCTCTTTAGACACATGGTATTCTTAAAGCAGATATTTTAAGTTATATTTTAATGTACATTTATTTGTATAAGTTGTCCCTTCCATTTGGAATGTTTTGTTCAGATTATTACAGGGCCATGTGATTTCCCCGAGCTCCATCATCAAAGTCAAGGAAAGTCCAATCTCTACAATCCCAATCACCATTCCATATAATTTGATAATTTAAAATTACTGTGCATTTAATTCTTCATCTACTGACGATTTTCACATTCCCTACAGGATGTTCTTATGGAGAAAAAGTATGAATCCCACTGTGTAGTGTTCTGTAATACACAGTGATGAAAAATGGGAACTGACTCTCTAGAATAAGGTAAAAGGTATTTGTTTAAAATAAACACAATGAACATTATATAAATGCAGATATTTTATTCAAATTTTCCTCCAATCTGTCACCTATTGAGATGCAAATTCATACCAGGCTTGATAATTAGAGATCATTAGACTTACATCTGTATTTGGTTGTTACACAGGGGTAAAGTTTGGTGGCAGGAACCAGATGTTAGGGTAGGAAGAGATTATACCATCTGTTGGCTGTGGAAGTCTGAAACAAGGGGGTAGCAAGGAAGCGACTAACAGAAATGAGCAGAGAAGAAAGCTGAAATGAGCAACACTACAAAAATAAATTGATTTGGGGGCCCCAGTATTTAAGAACAGACGTTTTATTGGCAAAGCCTATCACTTACGGTAACTTCATTCTTTCTGAGTTTTTAAAACTCTTCTTGAAAGAGCAGACATATACCATCTGTGGGTGAATGTATGGTGCCATGAAAGAGAGGGGAAGCTGAGAAACAAAACGAGAACGTGAAGCTTGCTAAATGATCACAGCTAATATCTTTCACCCCACAATGTCAGATAATTTTCCCTTTTCCTTTACTCGAGTTCATATACACACGTATTTTAAAGATGACAAAAATCCCTAAATGATTAGTCACTTTTTCTAATGATTACATACATGCTCTTCTTAAAAACAACAAGAAGAAGGTATTATGGACAAGCAGTTCTTGGCACCAACATTGAGTTTGGGAATTCTATTCTAACCCACACCTAGAACAGGCTGCTAAGCAGCATATAAAAATTAGGACTTTTTCGTGTCAAAAAGCAAGAAAATGGTTTGGGGAATAGAAAGATGATCTCTCTCTCTCTCTCTCTCTCTCTCTCTCTCTCTCTCTCTCTCTCTCTCTCTCTCCTTCCCTCCCCCTTCCACACCCCCATGTTCTGGCTCTGATGAAACAATCTGCAGAAGCGACTGAGTGCAGCCTCTGGAAGAAATGAGTCCCTCAGTCTAATGACTTTGAGGAAGGGAAATCTACCAACAATCATGTGAAGGAAACTGAGAGAGTCTTCCTCATGTTGAACCTTCAAATGAAAACATGACCTTGGCTGACACCTTGACTGCAGCCTGGTGAAAGATCCTGAAGCAGAGGATTCAGTTAAGCCTGACCAACAGAAACTCAGCTAATACATGTCTATTCTTTCGGACACTAAGTTTTATGCAGCAATAGATTTTTAACACAGGTTTTGATGATAAATGAACTTCTTAAGCAGTGCTCCCAGCAAACTTGCCAAAAGTTTAGCAGGAGTGACATCAGCTTCATGATGGAGGCATGAGTCAGTCCCTTTGTCTCTCCCCTTTAAGTTACAACCAGTAGGACATCCATAGTCCAATGAAGGACCCTCTGCACAGAACTCCAGGAGGCTCAGAGACCCTGTAAATCTGAAGGCGGGTATGCTGGACCTCATGGAAACAGCAGGACCAAAGGAGTATTAGTTATGTGGCCTGAGACAGGAGGCTCCAGGAACTGCCACTGATCCCATCTCCCTGTCATGGTGCCTTAGAATCCATCCTACCCATCAGGGGGGCTTCACCCAAGGCCCCAGTGCCCACAACCTGAGGTTCCAGGAACCACAGAGATGCCAGGGATTAGAAACTATAGGAGTGTGGTAATACCCATGACCCAGACACACCACACACACACACACACACACACACACACACACACACACTGCAACAGCATGGTGGCACTCGTAATTCTGGACTGCCTGGTAGTGGCACCTGTGGTCTAAGTACTGCTGGCAGTACACGTGGCAGTGGTGGTGCCCGCCCACACCTCTGAGAACTCAGGGGCAGCAGAAAAGGCAGCACACGTGACTCCAACGCCAAGCCACAGCGGCGTCCAAGGCCAGAGGGAACAGATAGCAGTGGCGGTGAGGCCTGCATCCGTGGCTCCTCCAGCCTCCAGCTCCCACCCCACTTCACGCCTCCCCTGAGCATCGGTGGTGGTTCCATGCACTCTCCCTACCATAGCATTTTCTTTTACTTCCCCCATCAGAGTTCTTCAATCTCTATGATGGGAAATAATACAGAAAAAACTAGTTGTCTGAGCCAAACTCTCTTTAGAGTTCTCTGTGTGATATAAGGTTAAGGGCTTTACAGATAATGTCTGTCCTGCAGGAGCTCCTGTTCACAGTGCCATTTGTCATGGGAGAGACCCTGCTCCTTGCGCCATGTGTCGTGCAGGGCGGCCTGCGGGGTCTCAGCTCCGCTATGTCTCATTGAATCCCTATAAATGTCTTCATATATAGGTGCTAGTAACGCCCCATTTTGCAGATAGGAAAGAAGATACACCAGGAGAATAAAAAACCTGGCTAAATTCCCACAAATAGTACTACAGGTAAAGCTAGAAGTAAAAGAGCATAGTAGGATGGAAGTAAATTGCAAGCAGTATCTCAGGGACGCTCCTCCAACTGTCCACTAATATTTGATAATCTGTTTTCAATCACTTTTGCTTTGTTTTTAATACCTTTTTCGATCAAAGTAGTGAGGACTGCCAAGGTAAATAATAAAATTTAAGTATTCTCTCCAGGAGAAAACTGCTTTTGTGTATGGCATTAAAAAGAATAACATTATCAGAGACTTGATTAATGTATTCAACACAATAAATGTATGTAATTGATTTATTATTTTTATCACAGGGAAGGGTCCTATGTCTACTGCTTATCTTATGAGGTTAATTTCAGAGTTGTATGCATCATTTTCAACTCTTATATAATTATGTTAAATAGTCACATCAACTTTAAGGACAGTGATCATGACAGCTGCTCATTTTAAAGGAATATTATTATTTTAATTGACTGCATTATTTCAAAAATGCAACTTTTCTGCAGCCCCCAAATCACAAGGAATGTTTTTGATACTGATATGAGTCTTTAATAGGAATACGCAAAACAGTTTAATTTCAAATGAAGTAGACCTAGCTTAAGGAGAGCTTGGTAATCTATGATTGCTGCGTGAAAAAAGGTTCTAATAAGGTACGTCATAAATACTTTGGCTAAAAACCTTTCAAAGCAATGCTATTGTCCTAGACAACAATTATATTTCTTGTATCCAGGCACAGTTTATCCCTAAATCCTTTACTTAATGTCAATTGCTTTAATATTTGCCTAAGGAAAATGTTAAAATATTAATAAACTGGAAACCTATTCGTTGACAGTGAGTCACTTGTTTGAACTTTCAGTTCAATCACTTACAAAAAACCCCTAAGATTTAATATAAATACGGAAATGGAAGTAGATATGTTATGAAAGAAGTAATCTCTAGACAGATATTTTTCCAGTGAGCAGTGAAAACTCCAAATGTAGCAAAAATAAAAGTAGTGCTTATGAAAATTAAATAGAAATAGTTGACAAAGATGAGAAAATCTTCAGTTTAAAGTGTTCAATGAGCTTCATGTCGTAGTGTTCTGCAATAGTCATGCATTTAAAATTAGTTCCTTTTAATCAAAAAGAATATAAAGTACATTTTAGAACATTTCATTACAGAAATAATATATATCATTATCTGAGAGGAACATATGTATAACATTCAACTCGTTCTCTGTATAACTACTATAGATTTAAGTATTATTGAAGAGAGCATTAACAGTCTGTTAAATGTACACAAGAGTAAAACACAAGTTTCATTTGTACTGGCCCTTGTAATTACATAATTGATGGTATGTTTTACATAATTTATTCAACACCATAAATGAAATAATTTAAACAACGAGCTGATTAAAATTTAACTACTGAACCTACATTTGTAATTTATAAAACTTCTGGGTGATGTAGATAACTTTCTTCTCTGTGTTTAAATAGTGGTCTTGATATTTGAGCACTTCCCACAATGCTATTTTCCTGAATAAAAGGCTGTGATTATTTGAAAGTAAATATGAACTGTTTCTGACAGAGAAGGAAATGAAAGATTGAAAGAATCATAGTTGAATGCTCATCTCCATACAACTCAAGCAAGAAAAAAAAAAAAAAAAGATGGACCTCAATTGCCTAGCTACTCGAAGAATAATTGTTGAGCTCTGATTCATCTTTAATACTGTTTTACTTCTAGACTTCATTTGGCATTTATACATGTTACTTGTGTTTAATACCCTTTACAAAAATGAATTCATATTGGATCATGAGCCTAGTAATAAAAACTACAAATAAGAAGATATATACTTAATGTTGCTTTCTGTTAGAAAATTGCCTCTCGTTTTATTTAATCTCATGGGGCTGCCATTATATCATTCCTGATACCTGAGTACCATGTTGAATAGACCATCATGCAGGGCATGTGACTTCAACTAATCTCTCAGAATACCCATCCTTCTTGCCAAAGGGATTTATTCACTGAGAAGCAAGTGAAACCACTGTTGGCAAATGTTGTCTACCTTTCCTCCTCAATTTCCCTCGATATCTTGATGTTGTAGTGTTGTAAAGGTGTTTATATGTCTGTGTGTTATCTCTTTAACTACCTACCAGGCTACCTACCTAACTTCACATACATCTTCAGCTGAAAGCAGAAGTAGACAGGAAGAAAGCACTGAAGGCACTGTTTTGAACCCTGCATACAACTCTGCCTAAAATCCTCTCTATGCTTAGCCTTCCCAATAAATACATTTTTTTTCCCTAAAACTATCCTGAGACATGTTTCTCTCTCTAGCGTTTCTAATGGTACTGATTAACACAAATAAGAGAATAGCAGTCAAAAGGAACAACATGATGAAAAGCAAAGCTACAATAAAGAGAATATAATGTGCAGGGTAATGTATAAATAGATGTGTGAGGGTAGGGAACGCAGAGCAAGTGATTTAAAAATCATCTTTGACATGAAGATTGCAGCACATTTGGGAGGGGTTCACTGCATTATGCCCTTTACCATTAAGGTCGTCAGTAAAAGAATGACATGGCCAGATCTGTACTGTGAGAGGTAACTATAAAGACAGCTTATAGAAAAGATTTGAATACAGAAGAGCTTGGAAATACTGGACAGGGCCATCATTAGGGAAATGCTGCAGTGATTAAAAAGAGATGAGCTCCTTTAAATGACAGTAAAGGTAGAAATGGGAACAGTGATTACTTTAAAAAATCTGATTATCACAGACACTAAATGTTGTGAAAATATGTAGAATGCTGATTGAGAGAAGGACCGATCGCCATTTTTAGATGTCTAATTTGAATAACTTAGTGGATGGCAGAACCATTAACAAGAATAGGAAACAAACATGTGTCAGGAAAAGATATTAAAGCAAAATATTCATTGCATTTTCCCTTTCCCTTTTTTCCCTAACTGCCACAATACCGTGTTTCCTTGAAAATGAGACCTGATTGGACCATCAGCTCCAATGCATCTTTTGGAGCAAAAATTAATCTAAGACCCGGTCTAATTTTACTATAAGACCGGGTCTTATCTAATATAAGACTAGGTCTTATATTAATTTTTGCTCCAAAAGACGCATTAGAGCTGATGGTCCGGCTAGGTCTTATTTTCGGGGAAACAGGGTAATTACTGTTGTCATTTATGATTATCCTCATCATTTTTAGAATCAAAAGCCTAATGGACTTTTTAAATTGAGATGTATTTCTTGTAACATAAACTTTACTTTTAAAGTTCATCAGTCAGTAGTTTTAGTATACTCACCAAATTCTGGAACCAATCATAACTATCCAAATCCACAATACTTTCATCATCCCATAAAAAAGCCCATACCCATTAGAAGCTACTTCCCATTCCTTCCTTTCTCAGCCCCTGAAAATCACTAATCTACTTTATCTCTCTATGCATATACCTATTCTGAAAATTTCATATAAATGGAATCATGTCATATGTGACTACGTGTGTCTGGCTTCTTTTACTTAACATATGATTCAAGGATCATTCATGACGTCACAGAGATAAACATTTCATTTTTTAATCAATATTTTCCATCGAATGGAAATACCATATCTGTTTACCCATGCATCAGTTGATGGGCATAATAAAAAAAAAGACAGAGAGTAATGAGTGTAGACAAGGATGTGGAAAAACTGGACCTTCATACATTGCTGATGGCATGTAAAATGATGCAGCTTCTTTGGAACAGTTTAGTATTTTCATAAAAGTTAAACAGAATTATCATACAACATATCAAACACGTCCCTAGGTATATACTCAAGATAATTGAAAACATGTCCAATCAAAAACATGTACATGAATGTTCATAACAGTATTATTCATGATCATCAAAAAGTGGAAGTCGCCCAAACGGCCATCAACTAATTGGTTTTGAGAATTGATCATGGCAAGCTTAAAATGTCATTATAATGAGAATTGATAATGAGAAGTCACTGATAATGACAAGCTAAAAACATATAGTTTTTTTAAAGACAATTTACAAAAAAGATCAAATGTGTGACAAATATTATAGGGATGCATTAAAATGATTATAGGAAAAGTGAAAGTGAGAGAAAACAAATTTTTGCATAGCAACTACTGGAATGAATGGGCCTTCAGAGAGATAGTTGGAAGAGGACAATTTTTGTGATGTCATTCCTTGTCCTGTAATGTAATTTCCCTCAGCAACCTTTAAAGGTCCCTAATGGTAAATCTTACATTGCTTTTCAAGACCTGTTTCCCCCTTAAAATTGAGGCAACAGTTATACCTATTTCGAAGGTTTTGACATGATAATACATGCAAATTGCTTAGTACATATTGTTATAAGTATATTGTAGTTATAAATTAATATTGCGTTTTTTGATATTGTTATCATGTGTTACAGCCAAGACAACAAACAGAAACTGTATAAAGAATCTCACTAAGAGTGCATTATCACCAGTCTGATATTCCTTATGTTTTAACATCGACCATGACCTTTTGCAATTCAGAATGTCAAAGCAAGTCTTAAATTTCAGGATATTTCCTGACATAGCCCTTTTCAAAAGAGAATAAAAATGTAATGGTGAGGCAGAGATAGAGGGACAGAGGAAGTCTTCAGGTAAACAAAATTATATCCTGTGCATGCTTCCAAGTGGCCCAGCACTAGTCCATCCCAGGACTAACTATCTACAAGTTTGAATGCATAAGACCTTCTTGATGAGAACTTTGTCAAAATCAGTGGGCTCACATAAGAACAAAGAGTCTGGGAAAAAAATAAAATGTTTTTTTTTAGCAATAATATTGAATTGGAAACAGAATTCCAGGAAAGGGAAAGTGTATGTATTTTAGTGTCATTTACACGTTTGCGTTTTAGACATTCAAGTAGAGATAAAAGACAGAAAACGAGTGAACAATGACATTTATGACACCCCATCCCCAAAATGTTTCTGATGTTTCTTGATTTAGTTCCAGAAAATGTCTTCTTTGTTGCTTGAGTTGAAAGGAACCACCTCTCTTTCCACATGTGAGAAAATAAATTATTACCATGAAAATAGTATTACATTAGCCAGGTTTAAGGAGAAAGAAAGAAAAATAGAAAAAGATCAATTTAGCATGAGGAAACCTAATTAATTACAGCAACTGATATGTATATTTTTATTGCACTTCTAGACCAAGCACCCTTCTAAAAGGGTAGGTAACATTTAATAACAATCTGTTGCAAAAGTTTTTTTTTTTTATATGTAAAATTATGGTTGGCATTCGTTATTGTTCAGCTTCAGGTGTACAGTGCAGTGATCAGGCATCTACATCATCCCTGAGGTGGTCTCCCAAATGGGACACGTGTCCATCAGATACCCTACAAAATCTTTACAACATTATTGATTACGTTCCCCAAAGTAATTTTCAAAACCCCATGTCCATCTTGTGGTTACCGACCATTTTCTAATCCCCTCACCTTCCCCCTGTTCCCCACACCCCCGTCCATCTAGTAACCCTCAGTTTTTCCTCTTTGTCTCCAAAACTGTTTCTGATTAGTTCATTCACTTATTCTTTTCTTTGGATTCCACATATAAGAAAGACACATATTGTCTTTCTCTGTCTGACTGATTTCACTTAACATAATGTTCTCTAGGTCATCCATGTTGCAAATGGTAAGATTTTTTTCTTCTTTATGGCTGTATAATACTCCACTGAATCAATGTACCACCCTTTCTTAATCTAGTCATCTACTGATGGGCATTTTGGTTGTTTCCATGTCTTGGCTATTGTGTATAATGCTACAATAAACATAGGAGTGAATAAAGATTTTTGAATTGGAGTTTTGGATTTCTCCGGGTAGATGCCTAGGAGTGGAATTGCTGGATCATAAGGTAGTTACATTTTCAGATTTTTGAGATAGCTCCATACTGTTTTCCATAGTGGCTACACCAATCTGCAATCCCACCAACAGTGCACAAGGGTTCCCTTTCCTCCACATCCGCGGCAGCACTTGTTGTTTGTTGATTTATTGATGATAGTCATTTTGACTGGGGTGAGGTGGTATCTCATTGTGGTTTTTCTTTGCATTTCTTTCATGGTTAGTGAGGTTAAGCATTTCTTCATATGTCTGTTTGCCATCTGTATGTCATTTTTAGAAAAAAATGTCTCTTCATGTCCTCTGCCCATTTTTTAATTGGTTTGTTTGTTGTTTTGGAGTTGAGTTGAGTGAGTTTTTTATAGATTTGTGATCTTAACCCCTTATCAGATATGTCATTGGCAAATATCTTTTTCCATTCAGTAGGATCCCTTTTTGTTTTGTTGATGGTTTCCTTTGCTGTGAAAAAACTTTTTAGTTTGATGTAATCCCACATGTTTATTTTTTCTCTTCCTTCCCTTGTGCGAGGGGATGTATCAGTAAAAATCTTATTCCGGGTAATGTCTGTGAAGTTTCTTCCTATATTTCCTGCTAGGTATTTTATGGTTTCAGATCTTACATTTAAGTCTTTACGCTATTTTAAATTTATTTTTGTATATGGTGTAAGGAGGTGGTCGAGTTTCATTTTTTTGCATGTGTCTGTCCAGGTTTCCCAGCACCATTTATTGAATAGACTGTCTTTACCCCACCGTACATTCTTGCTTCCATTGTCATAGATTAAATGGCCATATAGGCATAGATTTATTTCTGGACTCTCTATTCTGTTCCATTGATCTATGTGTCTGTTTTTATGCCAGTACTATGCTGTTTTGATTACTGTAGCTTTGTAGTATAATTTGATGTAAGGTATTGTTATACCTCCCACTTTGTTCTTATTTCTCAAGATTGCTGAGGCTATCCGGGGTCTTTTATGGTCCCTTATAAATTTTAGGATTATATGTTCTATTCTGTGAAAAACATCGTTGGTAGTTTGATAGGAATTGCGTTGAATATGTATATTGCCTTAGGCAGTATGGACATTTTAACTATATTAATTCTTCCTACCCATGAACATGGTATGTGTTTCCATCTATTTGTATCTTCTTTCATTTCTTTCTTCAGTGTCTTATAATTTTCTGAGTACAGATCTTTTACTTCTTTGGTTAAATTTATCCCCAGGTATTTTATAGTGTTTGGAACAATTGTAAATGGGATTGCTTTTTTAATTTCTCCTTCTGATGTTTTATTATTGGTATATATAAATGCAACTGACTTCTGAACATTAATTTGATATACTGCTACTTTACTAAATTCATCTATCAGCTCTAATAGTTTCTTGGTAGAGTCTTTAGGGTTCTCTATATATAGTATCATATCATCTGCATATAATGAGAATTTCACTTCCTCCTTACATATTTGGGTGCCTTTCATTTCTTTTTCGTGTCTGATTGCTGTGGCTAGAACTTCCAGCACTATGTTGAATAGAAGTGGAGCTAGTGGGCAAACTTGCCTTGTTCCTGATCTTAGGGGTAATGGTTTTAGCTTTTTCCCATTGAGTATGATGTTAGCTGTGGGTCTGTCATATATGGCCTTTATTATGTTCAGATGTGATCCCTCTATTCCCACTTTCTTAAGGGTTTTTAGCATAAATCGTTGCTGGGTTTTATCAAATGCTTTTCCTGCATCCATTGATATGATCATGTGATTTTTATTTTTCATTTTGTTAATGTGGTGTATCACATTAATTGATTTGTGGATGTTGAACCACCCTTGCATACCAGGGATGAATCCCACTTGATCATGGTGTATGATCTTTTTAATGTATTGCTGAATTCTGTACGCTAATATTTTTTTGAGGGTTTTTGCATCTATGTTCATTAGCGATATCTGCGTGTAGTTTTCTTTTTTTGTGGTGTCTTTGTCTGATTTTGGGATCAGGATGATGGTGGCTTCGCAAAAAGTGTTTGGGAGTCTGCCTCCTTCTTAATTTTTTGGAAGAGCTTGAGGAGAATAGGTGATAATTCTTTTTTGAACGTTTTGTAAAATTCACCTGTAAAGCCATCTGGTCCAAGGCTTTTGTTTGTTGGGAGGTTGTTGATTACTGATTCAATTTCCCTGATGGTAATCAGTCTATTCAGGTTTTCTGTTTCTTCTTGAGTTAGCCTTGGAAGGTTGTGCGCCTCTAAAAAACTGTCCATTTCTTCCAGATTGTCAAATTTGTTGGCATATAGTTGCTCATATTAATTTCTTAAAATGTTTTGTATTTCTTCAGTGTCTGTTGTCACTTCTCTTTCATTTCTGATTTTATTAATTTGGGTCCTCTCTCTCTTTCTTTTTAATGAGTATGGCTAAAGCTTTGTCAATTTTGTTTATCTTCTCTAAGAACCAACTGTTGGATTCATTGATCTTTTGTATTGTTTTCCTGGTTTCTATTTCATTTATTTCTGCTCTGATCTTTATTATCTCCTTCCTTGTGCTCCCTTTGGGCTTATTTTGCTGTTCTTTTTCCAGAACTCTTAAGTGTGAAGATAAACTGTTGATTAGTTATGTTTCTTGTTTCTTTAGGTAGGCCTGCAATGCTATGAATTTCCCTCTTAGGACTGCTTTCATGGCATTCCATAGATTTTGGGTCATCGTGTTTTCATTTTCATTTGTCTCGAGATATCTTTTGATTTCTTCCATGATCTTCTGCTTGATCCATTCATTATTTAATAACAAGTTATTCAGCCTCCATGAATTGGTGTGTCTTCCAGTTTTTTTCCTGTAGTTCATTTCTAATTTCATAGCACTGTGGTCAGAGAAGACAACTGGTATGATTTCAATTTTCTTAACTTTATCAAGACTTGTTTTATGGCCTAACATATGGTCTATCTTGGAAAACGTTCCATGTGCGTTTGAGAAGAACATGTATTTTGCAGCACTGGGGTGAAATGCTCTGAAAATATCGATTAAATCCAAGTGGTCCAATGTATCATTTAAGGCTGTTGTTTCCATATTGATTTTCTGCCTGGAAGACCTGTCCCTTGTTGGCAGAGGTGTGTTGAAGTCCCCTACTATGATAGTGTTACTGTTGATCTCTGTCTTTATGTCAGTCAGTATCTGTTTTATATATTTAGGTGCTCCTATGTTGGGTGCACAGATGTTTACTAGGGTTAGGTCCTCTTGTTGGATCGATCCCTTTATTATTGTATAGTGCCCATCTTTATCTTTTAATATGTTCTTCATTTTAAAGTCTATTTTGTCAGATATAAGAATTGCAACTCCAGTTTCTTTTTTCTCATTTCCATTTGCATGAAATATCGTACTCCAACCCTTCACTTTCAGCATGTGTGTGTCTTTTGATCTGAGGTGAGTCTCTTGTATACAGCATATACAAGGGTCTTGCTTCCTTATCCACTCAGCCACCGTATGTCTCTTGATTGGAGCATTTAATTTGGTTACATTTAAAGTGATTATTGATAGGTACATAGTTATTGCCATTTTTAAATTTGTAGTTAGATTGTTTTCATCTTTCTTTTATTACAGAAGTCCTTTTAGCATTTCTTGCAATGCTGGGTTGGTGGTAATAAATTCTTTTAGCTTATTCTTTTCTGGGAAGCTCTTTATCTCTCCATCAACTTTAAATGATAGGCTTGCTGGATAAAGCAATCTAGGTTGTAGGCCTTTGTTTTCCATCACTTTGAGTATCTCCTGCCACTCCGTCCTGGCCTTCAATGTTTCTGTAGAAAAGTCATTTGATGGTCTTATGGGAGTTCCCTTGTATGTAACCCTCTGTCTTTCTCTTGCTGCATTTAGGATTCTCTCTTTGTCTTTAAGCTTTGCCATTTTAACTATAATGTTTGGGTTTTTACTGGTTGGAAGTCTCTGCACTTCCCGGGCTTGTTTGTTGGTTTCCTTCATCAGGTTAGGGAAGTTTTCGGACATTATTACTTCAAATATGTTCTCAATCCCTTGCTTCCTCTCTTCACCTTCTGGTATTCCTGTGATGTGCATGTTGTTTCTCTTGATGTTATCCCAGACGTCTCTTAAACCACCTTCATTGTTTTTTTATTCTTTTTTCTTTCTGTTGTGCTGTTTGGGTGATCTCTGCTAACTTGTCTTCTAAGTCACTGATTCGATCCTCTGCTTCATCTAACCTGCTGGTAATTCCTTCAAGTGAGTTCTTTATTTTGGTAATTGTGTTCTTTAGTTCTAACTGGTTGTTCGTTATGATTTCTACATCCTTCTTTATGTCTTCTCTAAGCTCCTTAAACATTCTTATCACCAGTGTTCTGAACTCTGTCTCTGATAGGTTGGTTACCTCTGTTTCATTTGGTTCCACTTCTGGAAGTTTCTTCTGTTCATTTATTTGGGACATGTTTCTTTGTTTCCCCATTCTGGCTGACTCTCTGCGTTTGCTTTGATGTGTTAGGTAGATCCCCTAGAGTTCTTAGTTCTTGCTGGGTTATCTTATGTAGTATGTGTCCTTTATATTTGACTTGCACTACTTCGTTCTTCTCCTCTGCGTGTGCTCCAAAGGTGACTCTTGTGTTGTGTATATTGTTCTGTTAAAGAAGATCTTTAATTGCTTTTCGCTTGTGAGTGGGTGAGGTTAATTCCTAGGCTGACTAGTTGTGAGAATTGGCTCTGCCCACCTCAGGGTGTTCTGCTGCGTGAGGGTTGACCACATAAATGTGGTTTGGCTTCTATGGGCTCTTGTGCCTATAGAATTCCCTCTGGGTGTGTGACTTGTAGGTCACACCCGGTAGTACTCTGGTTTGATCCAGAATTGGCCTCTGGATATGTTGAATCTTGTGCCTCTCAAGCTGGGCCCTGGTAGGGCAATTTCAGAACAAAGCAAATCACCAAGCACAACAACAACAACAACAACAAAGAAAAAATCAAATACATTCACATGTAAAAACAACCGACAACCCCCACTCAACACAGGCAAAGATATCAATGATATAAAGACAAAACAAAACAAAACAAAGCAAAACAAAAAGCAGTGCCAGTCTTGGCTTAAGCCCACCAAATAATCTTCCGGTTGTCCTCTGCTATACCAAAGAGTCCCGTGCGTACTGTGCAGGCAGAGCCGGTCACCTGGTGCCCAGAGTGACTTTGGAACTGCAGATTTAGACCCCCCTCAAGGGGTCTGGATGGTAGTTTTTACAAAGTCATTGCAGTTTCTGACCTTGCCTGCACATTTGCCCACTGAGAGTAGCACCTCCAGCCCTGTGTCCAGTATTCCTGAGTCTTAGGGCACTTCTTCCGTGTGTGTATGTGTGTGTGTATGTGTGTGTGTGTGTGTGTGGCGGGCGGGAGATTTCTGAGCTGCTGAAAGCCAGGAGCTGTGTCTGCGCTTACTGCTGATCCCTGGGAGTGCCTCAGCAGATGTAATTGCCCAGCCCTAGGCAAGCCAGAAAGGGTGGGGGCTGGGGATGAAGGGCTGTTCTCTCTCCAAGCCGAGCCTTGTCAAACTCTTCCTGCAGGCCAAAAGTGGTGGGGGCTGGGGATGGAGGGGTCTTCTCTCTCCAAGCCCAGCAAAAATCACACTCTTCCCAGTCTCTTCCCTGGGTCAGAGCTCCCTGCCAGTCTTCCCAGAGCCTAAGCACTAAGTCTCCTCTGTAATCTGAAACTACTCCTCAGTTCAGGGCCCAGTTTAAGTCTCTGGAAGGGCTGGGGTAGGATTGGAAGTGGGGGAGGGACCCAGTTATGGAGTTTTGTCCTTTGTCCGACCTAGGGCCCAACTATCTGGCCCCTCGGCGGGAGAGATCAGCTTTGGGACGCAGGGAAAGAGCCCACCTTCTGGATTTTGTGTTCTCTGTTCCATCCTGGGATGCTGGCCACGTTTTCACCGCCGCAGATGTGGGCCGCGTCTCCACAGCTGAAGGTGCGGGCCGTGTCCCCACAGCCACAGGTGTGGACCGCGTTTCCACAGCCACAGATGCGGGCCATGTCTCCACTCCTCTCCCTTTCCTCTTCCCCTGCTCGCCCAATTTACGCACCTTCAAGTAATCCTTGCACGAGTCTCTTAGCTGTTCTGCATGATGAGCAGAGAGTCCTTTGATGGATTACATGTCCCGTTTGTGATAAGATCCGGAGGAGAACTCAAAAAGTGCGCCCCGCTGCCACCACTCCTATGTCGTCACTCCCCCCGTTGCAAAAGTTTTGACTGCTCCTCTTTTGAAGATATAACTCATTCTGGTCTAGAACAGCAAACAGCCGACATTTATAATCTACCTTTCAGAAAAAAACTTGGAAGAACCAACAGTTCTTGATGTATTACCTAGTTCTTAAATCCTAGATCTTTTTATCAAATTGAACATGGATTCTAGACCACAAATTTCAGGCAGTGATTCTATAATAATATTTTAATAGGTTTGAAATATAAAGTTCAACTATTTCAATAAATTTTACTAGTTTTGTATCAATTAGAAAGCAATGTCTATCAAACATAAAACAAAATATAGATTTAAATCTCAAGTTCAGTACAGCTGCGGAAAAAAAATGAACAAACCAAGATTATTTCTACCATTTCTACTGTTCACCCTAGGCCAATTCTTTCTAATTGAGGGTAATATCTTCCTAGTGAAAATCCGGCATCAATTTGTGCCTTTCCACTCTAATCCATTTTCCACACTGTGTTAAGAGTATTTTTGTATTGATGCAAATCTCTCCATTTTCTTTAGAATAAATCCCCAACTTTAATGCAGCCTACCCAGAACAAACAGAATCTGGCACCTCCTTTTACCTAAAACCTTGTTCCAGATGATCCCTTTATCTTTATTTTCTGAGCTCTAGCCATGCAAAAATTTCTTTCAGTTTCTCAACTCATCATTGTATTTTCCTACTTCAAAGTCTTTGTGCATTTCCTTCCTTATGCCTAGAATCTTTTCCACCTCTCTCACCACCACCATCACTTGGTTACTAACAATGCATTTCCCATTCAGGTTTCAGCTTCAAATACCACTTAGGGAAGTTCTATCTGAATTACAAGGCCAGATCTTTCCTCTTAACCTTATAACTCCATGACATCTCATACTTCTTCATAGAAGTATTTCTTCCGTATCTTTTTTTTTTTTTTTCGATTTTCACTCGTACTTCCTACTGTGTTTCCCTGAAAATAAGACCTAGCCAGACAATCAGATGTAGTGCATCTTTTGGAGCAAACGTTAATATAAGACCCGGTCTTATTTCACTGTAATATAAGACTGGGTCTTATATAATATAATAGAATATAAGACCAGATCTTATATTAATTTTTGCTCCAAAAGACGTATTAGAGCTGATTGTCTGACTAGGTCTTATTTTCGAGGAAACAGGGTATTTCTCATTCTTAATGTTATACAGTATAGAATAGAGTGACAAAGGTATCTTGGGAATTGTATTGAGAATACATTGAGTTTAGCTTTAGTGGAATTTATTTATATGGTCTACTTCCATGATAGTAAAGTTATCCTGAATTGTCCCAGTGGAAAAAAAAAAAAAGAATGGCTTCCAGTAATACCTATACGTAGTGTTGTGTCACTGTGATTTGAAAGGAAAGGGCTAGATGCTGTATGTTGAAACGAATACATCTTACAGATTCTGGCACCTGAAACACATAGGTGGTGGCACAGGAACAAAGTTTGGAATGTAAAAAAAGCAGAAGCTGGCCTGTGACAAATTCTTCCAAATTTTGTGTTTTAAAGGTTTTCTCATCCTTAAAAACAGCCTAAATATTTACATGGCATTACCTACACCTGGTTGTTATGCTAAAATAAGCTTTCTAAAATTGAATAAAAAAAATTCACCTCCACTAACAGAAAACAACAAATTACTTTTTCATTACTCCTATAGAAAAAATATTACAAAATGTTTGTTATTTGAAAAGGTGAGAAGTGATATTATAAACCGTTAACTAATAAAATTTTTATTTTATAATTTGGTCTTTGTTAAAGCAGTCAGATTTTTAAATATGTAACTAAAAACGAAGGAAATCCTGCCATATGTGACAACGTGGAAACTGGAAGGTATTATGCTAAGTGACACAAGCCAGTTACAGAAGGACAAATACTACATAATTCCACTACATAGTCAAACTCATAGGATCACAGAGTAGAAACACAGTGTTGCCAAGGAATAGGAGGAGGGAATGAGAAGTTGTTGTTCAATAGGTATAAAGTTTCAGTTATACAAAATGCACAAGTTCTAGAGGTCTGCTCTACAGTTTTGTGCTTAAAGATATCAATGCTATATTGTGAACCTAAGAATTTGTTGAGGTTAGATCTCCTGTTAAATGCTTTCACCACATGAATAAATTATTAAATAAATGAAAGGAAGAGAGGGAAAAAGGTGGGAATGAGAGAGAGAGGGAGAAAAGGAGGGAGGGAGGAAGGAAATAAATAAATATACAATAGAGAAAACAAATCGCCATGGTCTCTTCTACTCCTGGTTCCTGGGAATCCTTACTCTAGAGGTACCACGTGGATGTCTGTGTTGGTGATTTAATATTAGTTAATTATTAGAGGATTTGTGGGAAACTCTGACCAAAGGGTTATTCAGAGTCTTGAACACAAATAGAACTTTTAAAAATCTGATGTAGCTCTTGAACTTGGAAGATCTGATTCAATGCTAATGTACACACAAATAAGATTAGCTGAATGAGCCAAGTACTATTTTTCTTTAACTGTGAACATTTCCATCCTTATATTCAGCAAATCATTGAGTAGACGATATTACATTTTCACCTGTCTATAATTATAGTATTACTCTTATGCACTTCTGAATTCCATAACAATTTATTTCTAGAAATGCTTTGAAAATCAATGTGATGCTAAATAGGGATGTGAGTTCAGAAAAGGTTTCTCTCTTAAATTTCCAAAATGAAGATTAAAATCCTCTTAAATCAAAGCCTTTACCCCTCGCCAAAGTGAATAGACTCCAGCCTGGGTAAATTTGAGGGCTAACAGATGGCTTCTGTTCTACAAGAAACATTATCATTACAGAAATATGCATTTTGAATATAGATCCTCCTTGTCAAAATGAGTTGGAGGTCCAAATGGAGAAACAAGAAAACCAAGGTTTATCTCTAGAAATCCATTTAACACACTGTGGTCCAGGCCCTGGAAAAAATATAGCAGGGAAATTTACTTTATTAACAGTTTTATATGTTTCTTATTCTCAGATTAGCTAGTGATAACGTGGAAAAAGAGAGAACAAAACTAGACCAGTGGGAAACAAAGGACAGGTGATTTTTTTGTTGGGTTGTACCCATGTCCTCAAGGGCAGAGAGATGGGAGAAAAAAAAAATGAATAAAAAGGTCTAGTCACACTGTCTGGGAAGAGAACTATCACAAATGGATTGTACCGGCATTAAAATTACATTTAATCTCCCCCTAGCTAAAGATGATGAAGATAGGAGATATATTTTTAAAAGTATTCCTATAGCAAACCCCAAATGCAAAACAAACTATATTTTTGACTTAGAGAAGTAGTTCATGAATATTCATGTTCTTTTAAGTCTTCCAAATGAATAAATAATAGTTTTATAGTAATTACTGGATTCCAATATTTATAGAAAACTGACCACCGTGAATACATAATTATTATATTATGTCCACTCTAATAAATAGACTGTTTATTCATTTAGCATGATATAACAATCTTGTTTTCCTCCTTGTCATGCAGAAGTGAACTGAAATATTTGGTAAGGAAATATGTGGGTAGAATCTTTATTTTAGAGAAATTATATCTGTATGAGATTAGTATACTTAATTTGATGGAAATGTGCAGAAATGTACAAGTTTCATCATTAATAGCAAAACCAATGTGGTTTAAAAATGGAAGAATTTTACAGTACCTTGATGAAAATGGACACATTGATTATACTCACTGACTTCATTTTGAGAATATGAATGTTTGTGACAATGTTTACTTATGCCTTTATAAGAATAATTACATATTTGTTTCATTTATTCTTGATGGAATATTAGGGGCATTATGATTACTATTTTGAACAGTACTTTGGCAAAATGTATAAGAATTATTTCTCTTAGGTTATTTTATCAAAATCAATTAGAGAAAAAATAATGGAAATTGTCACTGTTATATATTACTTTAAAATTAAAATTGATGGGTATTTGCTAAAACAAAAAAAAGGACATGATCCATAAACATTTTTTTTGTGTGGAAAGAATGTTCCAGTAATTTGTGTCACATATAGAATTGTCAAATAGAGATTTTGGAAAACCTGAATAAAACAATTCACTTTTTTATTTATTTATTATTTTTTTTTATGTCAGCAAGCAAGTACTAATACTCATCTACCACTATGCTGGGTGCCTGCCACTGTTCTTAGTGCTTTATGTACATTAATTCACTCAATCCTATGATGCAGGCTTTAAGATTACTCTTATTTATGGATAAGGCCACTGAGTCACAAAGTTCAAAGACTAGTCAAAAACCACACAGCGGAACAGAAATTCAGGCCTCAACAGCCTCATCTTGAATCTGAGTGTTTAATTGCAATGCTTTACCACTCTCACATGTTTGTTCCCACGGCAGTTGCAACTGAGCAAAGGCGAAGCAGAAGATAGAAATGCAACAATAAGTAGCCCATAAGACAGAACTACTCTACAGTAGTTCAAATGGAAAAAAAAAAAAAAAAAAAAAAAAACAGATTTAGGACAACCATCAAACTTCTAATAAAATTCCTTGACACGATCTCTTTCTTAAGGCCCACTGCAACCTTTCATATAAAGTACGCTGCTAAATACTATTATTAGTTCTGTGCTATATATAAGGAAAAAGGCTTAAAAAGGTTAGTCATCTTGCCCAAGATTACACTGTACGTTAAGTGTTAGAGCTCAGGTTTAAAACAATCACAAATTTGCAGAGGCTATTTTTAACCACTACAACAATATACACCCTTCGGCAAATCACTTCATCTTTCTGATGGCTGTTTTCTTCTCAGTAAACAGAAAATACTAATTTAGATTATCTCAACACGTCAGGCTGACAATTCCATGATTACAAATGCTACGCATTTCATGACTATGTGAAACAGTCTTTTGGCAACTTTGCAAAGGCATGACTTGAGTTACAAATATGATACTTGTAATGGCCATGCGGAATAGTTAGGTTTGTGGTAGCTTTGCAAAGGCATGTCCTTGATTACGAGGGAGAAGTGTGTAGATGGACTTACTAATAAAATTCATCTCTATCAGGATACACACTTGAAATGTCCACCCTAATGAGGACAGTGCATAAAAATCCAGAGCTCAAATAACTAAGTCATAAAATATTTTTTAATCTCATATGTACTTCTCCAAATAGAAAATACTGGTCTTTTGAAAATTTAATTGCCTTAAATATATTTAAATTCTAATTAAGTTTTATTTTGTTAGAGCTGTAATCTAGAAGACTAGATTCTATCAAGGTTTTGATGTTTACTTTGTGATTTTGGAACTAAAAGATTTTGATAGAATGAATTAACCTTTTTGTTAGATTCTCTCTCTCTCCTCTCTCTCTCTCTCTCTCTCTCTCTCCCCGCCGCTCTCTTTCTCTCTCTCTCTCTTTATCTGTCTCTGTGTCTCTCCCACCTTAGATCTCTTACAATTGATTATAGGCTTTGGAAGGGGAAGGAAATATGTCTAGAATATTATGGTGAGTCAACAATGAGTATTTGCTTTGCATTTTTCCAAAGTCAATATGAAATGTGTTGAATTCCTTAGAGAAAAAAAAAACTGCACAAAAGCTTGGTCTATTATATTTTAAGCATATACTTTATAAATGAAGACACATGCATATTCACCATCCTTTGGGAATGAAACAGAACACGCACACTAGGGAATTTTGTTTCACTTCTATCGAAAAGTAATATTGCTACACATTCAAATTATTCATTACAAAAAAAGTAGTCTCCAAGTAAGAGCAGAAACACATACAGTGCTTATAGTCAACATTTGAAGAAGTATTTCAATATATATTCTTTGATAAATGGTGCCAAAAGTTTCAGTCTCACATATAGTAAAACTGGCAAATGGAGATTTTAGAGAAGCTCAATAAAACAATTCACACATTGTCTTAAATAATTTTGTAGTCGTGTATTTTATCTATTCATTCTATGTATTTTTCTACCTAAACATGCACACAGACCATCTGAACCTCACTCTTTTTTAATATTTTACTTTGTTTTTCCTTTTCATTTATATGTCATAAATCTATATAGTCATTCATCCTATTCCTAGGGTATCAGTCAAAATACTGTTAAGTTTCATAAAATAAAGAGAGTTATATTCCTTGTTATGTATCCATATTGAATATCTTGTAAAATCTTGTTGACAAAAGTAAATCCAATGTAAAAGATGCTCGATATCACAAATCATCAGGGAAATGCATTTCAAACCACAAATTAAAGCCTTACTCTTGTGAGAATGGCTATCATCAATAAATAAACAAACAACAAGTGTTGGTGAGGATGTGGAAAAGGGGGAACCCTCAGAACTGTGGTGGGAATTCAAAGTGGTGCGATCACTATGGAAAAAAGTATGGAAGTTCCTAAAAACATTAAAAATAGAACTACCATAAGACCCAGAAATTTGGCTTCTGGATATTTACCCAAAGAAATCTAAAACACTAATTTGAGAAGATATATGCACCCATATATTCATTGCAGCATTATTTACAATAGCCAAGATATGGAAGCAACCAAAGTGTCCACTGATAGACAAATAAATAAAGACAATGTGGTAGACAGACGGCCATATAGACAGACAGACAGACACATGGATGATACATAGATAGATAGATAGATAGATAGATAGATAGATAGATAGATAGAGAGATAGATAGATAAACAATGGAGAATTAGCCATAAAAAAGAATTAAACCTTACCATTTGCAACAAGATGGATGGACCTGGAGGGTATTATGCTAAGTGAAGTAAGTCAGATAGAGAAAGAAAAAATACCATGTGATTCCACTTATATGTTGAATCTAAAAAACAAAATAAACAAACAAAAAAGAAAAAACTCAAAGATATAGAGAATAAATTGGTGTTTGCCAGATGGGAGTAGGCTTAGAGAAATGAGTGAAAAGTTCAAAGGGATTAAGAAGTACAAAGTGTCAGTTATAAGAATACTCAAGCAGATGTACAGTAGGGCATCAGGAATATAGTCGATAACTATATATGGTTTCAGATGGGTACTAGACTTACTGAGGTGATCACTACATTGTATACCTAAA
Source organism: Rhinolophus hipposideros (assembly GCF_964194185.1). Taxonomy (NCBI): domain Eukaryota; kingdom Metazoa; phylum Chordata; class Mammalia; order Chiroptera; family Rhinolophidae; genus Rhinolophus; species Rhinolophus hipposideros. Next base: position 34,200,083 of record NC_138069.1, on the reverse strand, counting down.
ACTAACATAATATTTCATGTCAACTTATATGTTATATTTCATGTAACAGAAAAAACAAATTTGAAAAGGAACTACAGTATGATGCTCAGTAATGCTTTATGTGATTAACATATTGGTAATACTTGTGATTCACTACATTTTTTTTTTTACCACAGAAAACTAATTATCCTTGAGAGAAAAAAGAGAGAGAAGGGACGGGGAGGTAGGGGGAGAGGGAAGGAGAGAGGGAGGGACAGAGAAAGAGAGACAGAGAGAGAGACAGAGAGAGAGAGAGATATCAGAGGCTTTGCTGCATTTAGCCCTGTCTTCTTTAGTAAGTCTGTAAATTGGAAAGAGACACAAATAATATTAGCACCAGTAATGACAGCTAAATTTTATTGAGGGCTTATTATATACAAGGATTTGACATTTACTTGGTGATTTTAGAACTAAAGATTTTGACCAAATGAATTAACCTTTGTGTTAGATACTAAGACCTTTAAGTGCATAATACAATAACATTTGATCCTTATAATAACTCAATGAGGTATTTACTATTATTTGGAGAAATCACTTTATAAAAAATAAAAGTAAAATTGAAGCAGATTAGGCAATTTATCTAAGGTTACACAAGTTTTCACCAGAAGAGCTGTGATTAAATTCAAATCTCTCTGACTTCAAACTCTATGCTCTAAACACACTCTATTTTAGTTAATAAAAACATAGGTAAATTAAATAAGCCTCTTAAGTACCTACTGAAAACCACAAGAAACACAAACAGAATTCATCAAAATCCAAACACACAGGCTCACGCGTACACACACACACACACACACACACACACACACATACACTTTGAAGGTGAGCTTAAATAGAAACAAAAACACCAGATTTATACTACTGTAAATTTTATATCTTGAAGAGATGAAGCAGAGAATATGTCTGATATAAATAAAGCAGTAAACGATTATCAATAGTGATGAAACAGATCTGAAAAAAGAACAAAATACATATTTTAGAAATTAAAATAATATGATTGTTGAAATGGGAAGGTAAAGATTGATTTAACAGCTAAAGAGACACTATTAAAAAAATGAGTTGGAAGACATATCAAAATAAATTACCATTGAATTCAGAACAGAGACTTGTAATGGAAAACACAGAAGAGCAATTTAGTTTTTAGTCAAAATGAAAAGATAAATAAAATACCTCTACAATTGGAAAGTTTTAAACATAGAAGCAACTTGGGTAAAAGAAAAAAATCACAACTCATTAAAATACATAGTGTTTAACAATAATGAAAGTTCTTTATATCAAAAATATTGGAATGCAGTGAAATTGGTGCTCAGAGGGAACTGTATAGTCTTAAGTTCTTATATTATAAATTGAGGATGAATTTAAGAAAACTTAATTATCCAATTTATGTTAGAATAAAGACCAACAGCAAATCCCACAGTATGTAAAAAGGACATGGAAAATATAACAGCAAAATTAATGAAATAGAAAAGAGCATATAACAGATAATCAACAGCACCTAAAATTAGTTCTTTGAAAATATTGACCAAGGGAAAAAAGAACAATAAACAAGATTAGGAATAAAATTTAGGCCAGCACATAACCACCTCAGATATTTAGAATGACAATAAGATAATATTTGAATAACTTAATGCCAATAAATATGAAAATTTAGATGAAGTACATAATTTCAGAGAAACATGACTTTCCAATATTAAATATTTAAAAAATATATGATATACAGAATTATTTTGAAATCACTTTAAATAAATTATTTTAAAATTCTTCCTAAGGGAGAAAAAGTCCAGATGTTTTTACAGATGAGTTCTACCAATATTTGAAGAAACAGGTCATTCCAATTTTATCTAAATTCTTTGACAGAACAGAAGAGAATCTGCAATTCATTCAGTGTATTCTTAATTCTAAAACTAGACAATAACAAGGAATACAACTATATTCTAATATCACTGAGGACCACAGATGCAAAAACAATTATAAAAATATTAGAAGTCAAGGGAGCATTGTATAAACAAATAATATATCCCAAATAAGTTTATCCCAAGAATGCAAGGGTGGTTGTAAGTGATTAATTTTATCAATGAAATTTGCCATGCTAATGAATTAAAGAAGAAAATAATAAATCAGCTTAATAGACATTGAATAAACATTTGAAACATTCATGATTAAAATTATCATGAACCATGCAGAATAAACTATCCAGAAAAGTTACTCTTTTCAACTTCATAAAAAGTATCTGTGGTATAAATATATTTTATATATATACATATAATATATATAATATATGTATATATAATATACATGATATATATACACATATATATGTATGTGTGCATGTTAATACCACAGGGACAAAAGTTCCTGTGCTTAGGATCCTTCCAGACCTTGCTCTATGGATCTCTTTATCTGGTGTTCAGTTTTATCCTTTATCTTAAATTGGAATTGTGAGTATAGTGCTTTCCTGAGTTCTGCGATTTGTCTAGCAGTTACAGAAACTGAGGGAGTCGTTGAAAGCCATGAATTTGTAATGGGCCAGGCAGAAGTACAGGTAGGCTGGGGGACCTCAACTGTGGCTGGCATCTGAAGTAAGAGTCTTCTTGTCCTTTAACTTTTGAATCCGATTGTAACTCTGGGTAGTTAGTGTCAGAATTGGATAGAATTGTAGAATATTCAGTTGGTGTTAGGAATCCGGGATTGAACAGAATATTTATTAAATACCTACAGCAAATATCTACTTACTGATAAAATTTCAAAAATATTTCCTTTGAACCACAGAAAAAACACAACCCACTAATTCTATTAAACATGCTGAATTGAATAGTCAGCATAAAAGAAGGAAAAAAATGTGTGTATGAATTACAAACAAACAATAGACTTATTCGATAGACAATACAGAGACAGAAAATCCACAATAAAATATGAATTATTATTAGAACTTAGCAAAACAGCCTATACAAAACCAATGTACAAAAATCAATGCAGTACTTTTGACACCAAAAAAATCAATATTTATTAAATATCTAAATTAAAATATCTACAAAATAAAATGGAACGGCACACCATGTTTATGAACTAGAAGATTCGATGTTATAGAGATGTCAATTTTCCATAATCATTTTATAGATTTTTTATAATTTAATTAAAAATTTCACAAGCATTTTTTTTTTAATTGAGAATCTATTTCTATAATGTATATGTAAGGTGTAGTAGGCAGAATTCAAAAGATTTCTCCCTAACATTTCCGGATCTAATTCCTGGGACTAGGAATATGCGGAGGTATAATACCTGTGATTATGTTACATGGAAAAAAGGTATTTTGTAATTAAGGTTACTCATCAGTCAATCAAAAAAAGGTAGCTATAATCTAATCACGTGGTGATTTTAAAAGTTGATTGATTGATTGACTTATTTCATTTTTTTTTGCAGCTGGTAGCATAAGAGGAAGAGAGAGATTTAAAACCAGAGGTGAATTTACTGTTGCTGATTTGAACTTGGAGAAGTTCATATGGAAAGGATATAAGAGCAGCCACGATTTGCTAAAAGCAACCACCAGCCTACAACCAGCAAAGGAATCTCAGTTGTATAACCACAAGGAAATGAATTCTTGCAACAATAAGCATGAGCTTGGGAGAAGATTTTCCTCCAGAAACTATAGATGGGAAATGAGCATGACTGATCCCTCAATTTCAGCCGTAAGCAGAGAATGCAGTCATGCCATGATAGACTTCTGACCTATAGAACTCGGAGCTAATGAATAAGTGGTGTTTTAAGCCATTAAGTTTTCATGCAGTAAGGAAAACCTAATTCAGAACTGCAATGGTTCAAAACTCTGTAAGACACGTCTGAATAAAAAGAATAAAGAGGGACCGAACTAGTCCTACCAGAAATCAAGATAATTATAAAACTGTAATTAAGAGAATGTGATCCCGTAGCTAATGGAACTAAAGAGAATTCTTAAAAATGGACTGTGATATTTTTAATTTGCTTTGTATTTCAGGTGGTACTGTATAACACTAGGGAAAGGACAATTGATTCAGTAAATAGTATAGGAATTGTTGTGGACTGATGTTGGAAAAAGAGACACAAACTTTTTACTATACAGAAAAACCAACCATAGGTAAATAAAAATTCTACATGTTAAAAGTCAAAACTGTAAAACTTTGCAAAGAAAATGTATGAGAATATCTTTATGACCTCAAAGAAGGAAAAAAGTTCTCAAACAAAACCCACAACACACCATAAAAAATATATAAAGTAACCGTGTTAAAACAACAACAGCACACCAAAAGTAGATATAGCAACAAAACCTTATATTCTCAAAAGTTCCCTTAAAGGAAAAAAATAAAATAAAATAAAGCTACAGATGTCAGAATATGTTTGCAAAAGTGTAACTGAATAACTATTGTAACTCACGAAAACAAAATTCAAAATCAGTAAGGAAAACACTGGCAAGTCTATGTGTTTTGAAAAAGCAAATGATGAGCAGAAATATTAAAGGGAAAAAATATGTGACAAAAATATATTTCTCAACTGTAATAAAGGCTATACAAATTAAGATGAAAACAATGTCCCTGTTGCTTTCATGCTTAAAAAGTTTGCTTACACTTGGGAAGTCCAGAGGTCACAAAACATAATTATCTAAATTGTCATTCCACTAGCTTTACATTTACCAACTTTTTTTTTTTTTTTTTTTTTTTTTGCCTACTACATCGGCAAAAATTAAGAAATACAACATTAATTAATGGTCAGGGTGTAGGTGCACATGAACTCATACACATACAGCAGATGAGAATATTTTTCCCTCTGAAAAATAACTGGACATTATTCTGAAAATTTAAGGACACTCATACTGTAAGGCCCAGAACTCTCAGTGTTAAAATATGTCAATGCATTTTTGCAGTTGACTCCTAGCACAACTTATTTTGCTATCTCGCCTCCTTCCTTTCCTTCCAAAGTGTTAAGCACAAGTGTCTTCTCTCTGCCTCTGCTCATGTTGTTTCTTATCCCTTTTTTGCTCTTATTTTTCCTTCTTTTTCCCCTGCTTTCTATGACCAAATCCTAGTATCCATTAAAAACAAGTGCATCCCTAAAAGAAGTACTTATTCATTTTTTCAAAACATAGTCATGGAGTAGTCACTATGTGCCAAGTATTCAAAGCGCAACGATGAACTAGATAAGCATGTCTCCTACCTTGGGCTTTCTGATTTCCAAAGAGGGACTAGGTGGTTGGTGTGGAGACAGACAATAAACAAGCAAATCAAGCCAATTCAGATTGTTCTGAGAGAGAAAAGTAAACAGGGTTACCTGACCTGATAAAAAATTAATTGTAGAAATCTGTATTAGATACAATGTGTCCTGAGAAGGACATTCTTCAGTATATCCTTTCTTATTATACTGGATTTCATACGTGTGTGTGTGTCTCTGTGTATGTATATGTATGTGCACATATACATACAGTTGACCATTGAACAGTGTGGGTTAGAACAGCATGGGTCCCCTTACACATGAATTTTTTAAAAAAATTAACAGGAAATATATTTTTCTTATGGTTTTCTTAATATTTATTCTCTAAGCTTACTTTATTGTAAGAATACAGTATATAACACAACAGAAAATGTGTTAATTGACTGTTTACACTATCAGTGAGACTTCTCAACAGTAGACTATTAATACTTAAGTTTGGGGGAATCAAAAGTTACAAGCAGATTTTTGACTGCAGGGTATGTCAGGGCCCCTAATCCCCGCGTTGTTCAATGGTCAACTGTACACACACACACACACACACACACACACACACACACACACACACACAGCCTCTCCTATTGAAGACTAAGCTTCCACACATCATGGCCTATGTCTGACTCATTATTTTATCGTCCTCAGTTTGTAGCCCAAACACTCCCCCACAGACTCAAGGAAGAAACTCCAAGTTCCACCATCAGCACCCAAAGCTGCAATTGTACTTAAACTATTCCTTGAACCATCTATGAATGGAGTTATACCGTTCCCCTGTAACTCCCCAGTATTAACTCACAACCACCCACCCCTACGTAATTCGTGCATTATATTAACTAGACCATAAATTATATAGTACATACTATGTATAATTTTACATAAATTACTTACCCCATGCATATAAGCAAGTACAATGAAACTTAACAAGTACATAATACATTAACATAAGTCATACAAACAAATGATTAACAATACGAATATCCTTGACCAAGATAAGTGCTTAATGATACATAGTACATGTAATAGTTGATCGCACATACCACATTAAGGTAAATCGATTCTAGACAACACGCACATCACCGCCAATGGGTTATTTCTTGACGACCAACTCACGTGAAACCAGCAACCCTTGCGAGGAGGATCCCTCTTCTCGCCCCGGGCCCAGAAGCCGTGGGAGTTCCTAAACTTGGGGTGTAAACGACATCCAGTTCTTTCTTCAGGGCCATCTCACCTAAAATCGCCTATTCTTTCCTCTTAAATAAGACATCTCGATGGACTAACGACTAATCAGCCCATGCCGACACATCACTGTGGTGTCATGCCTTTGGTATTTTTAATTTTTAGGGGTATGCTTGGACTCAGCTATGGCCGTCAGAGGCCTTAACACAGTCAAGCAACTTGTAGCTGAACTTAAATTGAACCATGCTTGGAAAGACATCAAAATCAAAGGGTAAATAAAGTGAATGGTACAGGACATAAAAGTCAACAGAGCATGAAAGCGAATTACTGGCATACCAGCGAGATGCGACCACCGGGTTTTACCCTGGCGGGCTGTTATTCAGTCCATGGTTACAGGACATAATGATTTACAGCAACGCCCACGCAACGCCCACGCACTCCCACTAGGCAGATAGGCTTACCAAACCCTCACCCATGATCTTAAGAGGGCAAGAGTAAATGCTACCAGTGGAACAAACATGTACACATTATCCGTCGCTACGTAACTTTCTCTGGTTTTGCTAAGGTTGTAGTGCTTCAAGTTGAGCTTGGGCCGGATGGAGTTCCTCTCAGCCTTCTCTACCACCCTCTTCTTCCCACTTCTCTTCCTCTGTATTAACTGATTTGGAGGATGTGGATATATATATATATATATATATATATATATATATATATATATATATATATATATTTTTTTTTTTTTTTTTCTTTTTTTTCTTAAGAAATCTGTGACACCTACACAGACATTGAGAATCTGAATGCAGATTATAAACCAAAGCTGGGGACCGGCAACTTTCCGTCAGTGCATGTATACAGAGAAAAAATTTTATATTGTTTATGTTACTTTACTGAATTATAGACGCATTTAAAAATGCTTAGAGTGAAAATAATTGGAATTTTTCTTTGTAATGGCAATCTTGGCTTCTAAGTAAGTCTTCGTATTTCTAGTTATTTACTGTTACGTTTTTGAACTAATGCTGTATTTTCAATATGATTGTCAAGCTTTTGCTCCAGGGGAGTAAAAATACTTTTTCAGAAAGTTGATACGAATTTACATACACACCCATTGTCTATGAACCTGCCTATGTTTCTCCCAAAACACACTGGGAGGATTTTCATCTTTTTTCAATTTTTGTTGTGTTGGAAAGCAAAAAAAACAAGAAATAAAAAAACAGCTTCATTATTTTTTTTAGATTTTCATTCCCTTATATTATGACTGCAGTTGAACTATTTTCATATGCATATTATTCTTTTGTGGTTCTTATACTTTGAAATCTCTTTAACACTGTTGACCATTAAAATAAGATTTTAATGTTTTTAAAATGCTTTATCTTTAACTTCTGTATTTTGGAAAAGATTTCCCCAGTTTGCTACTTATCACTTAATTTTGCTGATAATGACTTTTTGATGTATAAGCATTTATACATTTTAATTCAAGTATACTGATCTTGCCCTTGGTGATTGTCTCCTTGGCTTTCATACTTACAAAGTTTACTTATGCTCAGAAATGTACAGATTGCCACAAGAATTAGGTTGGTGCAAAAGTAATTGCGGTTTTGTAATTATTTTTAACATTTTAAACCGCAATTACTTTTGCACCAACCTAATAATTATCTAAAGTGTCATTTCATTATTACTAGATTTTAGCTTTACATTTTCCCTAAGATGACTTTCTATTAATCTCCAATTTCAGTTCTGTTTCCCTCTTGCATTTATTTTGGTTTATGATGTAAAATGAGAACCTAAATTACTGTTCCCTTCTGAAGATAGCCAGTATTTTCAACTCCGTTTATTAAGTACTCATTATTCCACAAACAGCTTGCAACATTTTCTTAATTCTATACATACTGAATTTATACACACAGTCTCACACATGTTTCTGTCTTTTCTATTCACTGTCACGTATTTGTCTGGATATTCTTATGTGTACTGCTGTTTAATGTATTGTGCCTTCACGACATGTTTCAATATTTATAATTTGTTTGAATATATTTAAAATTCATTTTACAATACATATAAAGCATGTTTAGAGCCACCTAAATTATGTTTCTCTTTTAGGTCATGTTATTTTTTAATGGCTGATTTTAAAGAGTGTTGGCATTTTAGATAATTTTGTATTTTTTGCAATTCTCTCCTCAATTAAGTCACCCATTTACTCATATTTAATTATTATCAGTAGGGATTATAAGTAATTATTTTTAAAAATGATAAATTTTTACATAATTCTTATGTCCTTATAATATACAGCCCTAAAAACAATTCATCAGCACCCAAAGAATCACTAAATCAAACTTTACTGTTCTCTAAGTTATCAAACAATATAATGTTTGACTTAAGGATCTAAAGTATGTCCATATACAGGTTATTTGAAGCCTATGGTAACTCTAGTTGTACCCTGACATTCATGCCCGGAATGTTTCAAAAACCACTACTATACTATGCTCCAGTGTTTTCCAATGATGATTGTCTATGGTGTCAAGGGAGAATTGGACAGAACTGAATTTCCTATTCAAATAATATGGGACCATGATTATGGGGAAGGAGTCACTGTTTCACATTTAGACTAGTCCTAGGAATAATAGAGAATGAAGGCAGGGGAAGGTGTGGGTAGGGAATGAAACTAAGGAAAGGCAGCAGGGAAAGATAAGAAAATGACAGGCGAGCAGAAATGGGCATTTGAAAGGAACTGATGAGATGTCATTCCCAACACTACGTGTGTCTTTCAGAACTTCAGATACCCATGTACATCCTGGGAGGGGAAAAGAATTAGAAAAGCGAGCCTGTTACCTTGTAATGTAGCTGTTTTATTCTAACAAGGAGTGCTTCATTTAAATATAATGCTGTTTGCTTTGTGCAAAACTGAAACATTTGTAAAGGTTTCTTTGTACTGTTTCTAATCTATAATTTAACAGATTTGTTCCACCAGAACAAACATTTGCTGAATGTCATAGAAATGGTTTTGAAAAGTGTAATGTCAGCAAGATCGCCTCTGATCACAAAAGTTGAACAAGGCAGCACCTGTACGCTCAAATACACAACCCCACCCACAAAATGGGCAATGTTTCAGAGACAGTGTCACATCCATAGTTATATTCTCCACTTTACTTTTTCTATTCTTAAGACATGCCCTCAAACTCTTCCTCATATTCTGCACAAGTAAGGGGCATTAATCACACAGGTCGCTGTGTCCGTTTGTCCAGAACTGTCGCCTATGATCTATCCTTTGAATAACTTATACCCCTGACCTTTCTGATCAATACGATGAAGGATAAAGGCAAAGGTTTGTGGTTTATAACTTCGCAGAAGTTGCCATCTCCTCTGAGTAGTTAAAATAAATAATTCCTTTAGTGTTATTCACTGCTTCCTGCAAGCAATATTTGTATGTGTATGGGAAGTGAGATGTACTGCATCATCTTACCTTTGATGTTTGGTCTTGTACTGGGGCTGCTCTTTTGACAAGCTTTCAAAAGGCCCCTACTATGAATGGCGAATTAAGTACCCTTATGAATATGCATGAACATAAACCTCATACACTCATTTTGGTGGCTACTCACTGTGCTGGGTTGCCCTGGAAGCCATTCCAAATGGTTCTGATTTTGCGTTCGAGATTCTTAATGGTGGTAATTATCTGTTGCAGCCATGCAGTAGCAAATATGATGCGTGTTAGAGATACTTTAAAAAATAATAATAAAAATGACTATAGTTCCTACAGGGCAATTAGCCTCTAGTAATGATGTTTATATTTATATGCAAATGTTTTAGGAAAAATGAATCTTAACAGAGACTTCATATCAATACTATTGGGAGATGAGAGCATTCCATCTGTCTGTAGAAAATGCCATTAGCTCGACATGTAGCCTATTTCTATAACAGAAACTATTTTTTTCCCCTTCTTCCGCCTCCCCCTGCCCCAACACTTCGGTTCAAGCCATTGTTTCTCAGTCTAGTCGTGTAGGACACAGCTCCCTGGCCCATGCTGGTGTTATGAGCCTTGCGCTCCCCCCAGCTGAGGCATTTGGTTGGCTGCTCACAGCAGCTCACCGCAGCTCTTCCCGGCTAGCACTGCTCACTGGCCCACATGGGAATCAAACCAGCAACATCAGGCTGTTAGGAACACAGTGCTCCAACCACCCGAGCCACCAGAACAGCCCAATAGAAACTATTTAATTGTAAACAATTCATTCTTCATTTTGTGTTCTTTACCCTTCTTCTGTTCTTTTATTAAGACTCTTAACTGAAGTACAGTATGTGCGGCTCATCAGAGCATACACATAAGTGACTTGCCATATTTTCTTCTGAGCATAATCTGTTCTTCGAATTATTACCTAATATCCTCACCATTCCTCATTCTGGGATAATAACTGAGTAACCAAAGTAGACTTCTCGGGGGGACACTAACTCATTAATATCCTCCATTTTAGGGGTTGCTACAACGTGCAAAGACAGAAATGTAATGAAGAAGAAAACTTCTGCAATACAGTTACAGCTTTTGACTAGCTTCTGGCCTATACATGTGGAAACTAAAGCTTATAGACGTTTTCCGAACTCCCTGTTCAGAGTTAGGGGACCGGCTCAGTCTAGAGTCAACCTTCTATTACAATGATCTTCCTACTCCAAGACAATGTCTTCATACACAGGATCCCTTAATGACAAATCATTTTTTCTGTACTCCCTTTGTTTCCACAAGACCTTTGAAACTACCACTTGGCCAATCAGTTACTTAGATAGCGTCATTTGATATACAGCTTGCTTATCTTAGATATGTTTTCACAGAGGAATCAGTACATATCCATTACACTAGTCCTCCTTATCTGTGGGACAAGTGTTCCAGGACCCTCAGTGGATGCCTGAAACCACAGAGTACCAAGACCTATGTATATGTTTTTTCCTACGCATACATACCTATGATAAACTTTATAAATCAGGCACAGTAAGAGATTAACAATAATACCTTAGAATAAAACAAACAATTACAATGATCGACTGTAAAACAAGTTACATGAATGGCTTTGGGGCCATTATTAAGTAAAATAAGGGTTATTTAAATACAAGCACTGAAAGACTGTGACAATCCATCTAGTAACCAAGACACCTACTAAATCACAATTACAACAATCTACTGTAATAAAAGTTATGTATACAGCATGAATGCCCTTAAAAACAGGATGATTCCATCCCTGGTGGGACAGAGGAGGGAGGCACAAGATTATTATCACATGCCTCCAAACAGCATGTCATTTGAAACTTCTGAACTGTTTATTCTGGAATCTCATGTAATACTTTTGGACCAGGGGTAACTGAAACCATGGAAAGAAAGACCATAAATCAAAGGGGGAATACCATACTTCATTTAAGAATTATTATTTCTTATATATTTTTAAAGAACAGCAAAGTATACTTTCATTAGCTACCAGAAACAGAGAATCTCTACACCCATGATGACATGAAACAAAATTGTTAACTGAATAGAGAACTCTAGAAGTCTACCCGATACTGTGTGAGCATTAAAGATTTCAAATTTGTTTATGGTAACGAGAAGAAAGAGTCAAAGAGCAGTACAGTAAGAAATCTGTCATATTTACATTACCTCTATAGTACAAATTCCTTTAAGAATAGTAACATGTAAAGACAAGGGTCGAATTTGATGAATCTACTATACTTAACCCAATTGAGGTATATGGTAATTACACACAATTTCCCATAGTTATAGATGCACCCACCTGACATCTATGTACACATTTTTCCCCTTTTCACCTGTAACAAACAAGTAAGAAAGTGACCCCACAATTTCTCAATGAGAACCACAATGACAAAAATAACAATATATTGTTAAACACAGATGCTCATTGTCACTCATAGTCAAAATCTGGAATGAAGGAGCCTGGGAAAGGGAGAAATTCAGCATCCTGCCAGTGGAAAATCTTATTAGAATCTCTTGAGATTTATCTGTCACTCTGACAGGATAATTTGATTTTAAATTCCATCACTGCTAGCCCTAATTTTCTAAATTAAATTGAAAAAAAAAAGTGACTTCTTTTTCTCTCAGATAATGAATAATAGGATAATATAAATCAAAATCAAGGGTGTCATTAATCAGAAATTACAGGAAAAAGATCTGAACAACTTTAGGGTTTGAGGGAAGTAGAAATGTTCCCCTCCCTCACTCCCACCCGCCTATAATGAAACCAGAGTGAAGATCGGTTAAGAGATTCCTTGTGAAGTTCAATTTATAGCATCAAAAGTTTTCTATCAGTGCAGAATTTTAATACTTTCTCAAAAAAAAGCCTGGTCTCTTTCAAAAGAGCAGTCCTTATTCAACCCCACACTGAACCCATTTATTGAATTATTATCATAATTCATTCCCAAATGAGAGTTTTTCAGACAGTAGACAAAAATACAGTTAAATGTCATAAACATGCCCTTACTTTTAAGTGTAATAGCAATTAAACTCATATAAATCTTATAAAAATTCAGTCTATTCTCTTCTACTTTTCTCAAAAAAAAAAAAAAAAAGGACAAATAAACAAATGCCAGTGACGGATGAAAGTGATGTCATTTTCAGAAGCTGACCTACTTGAAGATCATCACTTGCTTTTTCAGTCCTATTTTTGTAGAGCCCCTCAGAATTCAGGCATTATCAGTCCCAGGGTGATAATCAAACAACTCATTAAAAAGAATAGAATTATATCCTGACCAAAATGGAGCAGTGCACCATATCTTGAGAAGTGCTTTTTACATTTCCAGGTGACACACTTCATATACTTTCCAAATATTAAAATTTCTAAAGAATGAGGATTTAATGTCAACCTGCTTGTTAGGGAATTGGGTTCATGAAAGGTGAGCAGCAGAATTTTTTAATATAAAGTTGAGAAGTCAGAGGCTCCTCTCTTTTAGCCTCTTCATTTAGCAGAACCAACTCTGATTGGCTCACCTTCCAACAGAGTTCTCTCTTGTAACATTTACTTTCTCTTTAGGGAGCTATGTTTCTCCTGCCTGGTACCTGTCACTCTCTAAGTCTCACTTCCAAGTTTCTCCCTGCCACATTTCTACTAGGTAAATGAATGGAGAGACCAACTATATTCCATTACTTATTAAAATATCATTGTGGCTTCCTAGGAAATAGGTCAACTACAAAAATAGTCTCTCCCTTAATTGAAAGTCAGGACCAAAAATGCTTCATACAATTTAATATTTGTAACTTTGAAATATCCTGTTTCTACTAATGGGGGCATCAGGATACTGGGAAATGTAGTATATTTATATTTTTCAAGAAGCGATCATACTATCTACTTGGTAACCTAGGCAGATACTAGAGACTTTTGATAAAACTTTTCAGTATTTAACGTGTGTGTATTCATACTTTATAGATATACCTTAATATATATGTATATACCCATATATGCATGTGTGTACACGTGTGTGTCTACATAACATCTCATAAAGTGGTAATAATTCCACCACCAAAGTACAAATTAAGGAAATTTGAATGAGAAATGTGAATTAACTTTAATCCTACTTATCAAGAGACAATCATTATTTTAAATTATGGCTTTGTATATTATCCAGATTTTAGAAGATTAAGAAAGGCACTTACCTTAACAAGTAATGATGATTCCTCTCATGCCTGATTCCTCATAAGCTTTAGTAGCAAGTTCCTACCTGTTGCAATTTTAAAATTGAGATACTTTTAATATGAAATAAAAATATTCTTTCAAGTTTTATATTCATCTAACCAATACACTTAAAATATAAGTTCATGCACATAGGGTGTAGGGTGTTAAATTATCCTCCACAGTCTTTTATTTTTTTCTGGACAATGGTCATACATAATAAGACACAAAGGATGGAAAAGCAATATGAAAGAATTACATAAAGACATATACAATTATATATACTATTAATATACTATACATATACTACCAAAGTGCCTTCATCAGAGATGTTCAGCTCTTGTTTTCAGGAAAGAACTCAAAGATTTCACCTTCACCTTCAATAGCAGTGAAAAGCCAGTCAAGGTCCACCAAATCCAATTAGAGTAGTTTTCTGGGAAAGGAATTGTGACTCCTGACAATATTAGGGCAAAACACTAAAACATGTTTTAACTTTAAGGAGGGCAGTGGCAATAGCTCCAATCATCTTTAGTCTGTGGCTTAAAACTTGGTCATCAAGCCATGACAGGCACAAAACATTTGTCAAGCTCTACTGGAAACGGCCATTGGTTGCTCTGCCCTGCAAGGATACAGATTGTCTATATGGTGCTGCATAAAATCAGGGAAATGTTTAGGAGTTAGGAAAATTCAGAGCAGTGGACAGAAAACCCACTCATGTTTGTCATAACCTAAGAAGGGGTGATGTTCTGTGAATCTTATTAAAAAGGACTTACGAGATTTACCAGCTCAAAGACCTGAGTGTTTCCTACTTCTCCCTCATTCCAGCAAGTCTTCAGTAAACCCTGACAAATCCATCTCCTAAATGTCGACATTTTTGTCCCTCCTAGTACACATTTTCCTGCCATTTCCCTCATATTCTGACTTTGCACTCTAGCAAAATCCTTCTTAGCAGTTACCCTCACTTAGGCCTCTCTCTGGTCTATACTGCACTCTGTCAGAAGCACCTGCCTAAAACACAGATATATAAACATGTCAACCTTAGACTTATTTGACATTGACAGTTCTTCTTTCTGAGATCCTTAAAGAAAAACAAAATATCCGTTATGACTTGGCTTTTGTGTATTTTGAAGACTCATCTTCTGAGTATCTCCACCCTTTGCCATTTTACAGAGAGCTCCTGCCATACTAATCACCATATAGTCGATAATCACGTTTTGCACGTATGGTTCATTCTGCCTTTTAATTCGCCTAGAAAAGCTCCTTTAAAAAAAAAGTCCTGCTTGGAGATGTTATTTTCTCTTCCCTGTTTTATCTCCAGAAGGAGGTAATCACCGTCTCCTCTAAGATGCCTCTATAGTTGTCTGTTCAGTGTTCTTATCTGTTTCTATGTCTATCATCCCTCCTTGACCGCAAATCTTTCGGTCTAAGTCTCATTTATCATTCATCTTTGATTCTAAAGCGGCTAGCCCAGTGCCTGATCTATAGAGGAAATGCATACTGGACTGGGTATATACAGACATTTTACTTTTTTCCCCCATATACTACTGGAGATGAAATTTTCTCAAGTCAGGAGTAAGCATCCCCAATGCTTAAAGATATTTTTAACTTAAATTTAAAATTGGGGCAGCAGGTTGCTAATGAAACCCTAGGATACTCATTCTGCAATTGCACACAGTATGACTATCTCATCTACTATCCTAAGTGACTATCTCATCTACCTGCATCATACTGTAGTCCCCCAAAACGCTCAGACGATTCTCCAAAGGGAGTTCCAGATTCCTTAAAGTGCCTTACGAGTTGTTTCAGTACAGTTTTCCGTTTTTCCTGAATTCCTGACATTCAACAAAGGATTTGTCAAGTATGCAGACCACGATAGACCATGGTTAATTAACTGGTATGAATGATACTTTTAGCAGTGCATATGGCATTAGATGGAAAGAGGAAGGGAGAGAAAGAGAGAGAGAGAGAGAGAGAGAGAGAGAGAGAGAGAGAGAGAGAGAGAGAGAGATTGCTTTTTTCCTGAAAGTCCAATGACCACATACATAACCAAGTTCAATGTATAAATTTCTTCCTGCCTGGATTTAATTTCCATAGGTACTACTACTAGATAGATATTTGTTCCCATTAGGTTCATATTTTCATAGCTAATATTTGGTAAATAAAATCAATGAAACATCTGTTCTGGGTTTTGTTTGTCAATGTCCACGGAGTCCAAATGGAGTGAACTGCATAACTGTACCTTGCTATCACATGCTGGACATGAAGCTCTAATTATCAGTATAAACATCATGTGATCAATACTCAGGCAGAAAGCAAAGGCACTCTTAGGTTTTTCTAATGCTCTTTTTCTACCTTTCGAAATTGAGCGGCTTTCTACAATCCTTCTAAAACTCCACACCTCACACCCCTTCAAAGCGTGAAGCTCACACACGGTAGCATTAGAGGAAGGCTTATTAAAGACCCCCATTGGAACGGTGGCTCATTCATTTTCTGTGTAAACCATGGGGTTCCTGTGCAGATAGGGATGTGCCAATACGAACCCAAACAGCTGCTGTACTAACGCTGCTCGGAGTGCAGGTGGGGAAACAGCTTGTGATATTAACAAGACTACATCCTTCTTGTGGCTTTCTATAGCCTTTATTTAAAATACAGAAAAATGCTTTCAAAGACTTATTTATAACTGTATCAAGCACAGATTGCACCAACATTATGCTGCAATGAGCACATGTGTCATTCATACTGATATTAAGTTGTTTTTTTTTTCTTTTTTGAATAGCCAAGGAAAAAAAAGTTTCCTGAGGATGATTTCAGATAGGAGCTACTAAAACCACATCGGTGCAGCTAACTTGAGTGAAAATAGCTTTTTTGGAAATTAAAAGAAAAAAAAATCATGAAAACAAATGAAAAGATTCAGTATAAACAGAGAAATTGAGAAATAAAAAACACATTTTTAAACAAAGGTTTTATAGATATCACAGCTGTCACATGTATTTTTCTCTCCTTCCTATAAAGATAATTAAATGAGTTTCAAATGATCTACATCAAAATGGGCTTGTATCTTACTGTTTATTTTTAGCACCGCCATAAGACTTAGCAGAGTTCTTAATAGTGAAACCTTATTCATTGTGTTCCATGACGTTTTATTAAGTCCCTACTAGTATGTGTCACAGCCTATGTTAGTTATGACCAACATACAAATACCCAAGCTATGTTGTTTTTAAGGAATGCGTATCTTTTCATGAAGACACAAATGTCCGTGAACTGGCAATGAGAAGAACAAGTGGCAACAATAAGTAGTTATGGGCCGAACAATGCAGGCTCAATCACTTAGTAAGACTGCAATCTTCAGAAATTTACGTAAAGTCTTTGGCCCTCAATTTACTCATCTTCAAAATGAGGAATTGAATATGACCTATCTTACAACGTTTTCCTGAGAAATAAGAGATATTACAAGCAAAACACTTAAAAATGATTAGCCACATAATAAGTACCCAGGAAACAGGAGTTGGTATTATGCTGTGGTAATGCACAGAAGGTAGGGTTATTTATAGATGACATTGACGAGAGAGTTACACAAGAAAATGATTATTTGCACTGGGCACATTGGAAATATTTGATTTAATAATTGAAGAGGAGAGAGGACATCTCATGTCTGGGGAAAATACTGAGCACAGTTGTGAAACTGTGAATGAGCAAAAGATGTATTTTACAAAGTGATAGAGTCACCGGAGATATATTTGAAAGGGAAGAATCAATTTGTAGAAAATCTTGATACTAGATTGGAAAAATGGAGACCAAAGAGGGACATGAATGAATAGAGTGAAGGTCAAAATTCAAATGATTTCCTATCTAGCAATTTTACTCAATTATTTTCACCTTACAATAAAATTTGAACACTTTTTATTGAAATTATCATTTCATTTGACATTCTAATTACATTCACCCCCAGCTCAGAACTATTAGTTGACTACTTCTCTGTTCCACTGTATCCACATATTCACATTGCTTTAATTCTGTTGAATTTCCATAATATCCCATTTTTTCTACAACTTGACCTTTATTCCTTTCTCTTAACGAAACTCCCTTTTAATATTTGGTCATTCCAAGCATATCAAATGTCTATCTTAGCCGGGAAAAAAAAAAAATCTCTTTTGTTCTCTCTCTCTCTCTTTCTCAGGTTTAACTTTCAAGTGAACTCTGGTTTACTGTTGAGTGTTTATTAGTTTTAGAATCCTGGGTATTCATTTATTCTCTTTAGGTATCAGTTTTCTCAATTCTAGAAAAAGTAATGTCAGATTTATTGCAAGTGGCAGTGAAGATAACCAGTAAAAGGTCAAACCATGAAATTATGATAAAGTATGAAATACATATTGTTATTTCATTATTTTTAATATTATTGTGTTTTTAAAATAGTTTGAAAAATCATTCAATATATCTGTATTAGTCAAAATAATTGTTGAAATATTTTTAAAATGGACAGCTAAGCCAATTAAAATATTGCACTTAGAGAAATCTCATCTTATCATTGGGAAATATTAATTCATTCTATTCTTCTATCCATAAAGGAGAAATAATTGTTTCAATACTTCTATTGTTTGTTTCCATACTTAAACCAAATATTCTCAAGGTGAAAAATTAATTTAAAAATTACAGTGGAATTACATTACATTTAAAAACTGGATAAAGATAATTGTCAAAATAACAACTTTCAATATTATTGATTGGAATTTAAAATTAGAAAATAAAAATATTTAGATGGAATTACTAACACTTGTTTTACTTTGTTACATTTGTTTTATCAAATTATATTACTATTGAAATTGATTGCAAATATTGGATCCTAAAATAAAGTTATCTTAATTTAAATTTTAGACACCATATGGTGTCATGTCACTAATGCAAAATCATATTACATTTTATGGTATGAGACCTGATGCATATTATGTAAATTAAGTTAAAATATAAATAATTCCACGTTTTCCTAGAGAGAAATATCGGGAAGTGGAAAGCTGGCCTAGAGAATAAATACAATATCCTTTGAACAACAAAAAACAAAAAACAAAAACAAACCAAAAAAACAACGAAAATTAAGTGGCAGGAGATCCAAAATGGTAAAATAGATAAACACTGTGCTTGCCTGTGAAGATATTAAAATTACAACTAAATTAATGTAACACTCAACCTGGAGAACCATCTGAAGTACAGCTCAACAAAAGTTTTATAACTAAGGATATAAAGAAGCAGCCACAGCGAGACTGGTAGCAGAGCAGAGATGTGAAATAGCTGACCCCATATCTTTGTGTAACAGTTGAGAATCAGAAGGAATATCTGAGCTGCAGAGGTCTCCCCTGAGGAGTGAGGGAAGCAAACCCTAACCAGGCTTCCCAACCTGGAGTACTGGTGCCTGGAAAAGAAGCCCCCACAACTTCTGTGAAAAATAGTACAGATTCCAACCGTTGGGGTGAGACAAAAGGCTGTGGAAAACTCAGAGATCCTCTTCAATGACCTATGAAGACTCTCTCACTCACAGGCACTCACTCTGGGCTCCAGTGGAGAGATGGTGACTTGGGGAGGGGGAGTGTAAGAAACATACGGGGAGAGACTGAGTTGTGCAGCCTTGGAGTAAGGGGTGGAGGGACAGCCTCGGGTCCTCCTCCTGTAAAGTTGGCAGGCAGATGCCATTGTTCCTGTTTTGAGCCCTCCCCCCACACCCATGACCAAATCAGAATTTGAATCAGTCGGTGAGCTCTACTTGCTCCACTCAGGAGACTCCTGGAAACCCTACCTCACCCAACTCACATACTGCATGAGGCTCTATCAGCGGCTGAGCCTTATGGGACCAGGCAGGGGGGAGCCAGCCTTGGGGTATCCTGGATTTTTGTAGAGCTACCCCAGGCCCACTGTTAGTGGCAGCCATCCTCCATTAAAGTGTGGACTTTCCCACGTGCCTCAAGGTTCAGCACAGGCAACAACCAGCTGTGGATTGCTTTGTAGCTCCTAGCAGATAGTTCCTGGCTGGGCACAGGCAGTGAGTGACCTGGGCCTGCACTAGATCCCTTCCCAAGAGGTCCCAGAACCAAAATACTTGAAGGTTGGCTTGAGACGACAGCAGAAGATCATCCAATTGTCCCATAAGTGGCACACCCAAAGGACTGTCTCAACAGGCACCAAAACCCAATGGGTGAAATCCTGCTACATGGGGTAAGTCACCCACACAGCAGTGTGTAAACTGTGGATGTGGCCAAACCCCACGTACAGTCAGCCTGACAGTCAGCCCCACCCACTGACATGATAATAGCTATTGAGGCTCAACTGTAACAGGTGGGCATACAATATCCACACAAGGGGCACTCCTGGAGCACCGGACACAGTTATGCAAGGAGGCTGTGCCACTGGGTTCCACACAGTACCTACTGCATAAGACCACCCAGCCAAGACTGGGAGATGTAGCAGATCTACTTAATACAAAGAAACAAACAAAAAGCAACAGCCAAAATGAGGGAACAAAAAATACATACCAAATGAAAGAATAGGAGAAAACTCCAGAAAAAAGAACTAAACCAAATGGAGGCAAACAGAGTTCAAAGCTACCAGTACAGAGTTCAAAACAATGGTTATAAGGATGCTCAAGGAACTTAATGAGAACTTCAAAAAAGGAACAGCAAGCATAAAAAAGACATAGAAACCATAAAAAAGAACCAGTCAGAAGTGAAGAACACAATAACTGAAATGAAGAATGCACGAAAAGGAATAGGAACGTCCAGCAGATTAGATGAAGCAGAAGATCGAATCAGCGATTTGAAAGACAAGGTACCAGAAAATACCCAATCAGAACAGTAGAAAGAAAAAAGGAATTTAAAAAATGAGGATAATTTAAGGGGCCTTTTGGACAAGATCAAGCATAACAATATTCACATGATAAGTGTACCAAAAGATGAAGAGAGAAAGCAAGGGATTGAGAACCTATCTGAAGAAATAATGATTGAAGACTTTCTTAACCTGGTGAAGGAAATACACATATAAGTCCTGGGAGTGCAGGGAGTCCCAAAGAAGGTGAACACAAACAGGCCCAGGACAAGACACATTACAGTTAAAATGGCAAAGGTTAAAGACAGAGAATCCTAAAAGCAGCACGAGAAAGGCAACTAGTACTGTGTTTCCCAGAAAATAAGACCAGGTCTTATATTAATTTTTGCTCCATTAGGGCTTATTTTCAGAGGATGTCTCATTTTTTCATGTACAACAATCTACATTTATTTAAATACAGTCATGTCATCTTCTTCTGGAACATGGTCATAATGTATTAAATGTGTCCATCTGGCTGAGATCTTGACTGAGGCTTATTTTCGGGGTAGGTCTTATTTTCGGGGAAACACGGTAACTTAAAGGGAACTCCAATAAGATTGTCCGCGGATTTCTCAACAGAAACTTTCTGGGTCAAAAGGGATTGGCTCACATATTCAAAGAGATAGAAAGCAAGGACCTACAACCAAGATTACTCTACCCAGCAAGGTTATCATTTAAACACAAAGGACAGATAAAGGGCTTCCCAGACACAAAAAAACTAAAGGAGTTCACCACTGCCAAACAAGTATTAAAAGGAATATTAGAGAGACTTCTTTAAGATGGAAAAAAAAAAAAAAAAAGATGAAAAATACATATCTATCAACAATTACTTTCAATGTAAATGAACTAAATGTTTCAATCAAAAACACAGGGTGGCTGAATGGATAAGAAAACAAAACCCACAGACCAAGGGTGCCAAAAAAAGTATACATCTGACTTGTATTCATCTTTTGTTATCAGTATATATTGAGTATTATAATTTTGATAGGTTTTTTCCTGTCTTAAAATGTATATACATTTTTTGGCACCCTGTGTATATCCTGCCTACAAGAGACTCACTTCAGATTGAAAGACACACACAGACTGAAGTAAAGGAATGAAAAAAGATACTTCATGAAAATGGGAAAAAAATAAAACAAAGAAACAAAAAACTGGAGTAGCAATACTTATACCAGACAAAATAAAGTTTAAAACAAAGGCTGTAACAAGAGACAAAGAAGGACGCAGTGATCCCACTTCCCGGTATGTATCTGAAGTAACCCAAAATGCTACTCTGAGGGGACATGTGCGTCCATATGTTCATTGCAGCATGTTTACAATGGTCAAGACGTGGAGACATCCTCGGTGTTCAATGATGGAATAATGGATAAAGAGGTGGTGGTACATATATACCGTGGAATATTGCTCAGCCATGGAAGGGAATGTTCTTGCCATCTGAGGTGGCATGGATGGACCTGGGGGATATTGTGCTGAGTGGAGTATGTCAGACAGAAAAAGACAGATGCAATGTGATTTTGCTTATATGTGGATTTTAAGAACAAAATAAACAAACAAACAAAAGAGAAACAAACTCATAGATACAGGGAATATTTTGATGGTTGCCAGGTGGGAAGGATTGGGGGAGTGGGTACAAAAGGGAAGGGACTAAGAAGTACAAATTGCTAGTTACGAAATAGTTATGGCAAAGTAAAGTGGAGGCAGAAGGAATATAATCAATAACATGGTAATAACTATGTATAGGGCCAGGTCAGTACTAGACCAGCCAGAGGGATCACTTCTTAAATTTATATTAATGTCTAAGCACTCTGCTGTATACTGATATTAATATCAAATAATACTAAAATTCAGTTGTAATTGAAAAAAATTAAAAGGGAGATCCCCCTTTAAAAAAGGAGGTGAAGGAGAATAAGAGGTCTAAATTTCCAGGTATGAAACAAACAAGTCATGGCAATGTAACATATATCATAGGTAATATAGTCAATAATATTGTGACAGCGTGGGACGGTGTCAGATGGTCGCTGGACTTATCATGGTAATCACTTCTTTGGGTATATAAATGTTGAATAACTATGGTGTACCCCTGAAACTAATATCAACTAATGTCATATGTTAACTATATTTTTAAATAAAAAAAATCTTTAAAAAAAAAAGACCTTAAAAAGTAGGCTTTAGGTCTTCAGATTTTATTACAAATATTTGCTCTTTATTAGTTGTTTTCTACTGAGAGAAATAATGTGCTTGGTTTTATTTTTTCCTTCTGAAATATTAAATAAGTGCACATAAAATGGTTAATAAAATATGCTTAACTTAAAACACAAGTAGACTGACTTATTATTAAATTAAGAAACATTTTAAAATACGTACTGAAGTTTTTGAGTATTGTGAATGAACATAAACTTCTGGAAAGACACACAAGGAAAGGTTGTAGTAGTTGGGTTAGAAATAGGTTAGGCACTAAATTGATTTACGTTATATTGTTTTCTCTATCATACGAACTATACCATGTGCATTATTAGTAACACAAATCGCTTTACCCTGTGGCACTGCATAAGTAAATAGAGCAATGCAAAGACACGGCACAAGTGTCAGAGACTTCCAAGACTGCTAATATTGCAGCTACTTGTACAGAGGAGAGGAAATGGGTACTTTTGTACAGTGTTCCTGACGTCTAAACTAATATACCCTCTAAAACATACATACATTATGGTCCAGCATTCTAAGTCTAAGAATTTCACCAATGGAAATACTGAAATCTATAGACACAAACAAGGATGTGCAAGAATGTTTACAGCAGAATTGTTTAAAATAACCAATAATTTAGAGCGTGTTCAAATGTCAATCAAAGGGAGTATGCTGAAAATTTCCCCATATACTAGACTTATCGGGGGAATCACTTCATAAGTTATATAAATGTCTAACCACTGTATTATACACCTAAAAGTAATGTAATATTGTATGTCAACTATAACTGGAAAAAAAAATTCGCTATATAATGGAATGTTACACATCCAGGTAAATCATTACACATTCAAGATGTATTGTTAAGAAAAAAAGCAAGTTATGGAGAAGCATAATTAATTATTAATCAATAATCGTTTAAACATATACATGTGTTACTATAAATACCAGAAAATTCTATAACAAACCAAATAGTCAACACTTTACCACTGAAGGATGAAATTATATAGGACTTTAATTCCTAGACTGTATGTTTTATATTGCTGACTCTTTTCTAATGAGAAAAAAATAAAGAATAAAACCTTCTCAAAATAATTTAATCAAAATATTTATAATCACTGTAACATCGCAGCTTCATTTTTTTCCCAGACTATCCATAGAGTATCTGGGTAAAATGATTCATCTCTGTTTACAGAAATCAGTTCACTTTTTCTTTCAAAGAACCAGGAGGAAAGCACATAACAAATGTTTAATGTTTTGCTTGTGGGTTTAGTCCTAAAAACAATAAAGATGGAGGGAGTGGGAAATTATTGAAGAATTATTGTCTCAAGCTCTTAGAAAAGGGCGAGGAGACAGTTAATGATAAAACAATAACAAACAGGGCATTCCTCCATCATCTGTAGTTTGCCTTTCCCTTTTCAGCATACAAGTAATGTAAGAATTGCATTACATATCAAATTAATTCACGACATGATGGGAAGGGCAGATAAGTGGCTGTTTTAGAAATGAATAGAGTTCATAAAGTATTTAATAAGTATTGATCCTGATTTCACCAGGGGGTAAACTGCTCTCTGCTACTTAGTTAAGCACTTTTGAAAGCTGCATCAACTGTGAGGTCAGTAGTTCATCTAATAACTAGTCATTAGCTACTGGCTCAACAGACTTCATGAAATCAAGGCAGGGCTTCTCCCAAATCCTCCCCCATTGGTTATGGAACCCATCTGGAATTTAAAAGATCATATAGATGAATTTAGGTCATGGGTTAGGGTCACCATTGACCGTCACTGAATAATCATGTAGAAATGAGCCTATAATTTGCTGTTGCCATCAATAGGCCAAAAGAAGGATATTTCCTACAGATGTTTTAAAACCCTCAAAAAGCCACTTTGTGCAATTTGATTCCATCATCCTGTTTTTCTTTCTTTCCCTCGTTCCTTCTTCTCTCTCTCTCCCCCTTGCCTCCCTCCCTTCTTTCCTTCCTTGCTCCTTATTTCTTCTCTCTCTCTCTCTCTCTCTCTCTCTCTCTCTCTCTCTCTGTCTTTCTCTCTTGTTATCTTCAGTTTTTATTTGAACATCATAGAAACTGGGTAAAGTCTCAGAATTACTATGAGAAAGATCTTAGATACAACACTTCTTTTACTAAATTTTTTAACTGTGTGCTTATGTGTCAGTCTCTTTGGACCTCACTTTTCCTTCTGGGTTTTGATGTTTATCAGACTCAAAAGCTAACCAAACAGAAAAAGGTGATATAATATCCTAAATTTCAAACTACGCTTTAAAAGAATTAGCTAATGTATTAACAACTCCATAGTCTAACTCTTCTTTCCCATCCTCTTTCATTATGGCTTCCAGATCGGCACATCTAATAAGAAACTTGAAAACCATTTTTTAAATTGAAGAAAGAGGAGATGTCCTGGAAATATATATATATTTAAGTGTGCCACACACTATGGACACTGAAACTACAGCCTGGACAGTCCATAGTCTTTAAAAGGCCTTGTCTTAGTTTCATCAATGTGCTTTCCAGATGGTCAGAATAAATGCACTAACCCCAATGGTTTCATGTAGTTTATAGCTATACAGGATATTTGCCTAAAATCTGACACTTTATTAAGCCAACTAGATCTCACGGCAGATATATATATATATATTTTTTAAGAAAACCTGTGTTAATATGGGAGAGTATAAAAATACAATGATAAGATGAGCACTTTTAGTACCATTACTTTGACTGATAGAGTTTAAATTCGGGTTAATTTGCCTAATTCCTCACACACAAATTGGTCACAGTTATAATCATCATGACCATTTTTTTTTTCCATAATCAAGATAAGGAATAGAAATAACCTGGCATTTTCAAATAGCAGACATAGGAAAGGAGATCCTTTTCCTCAATCCCTATCCATGGCTTTCTGTGCCTGAAATGAGTATCAAACGCCAAATTATTTTGTTTAATTTCAAGTTTACTATGGAGCTAATAAAACATATATTCAAAATGTATCTTAAGTTCTGAAATGTCCTTAAGTGATGATATCCTCCAAGTTATGTCACCTTGTTCTTTCACTTTGGTGGTGATTTCCTTTGAAAGCAATCCCCAGGGAATGGCTTATCAATTGCCATATCTCACAGAGGGAAAACTTGTATTTCACATGGTAATGCTGTTTGTTTGTATATTGAGTTTCCTTAATGATTCATACACAGAGTTTTTGAACAACAAATAAAACATGCACATATTTAGATTTTCCCTCTAGTTCTGGTTAAAAAAAAGTCTTCTATCCTCACCCAGGCATTAGTTGTCCCTTTAATAAGTCAGTTGAAAATTCCTGTATACTTTCAAAATTGCATAGTGATTAAAAAAAAAAAATTTAAGTCAAAAATTTATTCCAGCTGCCATAAGCAGGCATTGTGTAGCAAACAAATAAAACGTTCTCCTCAAAAACAGTTAGTCTTCCTAGTAAAAATCCCAAAGTGTATTTTCTAGCAATGTAACAAATATATTTTAAAATGCCCTTTGAATAATAACAAGGCAAGATTATCAAATACTATTTTGATGTAGAAGAGTACTGAAAAGGCACTAACTTTGTCATCCAATGATTAAATCTATGGAGGGTTAGCTGAAATACCGACATGTATATGTGCAAAATAGAATAAAAATCCAGAATTGTATCTCTAATAGAAAATTTAAAATACAGAAATAAACACAAATGAGAAAAAAAAAAGGTCTGTATTCACTGGTCTCAGAGACCTTACTTGTTGTCAGAGGAATTGTATCTATAACTCACACCAAATAATAAAATTAATTTTAGATGGATTTTAAACTTCTCATGATAATTATTAGGTAATGAAAAATGCATAGGTAATGAGAAGAGAAAATGAGGAGATCATATAGAAACTCAAGCAGCGGAGTTGTTTCGCTATAACTTCAGACAAGAGCCAAGAATCTAGCAGCTCTTTGGGTTTCTATCTTTGAATGTCTTGAGAGAGAGAGAGAGAGAGAGAGAGAGAGAGAGAGAGAGAGAGAGAGAGAGAGAGAGGAGAGAGAGAGAGAGGATGTGATGTGTAAGGTGGATTTGAGTTGGGATAAGGAGACAACAGGCACCTGTCATAAGTAAATTTGAGGTTACTTATTAGAATGAAATGGCATAGTCATATGTAATGGGGGGACATTTACCCTGAACAGAGGATAGTTCAAATACGTTTACACTAAGTATTTTCCCTTTTGGTAACATACACCAGGGGGTTCCCAAATATTCCAGGACATAAAGGAAAGTGTCTTCCCTAAAGCTGCCCCTTAAATTAGAGTCATCATCATCCAATTATTTCCAAGATGCCATATATGACAGGGCATAGTCTCAATCATTATATTTTGAGCCATAAAGCACAGTGCCCGGATAATAAATGGCTTCGGACAATGTCAACAAATGAAAACTTTTGATACGTTTAGATGTCATCTCATAGAGTTGTTTTAAAGAGAGTCAAATATATATATATAATGTACAACTGGTGTTTTTGTTTATTTGTTTGTTTATTTGTTTTTTACAGGGCAGTGACCACAATCACATGTCTAGATACTATTATCATTGGGTTTAGGGGCTAGATACATTGCTGTGTGCTCAGGACTAAACAAGCAAAGAAACAAATGAGCAACTAATACCAATTGAAAAAAAAAAATGTCCTTTCCACACTGACTTATCTTGGCAGCCTCTCTGAAAATCATCTGACTGTAGATGTGGGAGCATATCACCAGCTCTCTATTTTATTGCACAGGTCTCTCTGTCTGTCTTGATGCCAGCGCTGTACTGTGTTGATTACTGTAGCACTGTACTAAGTTTTGAAATCAGGAGGGGTCAGACCTTTAACTTTATTCTTTTGGCAATTACTTTATACGTCCCATTCCATTCATGTGAATTATTATACATTTCTCGGAGTCTTTATCTCTCTAGTTTTTAACACAATGACTTGAACAGAGCAGATTCTTTGTAAGTGATTGTCAAGTGTCTGCCTATTTACGCGTTTTCCCCAAATTTAATTTCAAAGTAAATTTTTGTTCTATTTTATCTTAGTTCCATATCTCTATTTTCTTAGTGACATTCTTTAACCAAAATGTCTTGTTATCTTGTATAGTTTGCCGTTGTTTCAGGTAGTTTAAAAACACTGACTGAGTTGTGTTATTTTCTGACATAAAATTTGCAAAAAAAAAAAAAAAAAAAGCCATGGACATGATACATTAAGGCTAATTTGTTATACTGTTATTTCATGCATCGTCATCTGAGGGGTAAAATTAAATAGAATACTTACGATGATATCAGAAATAATGAAAGCTAAAACAGATTTGAACGTTAAGTTACAAAGTTAAAACCCATGGCAGAGAAGAGTTAAAATACATAAGCCAGGAAGAAAAGACTATTTTTAGGTGGGTTTTAAAGAGAGTTAATGAAATGGAGAGTTCTGGAAGGCAGTTCTAGATGGCAGATGGCCTCTCCCAGGAACTGCAGAGCGTCCTGATGCAGGCGTGGCTGTGACGCGAGTTGAAGGAGTTGGGAGTGGAAAGGAAGCTTTGAAAAAGCAGCGATCCAGAGTTTGAAGTGGTTGTAAAAGTTATACAAAACCCTATAATGCTGTCAGTAAAAAGCAAAACCCTCATGCGATATGCTCACAAAGAGAAGCGTTATCCAACCAATTTAAGGCACTGTGTACTGTGTTTCCCCGAAAATAAAACCGGTCTTGTATTAATTTTTGCTCCAGAAGACGCATTAGGGCTTATGTTTGGGGGACGTCATCCTGAAAAATCATGCTAGGGCTTATTTTCCAATTAAGTTGTATTTTCAGGGAAACACGGTATGTTATGTCAGAAATGATAAAAGACTCCTCGCTGACCGTAATGTACTACATTTGAGGTTCCGAGCTAACGACTTTCTAAGTATTTCCTTGTCAGCTCAAAAATGGTGCAGGTCCTGGCACCCAGGCCATCCTGACTCCAAAGACAGACTCTTGACCTCTCTCCTCTACTGCTTCCCTCAGCGATTTTCTGATAGTGCAAAACAACGAACAGCACCAAGAACTCCTATCCTTTGTTATTATTTCCCAAATTTTCCTTTTTTTTCTTCTTTTTTTATTGTTCAAGTTAATAGAAATAGTTTGCACGTATTCGTGTCAAGAGTCTACATAGGGAAGGAACATCACAGAAGTAAGAATAAAAGACAAAATTAACATTGTATCAAATATGCAAGATTTCGGACAATGTAACTGAAAAAAATTCCTAGTGCAACAGTGTGTGTGTGTCTCGAAGAGCTCAGATTTTGAAAGAGGATTTTTACAGCAAGATTCTGTTCCTGTATAGAACCAGAAGGCTAGGCTTTCTTTTCTGTGCACAGCCTATTTTCAAACGTTATCTTTTTCTAAATCCAAATTAGACATATAATTGTTAGGAAATACATTCAAAAGTAATGATCATTCTCGGACTTTCTAGTGTTAATTGTACTGTTGCTGAGTCCTTCCTTTCCCAACTAGACAATGGCTTGTCTTGTTAGGTGTGTGTAACCATCATTAAAAGCTGTCCAAGCACAGGCCACCCTACTTTTCCCTTCCTTCTGGTATTTGTTCAAGTGTCATCTCACCAGTAATGCCTATTTTGACGACTCCACATAGTTTGTATAAAGCACCATCCCACCTTGGCACCTCTATTCCTTTGACATTGTATTATTATTATTATTATTATTATTATTATTATTATTAGCATTATTAGTATTATTGTTGTTATTTTAATAGCAGATATCATCAGTTGATGTTACAATTTTACTTAGTTTTTAAAATCCTTTCTCCATCTACATTTCCAGAATGTAAGCTCTAAAGCAATTTTGTTTCATTTCTTGGTGATTTCTCATCACCTATTAACAGTACCTAGCACATAGAAAGTGCTCAAAAGTTATTTCTTAAATGAATGAAGTTTAGACACCTAAACATAATCTTCCAATGTGCTCTACCATAATTGTTATTTTACACCCTCTGTAAACTCTGACCATGTATGAGATAGGGTTCTCAAGGCCTGTGAAGGTACTAGGTGGAGAGGAAAAATGGTGTAGACAAGGATGTTTATTCCTCCTCCCCACCATTTGACCCTAAGGAGCACCTCTGTTCCTTTAATGGGAGCACCATACGAATACACCATGTTAGGAGAGAACTTAGTAACCAACATACGGGTAGAGGCTTGATTCCACCCCATACTCATCTTTTACCTATTAAAATACAGTCTAACTAGCTCCCAAATATTTCACTACCCCTCCTGAAAATATACCTTGAATGTATTCAACCAGTTTTCTTTTTTTTAATGCATAGTATTTGACACCACAGGCCAATAACTGTACTGAGATTACCCATTGTAATCATTAACAACCAATGTTGATACCTAAATCTTTAAACTGTGTGCATACAATAGTTGAAGAATATTGTATTTAAAATACATGTACTTTGTGTATATAATTCAACCACGTTTTGTTTTGTTTTGTTTTGTTTTTAAATCGAATCTTTGTTCTGTACTTCTTGAATGAGTTATGCTACATGCTAAATAAGAGGGTTTTTTTTTTTTTTTTCCCTTCTCCTTGAAGCTCCAACTGTTAGGTAATAACTTGTTTTTGTGACTTTGCCTTAGTCTAAGTAGGAAGCAGGGAAGTCTCTTCTTTCACTGGCCATTACAAAGGAAATAGTGTGACTGGCCCTTAAACCACCTCGTAGCTTGTTCTGTCTGCATGGCATTGCCTAACACTGACTTCTGCCCACTCTCTCTCAGTTCAGATCCCACTGTGCTGTAAGTGCAAATTCCAACTATCTTTAGAAAGCACATGTCGTGTGTAAATGCAGGGATTTCTCACACATGGGGTGGCCTGTGATTTTCTGACTTGGCTACCCAGTATTTCTTCCTGAAACTGCAGACCCTCGTTCTTTTCTTACTCCCTTTACTTTCCCCCTTCTCTCTTGGAGCCCTTGTACTTCATTCAAGAAGGCCTGACTTTATCAGAATTCAGGTTTTTCTTTTCTATTACCCTCCCTCCCCACATATCCACTTTGCTTGCCATCATTCCCACCCTTTCAACTATAACTCAACATGGCAGAGCGCTAAGAAGTATAACCAAGGGGAGAATACAGATTTTTACTGCCTTTCATTCTTAGAACAGGATTTTTTTTTTAACTTTGGCCTTTTCAGTTGTTTTTTGTTTTTAACCCCAAATACTCCTCTCACTCCCCCTTATCCATTAGGTCTCAGCATAAACGTCATCTCCTTGGAGAAGCTTCTACCAGCAACTCTATCTTAAGTTATTTTATTTTTTTTTACCTGATGCAATGATTTCCTGTGTAACATTTACTAAACTATATCAGCATATTTTTTATCTATTTGACTTCTTTATTATTCTCGATCTTTCCCACTACATTGTCATTTCCTAGAGAAACAAAATTTTACTTGTCTTTTTTGCCCTATCCCCCAGTGTATTCAAGCTTAATTCAGACAAATAGCAGGCACTCAATAAACATATATTGAATGAATTAGCTGACTTCTTCATTTCTTCTCACTTCAATCTTTTTAAAGATTTTTTTTTTCATTTTTGGCATTTAAGGATATGATTCCATTCTATTATTTTGAATTATTACTTATTGTGGTGAAATAAAAGCAACATAAAATGCACCATCTAAACCATTTTTAGTGCGTAGTTCAGTGGTATTAAATGCATTCCTAATGCTGTGCAACCATCACCACCATCCATCTCTATAACTTTTTTCATCTTGTAAAACTGAAACCCTTTACCGATTTAACACTGACTCCCATTCCCCTCCCTCAGCTCCTGAAAACCAGTATTCCGCACTGTCCCTATGGTTTTGAGTACATTAACAATCTCATATGAGTGGAATCATACAGCATGTGTCTTTTTGTGAAAGCCTTATCTCACTTTGCCTAATGACCTCAAGGTTTATCCATGCTGTAGCACGTCAGAATATCCTTCCTTTTTTAAGGCATAATATGTATATACCAAATTTTGCTTATCCATTCGTCCATCAATGGACACTTAGGTTTGTTAAAAACAAGAGAAAAGGCCCAAAATGTAGTTGATTATGCTAAGGTCTACACCACTGAATTAAGACTTAATTACAGTTTTGGCTGTCCCAGAAATGGAATCTTAAACCAGTTCATCAGGAATCGCCTGATCAGCCCCAGTTAGGTAATCTGCCTGAGAGACCCCTGCCACCCCCAAAAGGAAAGTAATTTTGAGATAACCAACACATTTTTTTTTTTGGCCTCATATAATTTCTTCTTCTTGTTCCATTATGTCTACAGAAGTCTTTCATTTTTGTACAACTCCTACCTGCGAGGTTTGAATGCCCCATTTGAATTAATTCTGGCTCAAATGAACTAAACAAAATTTCATATGCCTCAGTTTAGTTTTCATAGTTCTGGTGTCAGAAGAGAAAACCAAAGAAAACCCCTGACAATCCCCAGAAGCAATGACCAACCAGGAGTACAGGTGTATATATACCTGTTGAGCGCCCTTGAGCTCCCTGCTTTCTCGCCGCGTTTGGAGGTCATGGGTAAGTCCCTCTTGAATCCTAGCTCTGCAACTTTTGTATTATGAGCTTTCAGATTTTTTTTAATCTGTTTTATTTTAGCATTTGTTTTTTCAGACTGAGTCCAGAAGCCAGCTGAGGTCGGACTGGGTCCAACTTAGAAACTGGGCCAGATCCAAATTGGCCTGAGTCTGACTTAGAAACTGGACTCACTCCGAGTTCAAATTGGGTCTGACTTAAGCTGAGTCCAGTGTGAGACCTCCAGTGAGTAAAATTTTGTTTTAAAGATAAATAAGTAGGTGAACCTTACCAAAGATAATCTTGAAGTACCGTGACAGGCAAATCTTTTAACCATCTTTTATAAGCTTATTCATTTAAGAGGTGTCAAAGAGAAAAAAGGGGTAGCAGCCAGGCACTTACTATAAAGGATAGAGGGAAATTTATTTTTCCTCCTCTATAGTTTCTGGGAAGCAAATGAATGGGAGGACACCCCACTCACTTCAGAGCCTACACGGGATCCTGGGAAAACTGGCAGAAGCTGACAAAGGGCGAGGATTCTTACCAAAGTAGTTCTTCCAGATCTGTCTCTATCTGTGCTGTCTGGTTGAGAGATGAAGGTGAAATCTCAAGTTGTCCCTTCCTTTCCAAATTCAGATTGTCAGGTAAAATAACATATGTGAGCAGTAGATCTTTGAAATGTGATTCATGACTTTGCTTCCTGGTACCCACTGGTTGACCATCTTTTCTCTCCTAGGGAGTGGTAGTGCCTTCTTGTTTGTCTTATTGTGTTTCCTGAGAACTTGGCTTAGCAACTGTCAGTTTGAGGGATCCAAAAATATGGTTGGACAGAAATGTGGGCTGTACTCCATTTTCAGCTAAGGTCCTACTGACTATTGCCAGCTGTCAGGGGAATTCTGAGTCTTTCTTTTGGTTATCTTTGGGAGTGGTTGTGAATCACGGGAGGGTAGTATCTTTTGCATCTTCTTTGGGGACCTCTTTTGGGTCCATGAGATTGTTCAGTAATGCCAGGAATATTTATTAAGTGTCCCAGCTGAAACCTAACAAGATATTTGAAATGATGTTTTACTGGGTCATACAGTAATTCTATTTTAAATTTTGTAAAGATCTGCCATATTGTTTTCCATCTTATATTCACATCAACATTGTACAGATGTTCTAAGTTCTCCACATCCTTGACAACATGTGTTATTTCTTTTTATAGTAGCCATCATAATGGGTAGGAAGAGGAATTACACTGTAGTTTTAATTTTCATTTTCCTAATTATTAGTGATGAGGAGCATCTTTTCAAGTGCTTACTGGCCATCGGTATACTTTCTGGGGAGAAATGACTATTCAAGCCCTTTCTACTTTTTAATTTGGGTTATTTTTGGTGTTGAGTTTTAGGAGTTCACTTTATCATCTGGACATTAGTCCCTTATCAGATATGAGATTTGCACATACTTTCTCCCTTTTTGTGGGTTCCCTTCTTACTCTGCTCATAGTTTCTTTTGATGTCTTTTTTTTAAAATTAGTATTATTTTCATGAAATCCAATTGGTCAGTATTTTTCTTCTGTTGTCTATATAGTCAAAATAATTTGTATGTTAATCTTCTCTAAAGTTCACAACATAATTAGATTATTAAAAAGGAGACATTTAATTATTTCTCTTAATTTATAATTAATTGATATTTTTCTATACCAGATTATTAAAATCTATTATGAAATAAAGACAAATCTTGGTCATTATTCAGCCAATATTTTCTAAACTCATATTGTTAAGTATGACATGAATGGGGACTATTTCAGGTATAACTGCAGTTTACATGCTATTTTGTGCTAGATAAATACTAAGCTTTGCAATTAGTGTGTGTGTGTGTGTGTGTGTGTGTGTGTGTGTCTGTGTGTATAATTTAAGTTTATTGGGGTGACAATTTTTAGTAAAGTTACATAGATTTCAGGTGTACAATTCTGGTTTATCTTTTAACATGTCCATTCTTTGATAATTTTGATCAAATATAATTAAATAACAGATCAATTTTAAAATATTTAAATAGAACTATCATTTAAAATAAACTTATTAAACATATTTAATGTATGTAACCTCAGTACTGCTACATGTTGACCTTGTAGTATTATGACACCTTATAATTCTAGCATTTAAATGCTATTAAAGAAATTTAGCAATATATCTGTCAACAATGGAGACCGGTAGCCTCTGTTGTTACTGTCAAGGGGTTTCCACAGCATCTTCTATAAATACTTGCTAAGAGTTAGAAACAACTGAAAAGAAAAGGGATGCTTTAAAGCTATTATGTAACCCATCAATCATTTTATGACTCAGATGGTGTTTTGATTATATATCCCATAACTGATTCATAAAGTAATTCTACAGTTTTCATTATTGACCTTATTGGGTAAGTACTGGCATTTTTTACTATAATTTCAGTTTTCAATGGTTTATAATTTTAAATGAGCTTGAGATGCAATCTGCACATTTAAAAAATAAATTAATATTTATTTTGGTTCCGTTTTTTTTCTCTGCTAAATGCTATTTTTAAATTATCCACCTAAAATTGTTTATTGGAAAGATACAAAGTATATCTCTACCCATGCTACTTTTAATATGTAGCTAACGTATCCTATGTAATAATGTTGCAAAGAGAATATACTTAAAGATTCTTTGGCATTACACAACAGAACAGGCAGCTACCACGTATGTTAATAAAATGGTGAAAAGCATGGGCTTGAATTTTAGCTTTGTTATTTATTAACTATATGATGTGGGGCGTTTCACTTGAAATCTCTACAGCTTTGTTTCATGACCTGTTCAATGTTCTCACTCTACAAAGTTGTCCCAAGGATTAAATAAAGTGATGTATGCAGGCCACTAGGCCCAAGGCCAGACATATACTCGGAAAGGCCAGCTACTGTCTCTATTAATGGTATTTCTATGGTTAAAATTACTAATGAATTGCAGGGATCCTTTCTAAGCAAATCCCTATAGTAAAACACACATCTCTCGTTTTCTTTCCTCACAATTTAGCCTGTATGTATGAAAAGCGTGTCATTCGAAGGTCCTCCCCTCACCCATGTTTAAGTATAACAGACCTAACATGCTTTATGGAGGGCCTTATTTCTAAATTTCCACTTAACCTCAATGTTAATTGCTTTCCTACTATTTTGAAGTCACAGAAGTATGTGATTTGAAGGCATACAAAGATAAACAAGCCACAATTTGTTGAGGGAGCATCAAATTTAGTCTAAGAGCTAACATATTAGCAAATAACTGCATTAGAAAGTGTAAGTGACAAATACTATCACAGAGCAACACAAAACCTCAGGCAGGTAGGGAGAAAAAGGCTTAACTGAGTGCTGTCCTCAAGGCAGAGAGGGCTGACAAACAAATGTTAGGGAACCCCTTCTATTTAAAAAAAAAAAAACACAACTGAATCTTGTGAGTTGAATTATACGCACCGCCCCCCCCCCAAAAAAATGACCATGTTGAAATTCTAACCCTCAGTACCTCAGAATATGACTTTATTTGGAAATAGTGTCTTTAAACAAGTGAATAAGTTAAAATGAGTCCATTAGAGTGGGCCCTCATCCAATAAGATTAGCATCCTCATAAGAGGAGAAATTCGGACACAGTGTCAAAATGTACAGGAGGAAGACAATGGGAAAACACAGGGAGAAGATGCCCATGTGCCTGGAGTGATACCTCTACAAGCCAAGGAATGCCCCAGAAGCTAGAAGACGCAAGGAAAGCATTCTCCCCTAGAGTTGTCAGAGGAAGTATGGACCTGCTGACACGTGATTTCAGACTTCTGGCCTCCAGACCAACAGGCGATAGATACATTCTTGTCGTTTTAAGCTACCCACTTTCCATATTCTGTTCTGGTAGCCCTAGCAAACTGACACAAGTCCTAAATTCTACTGATACCGGAGAAACAGAAATATACCAAGCACCAGGCAGACATTTGGAAATGAATTACCATATTCTAATCATATTTAAATCTAATGTTAAAGTCTTTTAAAAATTTTGACTTGTGAAAGTAAAAAAACAACAACAAACTATACAAGCACCCTTATTATTTTTATGTGTATCATTTTAAAAGAGTTACCAGCTACACCAATATTTCTACTAGAAATCAAAATATCTACTGCTTATCTACTCTTTTGTTTTCTCACACATACACACACACACACACACACACACACAATTCTCATATTTACAGTGCTGTACAGATGGTACACTTTGAAAATTATTGTTTTGTGTCATTTAACTCATAAAAATAGCACAAATTTCCCTTTCTTTCAAATGGACAAATGCTTGCCACAGCTAACTCAAGTGTGTTGTTAAAACCAAATAAGATAATGAGAATTAAAGTATTTAAAAACATTTACTAAAGCACTAAGAAAATAAGAGTATTATGATGACCGGGCTATTTAATACGTGAAATTAAAAAAACACTCTTCAAAAATAATTCAAGTCTATAATAAAATATACATTTATTTTAAGTGTTGACCATATCTTTAAAAAGGCATTTTACTTGAAAAGGAAATCATTATTCAATAAGAGTAACTTGCCTGATTTTTCATTATTCCTATCTGTTTTTCACTTAAAGAAAACTGTTTTTATTCGGAGGAGGGGTTTGTTCTGATGTGAAAAAAATAAAAGACTATAAAAATGTGAGAGACTAAGACAGATAAAAACAGTAGGCAAACATTAACTCCAAAATCACTGTCATTTATAGATAAATCTTTGATTTCACTTACCAGTGTTTTGCATTAATCACATGTCAAAACACTCGTAAAATCAAAACAAAAATATCTAGAAAACAGAACTAGGAAATACCAGTCATTTTTGTTTGTTTCTGACTCAAACACTCCAATGGGAACCAACACTCCATTTTCTGAATTATTTATTCACATCTGATTCAATGATTATAATGTACAATTTCTTCCCAAGGTGAAACACTTAAGGGAGTTGCTAGTAAAACCTGACACTCTCCAGTATTAACTGGGTTGGTTGGAAAGACCTGGACACGGTTTTAAATAAAAACCCAGTCACATCTAATCCATGGTAGGGACACTGAGTCCCGATCCCACATATTTCATATCCCTGGTGATCATGTCTCAAGTCCCTATCTTCCTCTTGTTCTAATCTAGTCCTTCCAAAGACGGTAGCCATCTTCTTAACCTCTTTTATCAACTAGTTTAGTTATCAATGGTTACTGACTCTCCAACCTCCCCATCTTGTACATGCTGCCTTCCTCTGTGTTCAAATTGTTTCCCAGGAAATCTAAGGTGAAACCCAGCTTTCCTTTGATATCAGAGCCCCATTTAATGTAGATGGCCTACTCTCTCCAGTTCTCAGATTCCTGGCCCAGGAGGTAGAGTGGACATATTTTTGGATCCTCACTCTCAACTCCAGATAATCATGCAACATATTCCTAGAAATAATAAGGTAAATCGTGGCAGGTTGCCTAAAACTATTTTCTTCCCAAACCTGTCTCTTCCTTATTTGTATCCCTTAAAAGGAAGATACATTG
The DNA here is from genome assembly GCF_964194185.1 of Rhinolophus hipposideros. Classification (NCBI taxonomy): domain Eukaryota; kingdom Metazoa; phylum Chordata; class Mammalia; order Chiroptera; family Rhinolophidae; genus Rhinolophus; species Rhinolophus hipposideros. The sequence goes on along the minus strand of NC_138069.1, from coordinate 34,161,879 downwards.
TTTCATGGCTAAAATTAGGAAACCATTTTCCTGGTGACTTTTGATAATACAGAATATAAGTAAATTATTAGGGGAAAGGGAAAGTAGCATGCTAAAAGAAAAAGTAAGAATGAGGGAAAAATTGTAGTAATATATTGCTGACCCCCCAAAAAGGGGGGGGTCAGTAATTTTTATCTGAATCTCTAAAAAGGGGTTCAAACTATTGTTTTATTTCTATTGTGGGCTGGGTCCAAGCCAATCAAAGATCTTACAGTATCTTGTCTGATTTAAGCCATATGATTACTTAATGTAGCAGGAACACATATCTGTGTATGTAATTTACATTCTTTTTAAGTTATTGCATTATTTTTTACAAGAATTTTTTGAGACCTGAGTTTAGGTAGATACATTCAAAGATATACTAATTTATATTGAGGTGATCTTCCCAAAGACATATCCCATAAATATCAAGAAGGAATACTTACTTATTTGATTAATCATACAGTGTCATGCATTGGGTAGGTCTTAAAATATACACTGGAGTTTGTTTTAAAGAAATAAAATATATAATTAAGAGCTAATACAACAACCCAAGAAGTAAAATTATTTAGAACCACCAAACCTATACTAGGTTCTAATACAGGGAATTAATTTCCAAGATGGCATCCTAGACACTTACTGAAAAGAGGAATCTTAGAGCTTAGTATGCACCCCCCAAATGCGTCTGAGATTATTAAGGAGTGTGTACCTTAGCAGATGATATTTCTCCTATTCTCAATGCATTATACTGTATTCTGGATTAAATGAATAGTTTACCAGTGACAGTTACCTAATAAAGGAAACCTATTTATTACCCATCAGTCTACATGCTTGATAAAGTGGTATCTACCAGCCCTTGTGACACTCTTAGGAGGTATCACTTTTGTTATTTTATCTATTAGCTTACTTTCATTTACACAAATGATAGGATTTTAGCTATCAACACAAACCAACACATGATAGCAACGGACCTTATTCTAAAAAGGAAGAAGGCAAGAATAAGTAGTGACACATCATACCCAAGGGTACGCAACTTTGTACTGGGTTTTTTTTTTTTGGTACACAACTGAGTACACTGTACTCAGTTCAGTGTCCATCTAACAATGGCCACGTTGGTACTGTTTTATCCAGATATTGTGGCATTATAGAAACTTAAGAAAAAATGTACAGACATGATTGAATGTAACTAAGAACAATGGAAAACATTAGGCTTAAGCAAGAAAGAATTGGGGAGAGGGTGGTAGATTAAGCCAAAAAAAAATGAAAGCTTGCCTTGTGAAGCATATAAATGGATAAAAAATAGAGCAAATGGGCTCCTTGCTTTTCTAAAATTTAAAGATATAGCTATCTTTTAGGAGAGCGTCCACGAAGTACTTCCATTTCGTGACCTCTCAAAGTCCCTTTTATCGCAAACAGTCTCTGATTCTACAATGACTTCTACAAATAATATTTGCAGACGGATAAGAAACAGACAGAGGAAAAGAAGGGAAATCACCTCAAACAGCGATAACAGAAAGTGGAATTAAGTCATTGTTATCCATGGCAGTTCTGCCATTCATGACATGACTTTTGTAAAGCTCCTAATAGAAAAGGGAATTAAAAAAAAAAAAATGTTTCATATTAATTAAATTCCACATTGTGTCAACCCATCATCCCATGCATTATGATCATATTATGGGAAACAATTTGTTATTCAAGCACGTGCTAACTATCTCAATAGCAATGGTCTCTTAGAAACAGATCTCAGGAAGGTGAATAACAACCAGCACGTGCTTGGGAAGAGAAGATTTTTTATTCCCCCACTAGTCTGAATAGCCAGTTGATTTATTTAGGAATAAAAGCACAACATTCAATATCTTATGAAAGACTCCTACATAAAACCCTGTAAAAACTAATGATTTCTAGGTATAATTTGAAAGCTGTGTTCAAGTACTAAACCAGAGTATAAAATCAGCCACTTTATCAATCCTTACTAGTGGGTAGCTGTAAAACTGTAATGGACTACTAGGAGGGAGAAAGACAACGAAAATGTCTTTAGGAAAGAAAATATTTGTGGGAAAGAAAAACTGTGAGTAAATCCTCAAGGGCAGAAATTGGGGAGTGTGGTAGGAAGAGGTACGGAAATGTACACCTGTGTATATAAACAAGTAAATAATAAGCCATATGCACGCAGATGAGTAACGGTTATTATTTCACTCATGAATTATATTCTAATACAGAGAATTTACTTCAATTATTTTGGACCTCTCCAAAGTAGAAAGACCGACCAACTTGCATGTAAGGGTACAAAACACAGTGACCACACCTACCTACGGACTCTTTAATGATTGTGTCTACATATAAACAATTTTTAGGCCTAGCACAGCACTGTGTCACAGTGGTTAAGAACAGGGTCTCTAGAGTTATAATAGCTGTATTTAAAAATCCTGATGCCAGGCCACCTTATTTTGGCATTAGCGAAATGTACGCATTACACCGATAGTGTACTTGTTACACTTATTTGTGCAGTGCGTGAAAGAAGATTCCATTACAATCTTCAAGGAGGTTCTAATGAGTTCTTTTCTCCATAAATTAAAAGCATGTATCTTTCTGTATTAAGTGAGGACAAGTAGGGCTGACTTTTCCACTAGGCCCAATGGGCACAGTGTTTAATAAGGCCCACAGAAATGTCCTCATTTAGTTTTAAATCAGAAGAAAATCAAAAAGAACTTTTAGGTTGATGAGAATCTCTTAATATGCTAATATAGTCTTATTTTCCCCACATGGTCCTAACATACAATTTTGTTGGAAATATAGATACATGTTTACGGAGAAAACAACCCACTAGAACATTCTTTCTTAAAAAGGCAAATGCATTCCTTTGCTTATGTCTGAGTATTTGTTATATAATTTAAGGCTTTTAAATGACAAAAGGGACTGTTAAATGACACTTAAATGACAGTTGCAAAGGAACTAAAAAAAAATTCCAGGGCTGGCCTGGTGGCTCATGTGGTTAGAACTCCATGCTCCTAACTCCGAAGGCTGCTGGTTCGATTCCCACATGGGCCAGTGGGCTCTCAACCACAAGGTTGCCAGTTCAACTCCCCGAGTCCTGCAAGGGATAGTGGGCTCCGCCCCCTGCAACTAAGATTGAACATGGCACCTTGAGCTGAGCTGCCGCTGAGCTCCCAGATGGCTCAGTTGGTTGGAGTGCGTCCTCTCAACCACAAAGTTGCCGGTTCGACTCTCACAAGGGATGGTGGGCTGCGCCCCTTGCAACTAGCAACAGCAAGTGGACCTGGAGCTGAGCTGCACCCTCCACAACTAAGACTGAAAAGACAACAACTTGAAGCTGAACGGCACCCTCCACAACTAAGATTGAAAGGACAACAACTTGACTTGGAAAAAAGTCCTGGAAGTACACACTGTTCCCCAATAAAGTCCTGTTCCCCTTCCCCAATAAAAGAAAAGAAAAGAAAGAAAGAAAGAAAGAAAGAAAGAAAGAAAGAAAGAAAGAAAGAAAGAAAGAAAGAAAGAAAGAAAGAAAGAAAGAGCATCTACTACCACATCAAGTTAAAAAAAAAAAAAAATTCCAGATACGAATCTTGCTTATATTTATTGTCAGAACTGAATCAGTAACACCACGAATCTCTCGATTTCTAATCCCACCTAGGAACCTACTACAGTGCTTCTGGGTTCCAAAGAGGATGGTGGATCACTACAATATTTAATGTTATCTAGTGTTTCAGCCCCCGATTCTTAGCTAGTCTCTTAGCATATTGAATTGGGGCGCCTCGTGGACTTTTAAGGCCTCCTTTTTACATTTTGTGTAAGATTAAACTAGAGGAGTTCACTGAGAGAAGCGGTACCACTTAGCAGTTCAGAGCTTGAATTTAAAATTTGGTTCAGTCATTTCCATGCTGTATACATTCTTTGAGGCCTATGTTTTAGTTTCTTCCTCTGTAAAATAAGAATAAAAGTAGTATCTACTTCCTATTAATTATTTAAATGAGTAAATATAAATGTCATCTTCACATAAACCCTAGAACAGGGTCTAACAAAGCGCAGACACCACTAAATACAAGCTAGTGTTGTTGTAAATTATTATTAAAATACCTAATTCTATCGCTATTTTCTAGGCTCCATCTTATGTTTGCTTGGACCTTCTAATTCTATTAAACTAACATTATAGGCTGACCTGGAAGAAAAATAACAACATGAGGGAAAAAGACAACTAATCCCCATTCCTACCATAGGACAGACCCTCCTTAAAAAGACATTCTGTGCTTAAGTCTTTGATCCATTTTGAATTAATTTTGGTACATGGTGACAAAAAGCAGTCCAGTTTCATTCTTTTGCACGTGGCTTTCCAATTCTGCCAGCACCATTTATTGAAGAGGCTGTCTTTTCTCTATTGTATGTTTTTTGCTTCTTTGTCAAAAATTATCTGTCCATATTTATGTGGTTTTATTTCTAGGTTCTCAATTCTATTCCATTGGTCTATGTGTCTGTTTTTCTGCCAATACCATGCTGTTTTGATTATTGTTGCCCTGTAGAACAAGCTGAAGTCAAGGAGTGTGATATCTTCAGCATCGTTCTTTTTTCTTAAGATTGCTTTGGCTATTCAGGGTCTTTTGTGGTTCCAAACAAATCTGATAATTTTTTTGGTCTATTTCTTTAAAAAATGCCATTGGGATTTTGATGGGGATTGCATTAAATCTGTATATTTCTTTGGGTAATACGGCCATTTTAACTATGCTGATTCTTCCAATCCATGAGCACAGAATGTCTTTCTATTTCTTTGTGTCTTCTTCAATTTCTTTTAAAAATGTCATAGTTTTCAGCAAATAGGTGTTTCACATCCTTGGTTAAGTTTATCCGTATGTATTTTATTCTATTTGCTGCAATGCCAAAAGGAATTTTTTTTTTAATTTCTTTTTTCTGAGATTTCATTGTTAGTATATAGGAATGCAATAGACTTTTGTACATTGATTTTCTAGCCAGCAACTTTACTGGTGGTTGATTGTTTCTAATAGCTTTTTGGTAGAGTCTTTAGGGTTTTCTATATATAACATCATGTCATCTGCATAGAGTGATAATTTAACTTCTTCATTCCCAATTTGGATGCCTCTTCAATAAATGGTGCTGGCAGAATTGGAAAGCCACATGCAAAAGAACGAAACTGGACTGCTATCCGTCACCATGTACCAAAATTACTCCAAAATTGATCAAAGACTTAAACATAAGACCTGAAACAATAAACTGCATAGAAGAAAACATAGGTAAACTTATGGACCTTGGGTTCAAAGAGTGTTTTATGAATTTGACTCCAAAGACAAGGGAAGTAAAAGCGAAAATAAATGAATGGGACTATATATCAAACTTAAAATCTTCTGCACAGCAAAAGAATTAATCGACAAAATAATGAGGCAACCAACTGAATGGGAGAAGATTTTTGCAAACGGTGCCTAGGATAAGGAGCTAATATCCAAAATATACAACGAACTCATGCAACTCAACAACAAAAAAACAAACAACCCAAATAAAAAATGGGCAGAGGACCTGAAGAGACATTTATCCAAAGAGGACATACAAATGGCAAATAGACATGAAAAAATGCTCAACATCACTAATCATCAGAAAAATGCAAATAAAAACCACAATGAGATATCACCTCACCCCAGTCAGAATGGTTATCATCAACAACACAAATAGTAAAAAGTGTTGGAGAGGCTGTGGAGAAAAAGGAACCCTCATACACTGTTGGTGGGAATGCAGACTGGTGCAGCCGCTATGGAAGGCAGTGTGGAGGTTCCTCAAAAAATTACGAATAGAATTACCATATGACCTAGCAATCCCTCTCCTGGGTATCTACCCAAAAAATCTGAAAACATTTATCCATAAAGATACGTGTGCTCCAATGTTCACTGCAGCTTTATTTACGGTAGCCAAGACATGGAAACAACCAAAATGCCCTTCGATAGATGAATGGATAAAGAAGTTGTATATATACACAATGGAATACTATTTGGCGGTAAGAAAAGATGATATAGGAGCATTTGTGACAACATGGATGGATCTTGAGAGTATAATGCTAAGCGAAATAAGTCAGACAGAAAAAGCAGAGAACCCTATGATTTCACTGATATGTGGTATGTAAACCAAAAACAACAAAAGAACAAGACAAACAAATGAGAAACAAAAACTCATAGACACAGACAATAGTTTAGTGGTTACCAGAGGGTAAGGGGGGTTGGGGATGGGAGATGAGGGTAAGGGGAATCACATATATGGTGATGGAAGCAGAACTGACTCTCAGTGGTGATCATACAATGGGATTTATAGATGATGTAATACAGAATTGTACACTGAAATCTATGTAACTTTACTAACACTTGTCACCCCAGTAGACTTTAACTAAAATAAAAAAAGGCATCCTGGTTGGCCATTTACTTGGATCTGACAACCAGCGTCATCCTTGGTAACTCACTCACATTCCTAACCCCTTCCAGTCAGATACCAAGCACTGTATTTTACCTTTAAATATATTTTAATTCCTTCTGTGTCTCCATCTCTACTACTGTTACTATCCAACCACAAACCACTGTCATTTTTCATCTGTTCCATTCTCAAATCACATTAATACTCAACGATAGTCCATTGCATTCAGAATAAATCACACAATCCTTCTCATATTTTATAAATACCTGATTGATCTGACCCCACAGCCTCTTTGTACCCACTCTACTTCTTACTCAGAAAGTCCCAGACAAACTGATTTTTATTTTTCTTCTGTCTTTGAAATGATTTGGGTGTCTTCCTGTTTTCATGCACCTTCATGATCTCTGTTCAGAATACCCTGGGCTGCTTTCTTTGCCCGAACTCAACCTTCAGGTCTCCTCTGACTTATTTCTTTCTCAAGAAAGCATTTCTAAAATCCTTCAGCCACAGGATGTGCTCTATTTTCCACTTTCCTGGAACACCATGCCTCTCTTTCATAGAAATTACCAGTTACAATGATACAAATATTTAATCATATAGTGAACCTGAATTCTGCTGACTAAACCAGAAGCTCCTTAAAGCTTGTAATGTCTTTTTTCCCCCACACTGAATAAACGTTAAGAAGCACATCAGCCATACGACAAATATTTTTGAATAAAAATCTTTCTTTCCTTCTATCAAAAGCCCCCAATCTAGTGACTGCTATTTTGTAAATCATTGTCCCAGAATTACTTCATCTTTGGTGTGAAGTGAGGTGGGACCCTAAAGAAAAGAATCAGGGGACTTGAATTATAACCCAAACATATGACATGCAAAATTATCTAAGAGTTACTTACATCACCTGCAAAAAAAACTGTGACTTTCACTAAAAAAGTGTCATCTCTTTCAGTTCTAATTTTTTACCTATAAACTTTGACTCCTTAATCTTCTAACTCATCTTCTTTACACTAATAATTACTTTCTTTTATGATATTTTTTCCTTTAAATTCCACATTAAGAATAACTGTTTTTTCATGGTTGTTTGATAAAATGTACTATGACAAAATGTATGGAATCACTAACTTGTTTAAATAAATTTACATATTTTTCACTAAATAGAAGCTACATTTTAAAAATAGCAGCATATAAGTGGGTGAAACAGTTAATGAATCAAGAGACAAGACTTACTGTGCTTAGAAATGTCAACCCTTTTGAGACCGTTTTGCCCCCATTTTCCAACCTTGTCTAACAAGTTTCCTTCTTTTCCCACCTATCCTCTGCCCTACCTCACCCTGTGTACCTTCCATCTTCCAAGATGGATTATATAATTCAATTATCACAACAATCCAATAAAATAGGTAGTATATTCCCATTTTACAGATGACAGAGCTGGGGCATAGATAGTAGAATAAGGAGACTTTTCTCAAATATTCACATGAAGAAAGATGAATTATTATTATTATTATTATTATTATTATTAGGCAAAATCTTGTAAAATCATTAATCCTATTAAAGCACGAAAAGCAGAGACCTGTGATCTGTGTCCTCTGTTGGAGACACATGAAACAGTAGTTTGCTTAGAAGAATAGTGATGTCTGAAGGTACTGAATTGCTCCGTTTTATTACTACATGAATTCCACCTAATCAGTTCTTAGCATAGCACTTTTCCATAACACGTTTCATGGTTCATTGACAAAAATGATCCTTCAACCCAGGTAAATAACAGCATATATAATGATGTGCTATCTGATTCGGAGTGAAGCTGTGAGCATCTGAGGTACTTGAATTTTAGTAGGGAATGTGATTCATAAGTTAGATTTTAAAAATACGCAAGTAATATGTCTGCCTACAATATCTTACACTGTTCTTATATTTTGAGAAAAAGTCAAAATGAATGGAATGTAGATGTAGCAATGTACCCATGCACAATTTTGAATCCTTTCTTCTTAACTACTTTTGCAATAGCTCATCAACAATTATCAGGTACAAAGCACACTGTAAATGAAACCTATTCAGTTTACATTATACAACTTAACTTGGAGGTTATTGATAAATTTATCTGACATGGAACAGCATATTTCAGTGAGTGATGACAAAAATCCTAGTAAGACCTTACTGTTCAAAGGAATCTGTCTGTGAAGGACATAACCTTTTCTGTCATGATTGCAAATCTCATTGCAAAATGAGAAAATTAAATCACCTGGGAATGCTAGAAAAGACAGAAAACTTTAAACTAAATGCCACTCATAACACTAGAAAGCAGAGAAAATGTTGAGTTGGCTTTGATACAAGAAAACATCTATGACATTATCTATCATTAAGTCGAAAAATCTGTCAGGTATGTTTTCCTTACAATGATGGTTTTTTTTAACTAATTCTGAGATTGAGCTGTTTAAATAATAATTGGCACCTACATCAATTTTAACACACTTCTCAGCCCACCTATAAAACAAGACAAATACGAGCTTCAGAGTTCTGGGTCCCCTAACTGTTTTCGGGGTGACTAAATAAGCCGAAGTAAACCTTTTGCACCACTCTAATCTTCTGTCCTACCTCAATTAGCCCTGGCTGAATTGTTTCCAGTCTACACAATTAGCTCAGGGGTTTCCATGATTACCAGTCAGTTAGCAGCAGCCTCTCCACAGGTAAAAGGTTGCATAAGAGTAGAAAACATTAGTGAATACTATGGGGAGAAAGATAATTTGGAGAAAACTTCGTGTTTGTTGTCAAGTACCCATGTCACTTTGTGCACACATAGAGAAAATAAAAACAGAATCCAAATTTAACTACATCTAAAATTACATGTAGAAACTTGACAATAAGTTATCTGATACATATTTCCATCCAGGAAGACCCAATTATTTTTTTCTCATTTACAAAATAGCAAAAAATTACTTTGTTTTCTCTTCATGGTTTCTATTTTTGAAATAATATGTCAAAGAGCCATGATCAAGATCAATCAGAAAAGCTGATGCTTCGGGCAAATAAACCTGTAATGATAGTAAGAGGGAATATGAAAAAAATTAAGAGTTCTACTTAAGAGTTCTAAAAAGTTTGTTGGAAACACAGCGTGATAGCAAGCTAACTTTTTAAGAGCTGAAATATTCATACAAAAACATGTGTGTATGTGTGTGTGTGTGTGTGTGTGTGTGTGTGTGTCTGTGTGTGTGTACTTTCCCTAAATACCAGTGTAGCTCATGTTTGATCCTACAGGGAATCACTGTTTTGTTTTACTTTTTTTAGAGTAACTGGCACCTCATGACATTCCTACTTAACTCTTCTAGTATGTGGTATTACATAGTAAAATGATATTTAATTTTCACTTAGAAATATTTAGATTACAGTTATAACCACCCATTCATTCATGGAATTAACACTGTACAGATCAATTATTTTCAGGGCATACTTTTTGTGACAAAAACTTGTGATACCAAGAAAATGCCATTTTCCCACTTTCAAATTCACTTTTATACTATCGTTAAAAGGGTTTTTACCCCAAAATATTTCACAGCTTCATTAATTTTCCCAAGGGCCTTTCAACTCTGATATTTAAATCATAAATCGAATGCTTTTGGGGCACCAGACAGTTCCCTGTTCTTTTCGATTTTTCCTTAGGAGGCAACTTTTTAGATTTTTAACTACTCTAATTGCCAGGTGTGCATTGCTTCACAGATTATCAGAACAGTAGTTCTCCATTATCATTGTCACCTACTTCATGAAATCCTATGGCTTTATACAAAGTTTACAATGTAACTTTGCAACCCCACTGCTCTATATTTGTATAACATTGCCAAATTTCAAAACTGAAAATCAGCAGAAGATATAGAAGTGTTCTGGAAATAAATGGTATTGTTCTGTGTATTATTCTGTGAGAAGCTGTAATTAATTAAATGGGACAAATTTTATAAGTGGTCATTTATCTAGTAAACTTGGTTTACCCTACTACAGATTCTGAGCCTCTAATTCAGAGGTCAGCAAATTTATTCTTTGAAGGGTCCAATAGTAAATAGTTTAGTTCCTCATTGCAACCAGTACTTAACTCGGCCACTATAACTTGAAAACAGACACAGTACAGAAAAGGATGAGCATTGTTGTGAATACAACTTTATTTACAAAAACAGATACCTGGATTTGGCCCAACAATCCTAATTTGTCGACCTGCTTCTCTAATTTAATAAACTTTCAGATAATCTACTTTTTTAAAGCAATTACTGAAGATAACCAGGTTTTACGAAAAAAAAAATAGTATTCTTGCTATGGATGCTATTGAAAGGAAAAAAGATCTGTTAGTCCAGTGGACAGTAGCTCTGAACCATATAGTATTTCTAATTTTCGACAAGTAACCTAGAACAAGCTTTCTGGGATGAAGAATTAGATTGTCTGTTCTATTATTAAAACAGGATTTTCACTGAAGCCCAATTAAGTCAGAGAAGGTCAGATTATGTAACAGAAGAGTAAGCCATTTCAAGAGTAGATGCTTGTGTGTGTGTGTGTGTGTGTGTGTGTGTGTGTGTGTGTGTGCCCACGCGCGTGAGCACACTCAAGGCACATGGACGCTTGGAGAATAGAAGTCTCACCATTTAGAGGTGTTCCCACTGCATGGGCTGCCCATCAAACAAGCCATTGACTGCTATTGGTTAAAGCACAGTTAAAGAGTTTCTCTATTTACCAATTTAGAATGGTAATTTTTTCATCCAAGAACTCATTTACTCCCCTTTTATCTCTAATTTACAGGGACCAAAGATCATGATACATAACACTGTGAAAATTTATTATCAATTATATAATTTATCAAGAGTAGAACATTGGTTTGTGACATTTTATGCTTTGTAAAAACTATTTCCAAAGCAACATAAATAAGAATAAAAATAAATAAAACTTATATAGCATTTGTGATGTACCAGATGGTGATTTAAGATGTAGAAAGTTAGAAATAGGTATGGATACAGATAGTGATACCTATATACATCTATTAATCAATTTATACATACATGTCCACACACATACATATGTGTGTGTGTGTATATACATATATGTGTGTGTGTGTGTGTGTGTGTGTGTGTATATATATATATATATATATATGAATAAACTCATAATACTCAAAAGAATTCTATGAGGCCAATACTGTGATTATATACTTTCTACAGATGTGAAAATCGAGTTACTAAGTTTTGACCTGCCCCAAGTTACAGAACTATTAATTGGAAGATCGAAGACTGGAAAGCAGGTAGTCCAGTTTCAAAACCCATGCTGCTACTATTACTCTTTTCACTATGTTATTGATTAAGCATTCTTTTCTCTTCCCAAATGCTAATTCCATTAAAAAAAATAGTGTTTTCAAAGGTGATACTCAAAATCTGCCTAAGATAGATCATGCAGCTTAAAAAGTTCATAGAAATTTCTTTCATATATATTAGAATTTATAACGAGACAAAGCCTGTTCTGGGTGATGACCAATGTATGCGCATTTATCTTCTACACATGACTAAGATTCTTTCCAATTCATCCCATCTCCTAGCAGAGTCCTCAAAACGCTTTTTAAAAATTAAAATGACTTGAATAAATTGGCAAATTAGTTATCAGAACCAAACACTAACCTACTATTCCCTTGTACTTGGCAAAAGTAGACAAATCATGGGAACAGGAGTATATATTGAGTCTCTTCCAAACAACTAAATGTCAATGTATGTCCTAGACTCAATTTCAGATGCATCATGTCTAACTCTTTTCAGTTAAACTAGTAAATCTGCATAACTGACACTTTCCTCTGTACTTTCCAATTAATAGGGTTTTAATATGTTTAGAAAATATCTGGCTGTTTTAGTGAAACAGCCAATTATGAATCAGGTGTTTCAACTGTATAAATACCCAAGCTGTAGACTGCAGTAATTATGACATGTCTTAGCTCAACTCCAGACCACCAAACTAAAAATGGAATGAAGAGTATTGCATGTTTCCTCAATTTATATCTAGATTGTGTTTTAATGTTTAATTACATTGTTAAAGGATAGAATCAAGATCTCTATGGCATGTAGATTTCCTTAGCAATTATAAATACAAGATGGTATTAATAAAAAACTTATTTCCATTCATTTTTCTCATTAATTCATTCCTTTAAATTTTGTATATTGAAACGGGAATTTTTTTTTTCTCCCCATTACAGATGTTTGGATTCTGTAATTCCCCAAGGTACCAGGAGCCTGCATATCCCATCTGCAGTGATAAACATATCTGGTGATTAGAATTTCATATAAAGCAAAATACTAATACATCATTAAGCCTACAAAATATTTAGTCCTCCATATGTTGTTTGTGTTTCATATTTCTCAAACATTTTGCTATAAAATACAATTCAGAATTACTAATGGATAAAAGTCAAAGAAAAGTTAAGAGCCCTGGGATTTTTTAACTTCTTTGTTTTTTATTTTATGTTCATAAAGTATACTATATCAGTATTCTTTACTCCCTAGACATAAAATCTGAATATTCAGAGCATATGAGGTTTGCAGAAGATACTGGTTTTAAAAACACATTTGGAATTAAATTGAGCTCAACTTGAGAAGGGTGAGAAAAATTCATTAGAAGTTTCCTGATTGGGCATCAATTGCCAGTCATCGTGCACGATGTGAACTCTTGTTTTTCTCTAGTCTGTGCGATGGAGTTAGGATTGTTTTGCTACAGAGCTTAAATGCAACTTCATGTTTTGCTGCAAACTTTAAGAAATAAATCAATTCTTAGGCAAAACCTATATACATTTTATTGCACATAATAAGCCAATGAAGCCCAAAGGTGAAATGAACCCCAAATGAGAAGTTCAAGAGTAATAAAGCAGAAAGCTAGAAATAAATATTTCCTTGGTAGCCCAATATTTATTTTATACCTTGGCGATGGTCCTAAACAAGCGTCAGGGGCAAGACTACATAAATTGTGTGCAATAAGACTGCGGAATCTACTCTCAAATTTGGACTGTCTGATAATTATCAGAAGGTAATATGTAATTTTTCACCTTCAACATTAAAACCGTTTACTTTTCCACTAGCTTTCGTGGCTACTGCCTTACATCAATTCTATTCATCCCTTTTCTTTCCTGAGCTCATTTCATCTACAATTACTCCATTTTGGGCCTGGAATAATAAATACTGGAGGGACTAAACAAATCAGTCTCCTCTAGGGAAAAGTCATAAATGATACAATGTTTCACCCAACCAACAAACACAAAATCAAAACACTAGATCTGGCAGAGCTTGAGATCTGTATATTTTAGCCTGGGACCTGTATATTTTGTTTGAAATATAGACATAAATGTGACCCTAGAGATTAAACAATTTAATATTTTTCTCATTTAATGAAGACAGGGGGCCTTCTGAGTGTTTCTTGAGCACAAACATCTTAGAAGCATATTTTTATAAAACTAAATTATCCAAAAATGGGAAAGGCCTTTCGGGTCGGTCAGACCATCCCTTGGAGACCACAGAGGGCAGTTGCCTAGAATAAATACTCCAGTGTTTGGTCCCCTCGAGTGTTAGAGTTCCCTAGTGTTAGGCCAGCTTCTGACCTTTTATTTATAGTGTTATTTATTATTCATATTTTATTAAATATTTAAAATGTCACCTATTGTATTTGATGACTATTATGAGAAGAAAAGGTCTCTGTTCTTCGGATCTTGCTAGTTAATATCCTAGACTTGGCATTAATTATCTGGCACTTCCTTTCAAAAACTCCTGAAGCTTCATGTTTGTACGTAACAGCTGGCAGTTTCAAAAACCTTTGGCGGAAACCAAATACTGCCATGAAGATAGCCACACTCAGGAATTAGTTCTTTCTTGACAACTTCATTCATAGATAAACCCATCATTTCTTTCACTTCTTCAAGAGAACTGCTGGTAACTGATATTGATAAGTTGATACAATAGGTGAAAAGGAGGACATTTTGCAGAACAAAAGCAAAAACTCCAAAGTCAGTATTGCTTCTTTCCTAGGGAGGCTTTTAGGTACTTTCATGGCCCTCATGTTTATGGAATTTATTAAACACATAAAGCCTACGTTTATTTGTAGCTATTTCCTGTCTGACGTTCTCTGTCTCTCTCTTTCCCACAGGGTACAAATTTGACAGTGAAGGAAAGCATACGTCATACTGATTATTTAACTGCTTATTGACTCAACCTAGTGTCGAATTCTTCCTGTGGAGCTCTCTATTCTCATCTTAGGAGCATGGAGAAAAATCTCCTAACTATATCTTTGAGTAACTTAATCTTAGGTCTATGCACAAGAATTCCACAAGGAAAGACATATATCATGTGAGCGAACAATAAATTGACAACAAAAAGCAAAACCAAAACCAAACCCATAGAAAACCAGAGCACTTTTCTGTGATGCCAGGAATCCATTTAGACCAGCGGCAGAGAAACAGGGGTGCCTGGGGGGGTTCCAGTGGTCAGAATGGGCTGCCCCTGGCCATGTAGAAGCAGAGGTCTAAACCTATACAGCAATCTGAACAGAGTTCCTGAAATGAACACCCTTCCCTTAAGTATGTCTATAAAATTGCAATAATTATGAGTCTATCCTTAGTTATGCTGTATGCGGTGAGAGAAGGGTCTGCATAGGAGAGCAGCATTACATCAGAGCAGATGCTGGGACCAGTGGAGGGAACATATGCAAGAGGTCATCGAGAGTGGGGCGACAGAGCTATGAAGGGGAGGTCAGAGTGAAGAAGCAGGAAAAAAGAGCTAGAAAACGTGGACAGGGAAGAAACCCCTTCTCTCCCATTAAAAAGTTCATGTATACTCATGCTGTCATGATCTGGATTACACTGTCTTCTGCTGCTTATTGCTCATTTTCATTTCTCAACTCCTTTCTACATGCCTTCCCAAACTGATGTCTTATTTACCCCCTCCCCCTGCCCCCCCCCCGTATTTTCTACCTTACTCCAGATCACTCAACAATTTCAAAGGATTCCGACATCAAGTTTGATGTCTGACTCCATAGAGAATAGGTGTGTAAAAAGTCAGTCAGACTTCCTGGGATTTAATCTGAGACCTGCCACTGATTACATGTGTGACCTTGGAAGAGGCACTTATCTGACCTCATCTTCCTCATATGGAAATGAAATATTAGGACATATAGAGAGATGTTTTTGATGAGCAGATGAGATTATTTGGGAAAAGCACTTGGCAGAGTGCCTGGCATACAACATATCAACATTAGCGCCAATTATTATTAATTATAATTAGTTAGGTGATTCTAAATATGCAGCTCCAACCATGGTATTTATATTCATCTCCATCCTTCATTTCCAGCTCTTTGCTGATTATGTGTTACTATCACCATATATTCAACATTTGTGAAATTCAACTCAGCCTGTTTTTATCCTTTTCAAACTATTTCTTCATGCTAACATCCTATTTTCTTTGTGTCACAAGCTAATCAGTTACGAAATTCTCTGGCTTCTACTGATATTTGAGCATTCCTTCCTTCCTTTTTCTTCCCAAATTCACCCCTTAGTGGAAATGCTCAACCTGTGCCTCAGATATTGCAATTTCCTCCTAACTTTGCTCTCCTTTTCTAATAACTCTCTAGACTAATCAC
Organism: Rhinolophus hipposideros; assembly: GCF_964194185.1. Classification (NCBI taxonomy): domain Eukaryota; kingdom Metazoa; phylum Chordata; class Mammalia; order Chiroptera; family Rhinolophidae; genus Rhinolophus; species Rhinolophus hipposideros. Next base: position 34,145,814 of record NC_138069.1, on the reverse strand, counting down.
TTGGAGCTCGGTAGACAAATCAATATTCCTAAATCACAGGCATTAATCTGTGCATTCTCCAAGCTTACAGTGAACCTGTAATTTGGGCCTTTTCCAAATTTTGGCCCAACCTTCATTTCCAGTGTCTACTACTTACATACAATATATGAAGCCCTAGTGAAATATATTTCATGTCTCTTCCCTGAACACTCCACATATTTCTCTACCTATCAGTCAACATTATCCTCTCTTTCTTAAAAGTATTATTTATCATTACAATTCTGTGTAAAATAATAGGTGCCCTTCAAGGACCACAACTAATGAACTATCACATATAAACCTTGTCTTGATTGTATTTCCTTGACCAAGCCTTTCTAGCATTCCATTTACACGTTTCTTCTGAAATTTCACTAGAGCATGAGACATAATATGTTTATATCTTCCTTCATCTTCCCTTTGTCTCCTCTTGGCTTAAGGATGCCTGGGGAAGTTTCACAGTTGTAATTGAACTTTACATTTATATTACTGTTCTGAACAATGTGCCTGGGTGACATTCAGATGTATAATTAACAACACTTAGTCATTTTTAACAGTGACAAAAAAATAATTTCCTGTATCATCCAGTTAAAATTACTAAGTGAGAAAAAAAATATTTATTAATTACTTTCATAATGGATGTAAGCTCCAGGTACTAATCCAGCCAAAGCTTATTTTTATTTCTCAAATAAAGGATTATTTAGGTCAAAAGGAAATTCAGTTACATTTTTAACAAAGCAGGTATCTTAAAAATGCACCCCACATATGTTCATATTATGCTTATTAAATTCAAATATTAATACCTGGCGTTAGAGGTTGCGATTCTGAAATGTCCAAAACACGTCCTATGAGATCTCCTTCTCCCACATATAACAACTATAAAATTGGGAGAAACCTAAAACTAACAGTGAACTGAAGACCTTATAAAAAGAAAAGTAAAACAGTATCTGGAGAAAGAGTGGGCACTTTGAAAAAAGGACCACAGCGGAGTGCGTTATCCATTCTTACAGCTTTAAGTCTAAGGGAAAGTCACATCTGACTCCATGCAGCGTGGCAAAAAATCCCACAGAAAACACACTGACTTTCTGGCTTAACAGACAAGGGAAAAAGTTTGTGGCAACCTCAGAAATCAAAATGGAATCGTAGGATGAAGCACCAGAGAGAACAGAATCAAATTTTGTGTACAAACTGCAAACATATCTAGTTGACCTCTGAACAATGCAAGCAGAGAAATGGTCTGGAGCTGAGTCAAAGCTCCAGACAAATTACCTACTTCAGGACAAATTAGTTGAACCGAGATTTAAGCTGTTCTAGTGACAGAATTTTTAGTTTGTGTCTGATCAAGTTCATTGCCTGCCACAATCACACTCACAAACAAAAAATCAATAATTTCCAGGTTAATATCAGTGAATTAAGAATTCCCACAAAATACAAGCAATGTATCTAAGGTCCAATCCTAAATTACATGACATGGAAGTATCAGAAACATGTTAACAATGTTCAAGCCGAAGACAATACCTGAGACCAGCCTTGACCAGGATACAGCTATCATAACTATGCTAATCAACGTCAAGAAAAATATGTTTGTAATAAACGAATGTTAGCACATTTCAGCATAAAAATAAAAAAGAAAGGGTAAAAGAAAACCAAATCAAAATTCAAATTTAAAACAATGGAGTTTAAAAATCACCAATGAGCTTAACTGCCTATCAGAGGTAATCAAGAACAAGTTTGAGTGTTTAGATAGATCGATAGAATTATCCACTTAATAGAAAAAAAATTGGGAAAAATAAATATACTCTGAGAGACCTATGGAAAATATTAATTATATGTAACTGGAATGTCAGAAAAACAGGAGAGAACAGAGTAGAAAAATATAATAATTTGGTGAAAGGTATAAATTTACTCTTTGAGAAGTCCATTGAACTTCAAGCCGAAATGGGGGGGGGGAATCCCTAAGCACATCATTGTCAAACTACTGAAAACCTAAGTAAACAAAATCTTGAAAGCAGTCAGAGAAAAACAACTTAATTACAGAAGACAATTACTTGAATTTTTGCTAACTTCTCATCGGAAATTGTGGACATCAAAAGACAGTTAAACAACTTGTAAGTGCAAAAAGAATTAAAAAAAAAATCTGTCAACCTAGAAGTCTATATTTAGTAAAAAGAATAATAGATAAAAACTTTCTCAGATTAGAAAAAAAAAAACAACACAAAACTATGAGAATTCATTGCCAGCAGATGTGAAAAACAAAAAAAGACTAAAAGGCTAAAAGGAACTGAAAACAGACACATAGATCTTCAGGAAGACATAAATAGGATCGGAAATGGTAAACATCTGGGTAAATATAAAAGACTTTTTTTTTTTTTTCCTATTGTTTTAAAAGAAAATACAAAATTTCTTGTGTGCTTTTAATCTAATAGATTTTATACATAAAACAACTGTAACATAAATGAGGAGGGGAGTTAAATAAATAGTTAAATAAACCTATAAAGCTGTAATGCTTCTTTATTTTATATGAAACAATACAATAGTAATTCTAGAGACAATGAATGTCAAGGAAATATATATATACTATAATCCCAAGAGCAAACATTTGAGACGATGAAAAAAAAATGTATAGCAAAAATTTAATAGACAAATTAATATGGAATTCTGAAAACATAATTAAACAATTAAAAGAAAGTAGAAAAGAAGGAAAAATAAAAAATCAGAAGGAACTGAAAACACAGTGAAATGGTAAACCCAAGTCCAACCATGAAAAAAATTACATAAAATGTTAATAGAAAAAACATTCCAAGCAAAAGCCAGAGATTGTCAAAATGGATACAAAAAAAAAAAAATCAACAATATAATGTTGATTTAATATACATATAATGTCAATAAAGAGATACGGATTGGTCAAAAGCCAATGGATGGGAAAAGACATATCGTGCAAACAGTAAGCTAGAAGGCTAAGTGGCTAAATTAACATCTGAAAAAAACAGACTCCAAGACAAAGAGTATTTCCAGATAAAAGAAGGCCATTTCAAAATGATAAAAGATTCAATTTATGAAGATGATATAATTATGTTAAATACGCATGTATCTAATAATGGAAACTCATGTGAAATACAAATTGATTAAGGTAGGAAAAGATAATATCAAAACTTATGGTGAGAGGTTTGACAGAACTCTCAGCACCAGTTAAAACATCTAGACACAAAGAAAATCAGTAAAATCTGAATCGCTCTTGACCATGGTAAGTGAAAGCAAGGGAGCAAAACTATGGATAACGGGAGACTGTTATATTTGCCAACTTCTAAATCAGTGGAAGAGATTAGTAAGACTCCAAAGAGAAAACTTCATGTAAGAGGAAAAGTCACAGTGCTTTTTGTAGTCTCACTTTCCTATGATCGCAAAAATTGGAGTTCAGGAAATGCCGTAAGGGAGGAAATCTGTTAAACACCCTCCACCAAGACTTTTACTTGAGAGCCCTGAGGCCTAGGCTTTTGAAATATGTGCGAAGTGGAAATTGTTTTGCCCTCGAAAGACTGAAACACAGACTTAAACCATCTCAAACTCTGATTGCCTTTACTCTAACTGCCTGCTTGACGAAAACTAAGTCCTCTCTAGAGAAAACTATCATAATCAAGAACCTCTATTTTTTTTTAATGCTCAGTGTCCAGAAATGAATTTAAAATACCAGATGTACCACTTCCATGCAACATTGTACTGGAGTCATCATCTGAATAAGACAAGAAGAAGAAATCAAGATGTAAGGCATTAGAAAAATCATTCTCCGATGAAATGATTATGTGCACAGAAAATCTAAAGGAATCTCACAACTATTAGTCAGTGAATTAATTTAGCAAGATTGCAAAGGAGAATGTGAATATCAAAAAAATCTAATGTATGTTCACACATTAGAGACAGTTAGAATTGAAAATTTAAAACAATATTTATGGTAGAACACAAAGGAATATTACAGCAATGAAAATATTCTGTGTGATACCATAATGATGGATACACTTGTCCCAACTCAGACTGTACAACACTAAGAGTGAACCATAATATAACTATAAACTTTGTGTGATTATGATGTGTCAATGTAGGTTCATCAAGTGTAACAAACATCTCACTCTGGTGGGCACGTTGTAAATGTGGAAGCAGTGGGGTCAGGGGGTATAGGGGAAGTCTATTCCCTCCCCTCAATTTTGCTGTGAACCTATATCTTCTATAAAAAGTTAAAAAAAAAAATTACAATGAGATCATCAAACACCAAACATCTAAGAAAAATTTTATAAGAGATATGGAAGTCCTCTCTCTACATATTTCTAAAAAATACCACGGAAAAAATTAAAGACTAAAATAAATTGAGCATTAGCTAAGATAATTTTGAAGGAGATGACCAAATCGGACAACTTTCACCATCAGATAGCAAGTCTTGCCCTACTATAAAGCCATAGCAATGAATACAGTGCCATTTGTGTACAAAAATATTTTAAAAATAGTAATTCCAGAAATAGACTCCTACAAATACAAGCACTAGATTTATAACAAAGGTGCCACTGCAGTAAGATGGGAAAAGAAAAATTTTTTTTTCAATAAATGGTGCTGGGTCAAGTGCAAATCAATATAAAAAAATAATAGTTAAGTTATGCACAAAAATAAATTACAGATAGGTTCAGATCTACATATGAATCTAACACAATAAAATTTCCAGAAAATAACAGATTAGCTTCATGGCTGCGACGTGAGTAGATATTTTTTAATGTGGATACAAGTCACTGCATAAAGAAAGGATTGATAAATTGTATGGTGTTAACATTAGAAACTCTGTTCATCACCTCTCTCCCCCTTGGGGTCGGGGGAGCGGGAGAAAGCTATTAGCAGAGTGAAAAGATGGACAAGTTGGTGATAGTTGTAATATACATAACCAACAATGGCCTGTAACCAGAATATATACAAGTTTTCTACATATCTAGAATACACAGGCAAACCAATTTTTAGAGAAAGGGACAAAAGACATCAAAAATATAGCCAAGAAGCAAACAAAAAAGCCTCTCAACAGTTAATTATATGAGAGAGAGAGAGAGAGAGAGAGAGAGAGAGAGAGAGAGAGAGAATTTAAATGTTCATGGGAACCGACTTGCTAGAATAGCTAACTATATGTTTGACAACATCAAGTGTTAGCAAAAATATAGTTCAACTGGCACTGTCATGCCATGTTGTAGTAAATGTTAATTGATAAAACCAACTGTTGTATATCCCATGGCCTCCCAATCCCACTCTTAGGTATACACCAAACAGAAATGTATACATTTTAGCACCATGACATGTACATATAAAGATACGCATAACAGTATAATTCACAATATTTTTTAAAACACAGATACCATAAGTGTCAATTAATAATAGATTGGATAAACTCTGGCATATGTATCCAGTAGAATTCTATAAACAAATGGTGAATGAACTTGGTTTACACTACAAGCTGGATGAATCTCAATAGTGTAATATTAAGTAACCGAAGCCAAATGACCAAAAAAAAAGGTATTTATTATACCATCATTAATTTTTGTTCAAAAACATGTGAAACAAGCCAAATGTTACAAGACATCAGAACATGGTTATTAATAGGGTGGGGGCCATAAGGACTTATGTGGACATAGGTAGATTGCTGGGCTTATGGGAATATTCCATTTCTTCACTGGGACTGTAGTAACACAGGTGAGTTCACACTTCTAAAAAGGAATTGAGTTTAAAAAAAATACAGTACGTGCATAGTCTCAATATGTACATTACATTTCAATAAAAAAAAGTTTTCTTAAAAAAATGGTGTAAACTATGTAGGTAAACACAGAACTTCTAGAATAAGATTCTCTCTTTTCTATTCATAGAAAGACAGGAAGACCTGAAAACTGTCATCTGCATAGGAACTTCCTAGTCTGTATAGATTAAATACTAACTCGATAGAACAAGTTTAGAATATTCCTGTAAGCTTTCATATTTTTCTTTGCATGTTTATAAACCATATAGGGATGCGGATTCAACTCTTGAGAACTTGCCTATTCAAAAGTAAATTTCATTCTAGGCACCTGCAAATCGGATGAATCAGAAAAATTCTAGAAGTGCTAATTGAATGGGTGTTACAAAGAATATATTATACTGGAGTGGACACTGAAAGCTTTCCTGCTTTGCACTGGGGAGAACAGACCCATCTTAATAGGGACCACAAGAAATACTTGTTTATTGCCGCCTGTTGGTAAGTTCTACTTAATTATAACTTGCACTGTTGAACACATTTTAAGTGGGGACAAAGCGATGCTATATATATATATGTATATGTATATATCTGTATATATATATATATATATCTGTATGTATTTTGTATGTATTTTATATATGTACATGTGTATATAGTATACTTTAGACATACATATAAATGTCTTATCCTTGAAATGTACTGTTATATTTTAATTAAAAGTTTAGGGTTTTTTTTGTATTCGAGACTATACAATTAAATACACTAAAACATGGCCCACCAATAGCTAAACAATGTGGCCTGGTTCAAAATGTGCCTTCTTTATTTTATTTTCTGTACTTAAATGGCTTGTAAATTGTGATACTGGGACACTATTCTTCTTCTGAATTTATCTACTTTTCTTTTTCCAAAAGCAGGACAATTTGGGTAACAGTGATGATACCTGTGGCAGGAGTGAGTGGTGATAGCCAGACTCCTGGAGTATATTATTACTACATTTGTGATGTGATTTGTAATGAGAAAAAAATATGAAAAGCATATGATTATTTCTGTAATTTAACTTACATTTTCTAAAACCGGTAATAACTAGTGTAATTTAGATCTCATAAAAGAAACAGAGATGCTCTACTGAATCTAAAATCAAAGCCCATGAAAACCTTTTACACACAATGTAAACAGACATGTTTAATATAAGCATCTGCCAATCTAATCTGATAATTTTGCTCAAGTTGTATTTTTTGCCCATTTGGCATGTTTTTATGTAGCAATTTATATACAACACTGTATCAGCATATATGGGGGTATACAACCAGCTGCGTCCTATTATATAATTTACAGGAAAAACAAAGTTTGACAAAGAAAAGCGCTTTCTCATGAAATAAGATGGAGGGGGGACTCTAACATGAGAAACCTGTTGACCTATTTTCCAGCTGAGCCCGCAAGGGCACGTCCCGTACCTGGCTCTTTCCCTGTAACGCTGACTCCAGGGCAAAACGCACACGTTTGCCTCATGACTGAGCCTCCTGCCACTTTTGAAATCAATTCTCCAAAAAGATAGGAATGAGCAGCATGCACTTCACTCCCCCAAAAGAGGGTTGTTTCTGGAATTTTTCCCCCCAATCAGAACATTGTAATCAGTAGTAAACAGAGTAAACAAGCAGTGGTGAGTAACAATGTACAATCAGGAAAATACATGAGATGAGCAGCTGCCAGTAGTTAGCATAGTTTTTGTTCACTGTTTTCCAAAGCACTGCTTATATTTATAAGGGGAAAAATAAAGGGGATAAAATTGTACAGAATGAACACAGGTCATAAGACGCCTGTCAATGGCTTTCCTCCCACGTCCCACCTCCAATTAATTTCTCCATACGTGTATTCGGGGAGCTTTCTCACCTGAGGATCCTTTGATCAGCTACCGGTTAGCCAGGTGCATTTGCCAACAAACCTCTTCTCACCTCTTAGGTTTTTGTAGTCTATTGTCTGAATGTTTCAGACATCTTGGCAAGATATCGTCTGCAGGATGGCCAGAAAAGGGTTCATTTTTCTTATGGCATGTAACTCTTGTTTTGTCGATTTCTTTTTATTCTTGTGCAAAGCTCATCAGCCAACTTTCTCGTATTTGGTGGCCCATGTCAGCATGTCCAGAGCATAAAGATTCATCCCTGTGTACCTACTGTCTGTATCCAGATATCCAGAGGTTAGTAAATGTATTTTGAAAAAAGCACCAAGGTGATTCTGATACACATTGTATCCGTTTTGCATTGTGGACTTAACAGACCAGAATGCACTGGTCTAAAGGACTTCCAGTGTTTTGGGTTCCTGGCAGTGATTTGCCCTAAACAATTAACATAGTAGCTTCACTCTGTGAGTTAACTCCCCATCTAGTTTAGTCACAAAGAACCTGTGCTGACCAGGGTGAAGTAAGTATTTGGTTTCCTGGTTGTAGATCCCCTAGTATATTAATACATTGACATTTTGAAGTTTACTTATTTTCAGTGTGCCCGTTGGCTAACCTGAGTTTGTCTTGGACTCTGCCAGACTTTCAAAGGAGGGGGTCATATCCTGGAATATAATAACCTCTTTAGCAGATGGCCTCTGAGTTCTTCTCCAGCTTTTCTTAACCTTGCCTCTTTTGAAACCAACAATAGATTCTCAGTTAACTGCTCTAATTATTAAAGCCATCAAGTGTCTATGACATTTATCCTTAGATCATGGGGCAGGCTGTATGCTAACCAGAATTTTACAATAGGCATTTTTAGTGCCCCCTTCCCAACTAGCTAGTTCTCTCATAGTATCCCATGCCTTCTAATGATCATACCTTGAATTATTTCCAGTACTACTAGAAATAATAATTGTTAATTTTATAATGAAAACAAATTAGAAATTAACATTCTGAACTGCTCACTATGTTCCAGGAACTCTGTGCTCAGCACTCTGCATTGTATTATTTAATTTCCACCAAACCCCCTACGATAGGTACTGTGATTTTCCCCATTTTACAGATGGAGAGACTGAGGTACTTTCAGGAAGTGGTATAGTTTGCGTGTCTAGCCCAGGTTTGCTTGTGATCAGTTGTGCTGAGTCAGGCTGATATGACTAACATTTTACAGTTTAAAGTGCTACCACTGGTTAGAAGGACCATCTTGAAGGGAAGGGGTGTTTAGTATTGTTAAAAGAAAAGCAGTGAGTTTTAGATAGACTTACTAATAACCTTTCCTACCAGATTACATTAAGCTGTTGTCTAATTTACCCACAGCATATGAGACCAGCCATGTGCGGTGATTTTACTTGGAGGGAATTAAAATGCTGTTTCATCATCTCTCACAGGAAAATAATTTTTCTGATAACTAATACCATGGAGCATGCACTATGCATCAGGTACTGTCCTATGTATTTTAATTTATTTTAAAAATTGGTATCTGGAGAGAATGGTGAAGGCTCACTAATAATAGAGGATTTACTGTAATCTTACGAGACTTAACCTAGTAAAATCCACACACAATGAATATGACAGATGTTTTTTATAAATGCATGGATGGAACATTCAGGAATATTCACAACTCTGACACAAGTGAAACAAGAAAAAAAAAAAAAAGCTTCAAGGATGCAAGACCAGGATATTATACAATTAGTAGGTAAAAACCCAACCATGTGTATTGCACCCTGTTCTGAGAAAGCTTATGATCAAGGAGAAGAAAGACTAGGTTAGCTCAGCCACAGAGATTCAACAAAGAAAAAGAAAACAATCACCCCAGTGACACAGGCAAACATTGGCAGGCTCTATCCAGGTACCACCTGAGGGAAGTGGCCACTAGTGACAGGCCCCCTTGAATTGCTTCCCACTTGACATGACTGTTACAGAAATCAAATCAGCCAGTTAGCAAGTTATCAGAGTCTAAAGGCAATCCACTGAAAACATATAAACGGCCTCATTTTCTGACTCTATATTTAATAGGGAAACTTACGATTATAAATGTTTTCACCTGTGGTTTTAAGAGAGACTGTGCTAGTCTTAACTGATGCCAGCATCTGATGTGTTTGATAGTCTCTTCCTATTTTAAATGCGCACACTACTATGCTGACATAGCAATGTAGTTATGGCTCTAAAGGGACATAGAGTTAGACCCATAATACCACTAAAACCATGGGGAACCCTTGGGTAAAAGTCAAAGAAAACATGTTTCTGACCAGCAGGAAAGATGGTCTGCTCACTTGCTAGCGTCAGTGTCATTTAGTGAGGCACATTGGCTTCCCATCACCTGGGCAAGACTCCTCTGCACATCTGGAGTCCACTAACCATTGCATTTTACCTGTAATGTTTTCTCATGATCCCTGTATGGGACTCCTCAGCTTTGTTTTCTACAGAGGACAAAACTAAGGCTCAGAGAGGCAAAATGACTGTTCTGAGTCCTCAACGACATTACAAGTAGTAAGAACAGAGGCACATACTGAACCCAGAACTCTTCGGCTGACAGTGTCAGATTCTTTTCACAACTAGCCAGGATCCACTCCCTGAAAATAGTAGGAAGTGACACCTCATTGAGGTGGAGGGGGTGGCATACCTTAAAAAGGATTCATGGTGCAAACCCCAGAAAGACAACTTCAACCAAATCGGAGAACTTAACTAATAGGTAGCTTTTCAGAAGCACTCACTTCTTTCCGTATTTTTTGTCAGTTTTCAGGAGAATAAAAAAATTTCAAAGCTGTGCTCATGACTTATACCAGTGGGGGAAACTCGGTGTCACTTACGGCTCACACAAGTAGGTTTAGGACATTGAAAGGCTGTTGTCTAAATCAGGAAAGGCAAGCCTATGGTCCCTTCTCATATCCGATGCCTCCAATGAGCCCCGAAGCAGGGCAAGAGCGACAAACTGGCAGAAGACTCATAAGGAGAAATACATTTGTAAAGGGAGATTATTCATTATGCTAAATTGTGTTTGTCTTTCCTGAAGAGCGACAGAGGGGATATTAATATCAGAACTCCAATGACTCTCCCTTCATATAAAGACTATATTTCAGACTTCTGAGCCAAATTGCACTGTCAGAGAATCACTCCAAATTCCATAACCATTATTATGACTCAGGAGCAGTACAAACTAGCTAAAGTAGAGTTTGCCTTAGGCACAATTGTGAATAAGTGAAATTTATCTTTTAAAATTTATCTTCTGGGTCCTTCAATTTCTTTCTCCATATTCCGTCACCCGTTCTGCCTGGTATTGTCCTCATTCAGTTTTGTTTGTTTGTTTGTTTTCTTTTAATGAAGGAGTTATCAGTCATTTACACTTTAGCATAAATGCATTTTAATTGCTATAATTAGTGTTTTTCCTCACATAGGGTAGGCTCATTTTAAGAATTATGTCAAGTTGTGAGATAAAGCCTTTGTTAAAAATTGTAGGAAATCGAGGATATCATGGAAGAGCTCTTGGGGAAATCATTAAGAGAACTTTTCTGCAGCTTTTGAAGTGACACTTATAAAGGCAATCTCAAACACAGGATAAATAATTAAATATTAAAACAACAATGCCTCTTAAAGAAACAACGTTATCTACAAACTCGAAAATGAAAAGCAAGGCAAAGGCAGGTGTGAGGAATCATTTTTTTTTTATGCAATAACAGAAGTTTATAATAAAACAAAACACTCATTCCACCATTTCACCCTTTCTATTTTTTTAAATGTTTGCCCCTTCCTCTTGGGAGCCTTTCGGCCCACATTACACAGTTTCTGCCTCACAAAGCTTTGCCTAGTACACATTTCTCATTCTCAGTGAAACACTCCCTACAAACCAAGGTTTCCATTTCTCAGTGACATGTTTTCAAGAAACTACTGTTAGATAATAATATGATAAATCATCATTTTCCAGAATGTGCATGACTCAAAAACTGCTTAAAGTTTCAGTCATCCATATTCTTAAATGTATTTCCTTTAAAAAATGAATTTGTGAATCAAATGGAATGTTGCCCAAACTAATTATAAAGTTTTAAACTCTAGGCATATGGTACATTTAATTAACAGGTGTACGGACAGCAGACCTTCCCGACTTGAGAGCAGCAACGAATATTGCAAGGGCACCAAGAGCAGTGGCAAAGCAATGCCAACCCCACTAACAGAGGGCAGGCGATTTTCTACTCAGGGTGGATAAGGGTGAACCCACCTTGATGGGTCTGTGTCATGAACGGTATTAGTCACAATGTCTGTCACACAGTTTGCACAGGAGGAATGGTGTTCTATGAACACCTCTAAAGCATTTATTCATTAGGTGCGTTAGAGAGTACAGAGGTGATTATCAATATCAAGTAGCACTAAAATGAATCGATTCACTGGATCTCCCACCGTTCCCTCACAATTGTTGCTTCAGAATTATTCCCATCACCCATAAGCCCCAGTAGTGCTAATGCCGTTCTGGAACAATCCGTAGGTTTCTACCTCTCTTCTAAATATATTGTCTGTCTCTCCCATAATCCACCAATAGCTAGGGTTTTTTTTTTTTTTTTATCTCTGCCGCGGGAAGGAGGTTTGGATTAAGATCTTTAAGCAGTTAAGGAAATAAAGTGAAACCTTTTCTTACACAGTCATAACAAAAAGGAGCTGTATACAATTCTCTTCCTTAGTCTAGCAGTTCAGATCCCATGACCGTTTCTTTCTGATCTTCCTCATGGTCTTGTTATCACTTTGAAGCAGCATGGCACACACTCTGGGCACCAGCTTTTTAAATGCAGGTTATTGTTAATAGAAAACTCCAACTGAGACTGAGCTGATTCATGTATGGTCTTCCTTGTTTACTAAGAATACTTTTGACTGAAAAATATTGAAAGGAACCTGTTTTCTTTTCTTTTTCTTTTTTTTTTTTTTTGTAAAAGAAGTTTTAACTCCCTTTCATTTAGAAAAAAAAAAAAAATCTTTGAAGTTCAATTTTACCGATCACTCCCCAAATTTCTTTAATCCCAAAGCCTTCGTACGTGAAGATATTTCTGCACACGTGACTCGGTTAGCTGTATACCCTACTGCCCCATTAACTACTATTGTCATTGTTTGCTTGCAAATAGACGTTGCATAATCTAGGTGTTACTGGAAAGAGCAGAGAGATTTTGAAATGCTGGTATTGCTTACCAGTATCAGTCAAATTTTACAGCATTCATGTTTTCATAAAAGTGAAACATGAAAAAGTTATTATTCTAAAATGACCATTTTTTCAAATTCCCAAATAACATATTACACTTATAAAATAATTATACTTTAAAAATCATATATACAGATAGAGGTGTGTGTATACACACACACACACACACACACACGCTTGTGGAAGTTTGGATTACAAATTTTGAGTCAAGTAGACCTGGGTTTTATGAATTTTGCACACTGTCTGGCCTTGACGAACTTTTGTAACCACTCTGGACCTCCATTTCCTCAGGATTGCTAAAACCCATCTTGAAAAACTGTTGTAATGGTTAGAAAAATGACCAGTGATTACTGGAGCACCTGACATTGAATAGGTTCTGATAAATAGGGGCTGAGGCTGCTGATGTCGAATTTGAGCTACGGGGGGTCATTAACCCACCTTATGTAAATAAATCTCCTTAGCCACTCAATCAGGGTGTTCCTGTGAGAAGCAGCCCCAGAAGAAACCATGCAGTTCAACTCACAACACTTGCCCCTGAGCCTTTCACTTTGGAGGTCCACATTTTATAGCCTGTTTGTTTTATTTGTCCTTGCCACCGTAATAATTACGGCTTGTGTCTCTTAGGAAGTCTCCTGAGCCTCTAGCTCGACTTTTTTCAGCCACTCTGGAGGAGACTGATCTGTATTTAGGACCCCCCAAAAGTTATTTTCCTTTATGACGGAAACACAGTTCTTTTTTTTTTTTTTTTTTACAATTTTTTTTTTAATTAATTAATTTATTTATTAGTTTCAGGTGTACAAAACAAGGTAATACTTAGACGTTCATCATTTATATCCCTCATACTGTGAACCCCCCTCCCCCCATCCACTATCCCTCCGACCTCACACTGAACCATCACATTATATATATAAAATTATAGTTGGCATTCATTAAAAAATATGGAACGCTTCACGAATTTGCGTGTCATCCTTGCGCAGGGGCCATGCTAATCTTCTCTGTATCGTTCCAATTTTAGTATATGTGCTGCCGAAGCGAGCACCACAGTTCTTATATAAAGCCCAGCTACCTTAAGCACACTTTAGATATGTTGTGAAAATCCATCTAGATGCTTTACCGAGACAGTTAGCAAACACTGGTAACTAATTTTACTAATGTAACTAATTATAATTCTCTTACCAGATACCTTCAGGAAAAACAAACAAACAAAAAAAAATTCTAGAGAAAATATAGTATAGAGAAGACACAGATTAATATAATTAATATTCTCTCATATCCAACAAATACACATCTTACTCATCCTTACCAAGTAGAGATCGCAAATAATCTGAAGTCAACTCTGACTTTCCCTATTCATTGATAAAAAGACAGGGGCTATATCAACCAATCTATAGCCCTAATCAATTCTGTATTCTTTCTTGCTCTGTGTGTCCCGTTATGCAAAGTATTGTGGTTGCATCTGCATTTCTTACACTGTTAAGATGGTTCCAGTAAAAGCTTGTAGATTCTCAGATTACATGTTAGATCTGGACTCTCATCTGTCATATGCCATTCATTAAGTGTGAAGCCTGGAACAATTTCTTGAGCTTATTTACTTCCCGCCTCTCATCTATGTGACGAGGAGGCTGAACCAGATGCCGTCTCAGGTCACTTGTGGTTGTCATACACCATGATCCTCCTCCTGATTCCTAGGATGGGAGGTGCTATTTCCTGCATGGTTCATGGAACACATTCTTTGCTCCAGCCATAAGGAACTACAACACACTCACATATTTATCTCACTTTCGGGATTTTGCAAGTGCAAAAACTTTCCTTGGAGCATACAGCCTAGCTTTCTCCAGAATGCCTCCTACTTTTCCTTTAGTTCTTTTCAAATGTCATGTGCTGGCCCAGAGGTCTTCCATAATCCCGTCCAACCACAATGAATTAAATGCTCCTCTTTGGTCTCCATAGCATCTTAAAACTCCCTCCATGCCTTATAAAACACACTGCACAATCCGGTCTCGTCTGTTTGTCTGACTGAATTCTTCATTGGATGGTCTGTGCCAACCTGCACACTGGGTTTACAGCTTTAGTGTGGGATCAAAGATTATTTCTGGAATGAAACGGAAGTTAAATTCTCTGCTTTAAATCCTTCCACAGCTCCCATGTGGACACTATGTTCCCTCTCTCAGATCCCCCTTCAGGATGAAGGAGCTCGTCTCAGTAGCAGGAGGCAAAGGAACAGCTATCAGCAGTATCGCTCTGGAGGAATTGCCCTGGGCAGAAGGCTATGTTCCCCTCCTAGGTTTAGCCTACGTGCAGTTCCTGGAGATGTGCGGGTATAAAGGCCAGCCCCTCTGACTAAATGAAAGATGACAGGTAGAGACATCCCAGCCCCGGAGCTCCCCATGGGAAAGTCTGAGGGAGGTGGAGGCTGGAGCATTGCACTTCAGCTCCTCCCCGTGTCCAAGCCTGTGTCCCTCACTCTAATGTGAGTGTTGTTCTTTAAGCACTCAGCAATGAAACTCCTGACTGCACAACTCCATCTCAGAGTCTGCTGTCCAAGGAATCCAATCTTGGACACCGTTAAGTCTTAGAATAAAATCCAAAATTCTTAAAAGGACTGGACAACTGTGACTGATCCTGGCTCTTTCCTCCCTCTCGAACCTATTCTCGTCATCATGTCATTTGTCTTCAATCACACTGCCTATCCTTCCTTGCTTCCTTGAAATTTGTTCCCCCCCCCAACCCCCTGGATATGGGTATTTTATTTCTAGAATGTTCCTTATTGGCGTACCTCATGGAAGGCGTGTTCACATCCTTGACGTCTCAGCTCTGGCACACTTTTCACACCCCTAGTTATTTGCCTGATAACATTTTTCATACCTAGAGATTCTCATGCTTCATAATGCATTGGCCCTACTAACTTCTAAGCATCTGAAGTTACACAGAACTGACAAGAATAACAACACACATATTATTAACCAGGCACAATTTGAAAGACTTTGCATATGCAATCCTTATAACAACCCTGTAAGACAGATACTTTCATTTTCTCAATCTTACAGATGAGGAAACAGGAACAGAGATCCCACAGCGAGCAGGAGGTAACTAAGATTCAAACTCAGGCAACTGGGCTACCAAGTCTGCACAGATACTACGTAACATTTTTTGAAGGATGTGGAACAAATGGATGAATGAAGCGGATAGGACAGACTATCCTTTTAAAGTAATTTTTCTATGGAGGGTATTAGAGTCAAACATCAGAGCTTTAAATGTAATTTTAAATGCATGCCCGTTTGAAAAGAGAAACAAACATTTATGAATCCTGTCTCACCTCTATGTTGAATCAGTAGTTCTGCTGCTACAGAAAGAAGCATATCAACCACTGGTGCAAAATCCGGTAAGTTGCATGCTGTGCACTCTGGTATCTTTCTAACTGTTCTACAATAAGTAAGCCATTTAAATATAAGCAGGCCATTCAATGGAATACATATTTGGAAATATTACGATTATTATATATTAAGATAAAAAGCTTAGTCCTAAATTTGAGGGTACATGTTCTCCTTTTAGATCACTATAGATAATAGTGTAGTGCATCTAGCTTCATAAATTGTAGGATGATTAAATCCAGTAATGCAATGCATCAGAAATATTAGCTCTAATAAAATTTTCTACTCTCCAAATTTACTTAGTCAGAGACTTTGCCTATCAGATGTCAAATTTCAGGAAGCACACTGAAAAATGTGATCAGTCACCTGAATGTTTTATCTACACTACACTGAACATTCTGTTATTTATAAGTTAGAAGGCTGAGGACTTTTGACTTAGTGTCCAGAATATTGGGCAAAGACATGAAGTCAATACAATCTGGCTCCTTTTGTGCAGAATAGTAACGCATACCACGTTTTTCTTCCCCTAGGTAAATTTTGCTTAGGTATGTTTAAAATCACAACATATTTTTCTATATCTAAACTGGCTTTACATTAACATTATACTTAATTGAAAAGCACAATTAAGATGTTATTTAATAGGTTAATTGCAGATGAAATACACGAAGTGCGATAAACTTCTTTGGCATAATAATTTTGGCATAGCAACAGAGATTAATTCTCCAGTAACATCTACTACTGGTCTTCTACATTTATTCCCAAAAATTGGAGTGTCAGTTACAAAATGACCTCTTCAGAAATATCAATAAACACATATGTCTTTCTTTGAAACAGTGTTATTATTTCATAGAACTAGTCTTTCCTCTCAAGTCCATATATATAGTAGAATAGATATATTCTTGCTGAGAATAAGGAAAGCCAGTTATACTAATTTTCTTAAACAACTGTAATACAATCAATACAGTCACAGTATCATATGTAGTACCAGGAATTAATTCTTTTTATTTCCTTTTTGATCCTTTACCATATACAAAGAGCATTGGTGGTACTTGAAATTTATTCCAGGACAATATTCTTGGGGTAAATACTAGTTAAATTTTGAGTGCCTAACTGAGGCACTCATGCAAATTGAAATAAACTATTTTTTATGAAACTTCTAAATAAAACATAAAACTTTAAAAAATATGTACTTTAAGATTTCAGGAATTATGCTTTATCTGCTAATCAATATCATTGTTCAGTCCTCTACTGTCAAGGAAAGAGTCAATCTGAGGCAGATCTTTGGATACTTAGACATTATATTTGCAAAAATATGAATTATTTAGCGTATAACCACTGGCCTGATCATGACATTAATTTAAAATTTCCTTCCCCTCTAATTAAGATAATCATTAGATAACTATGAATAAGATGTTTTTTTAATTTGACAATTTGATAGTTTGGGAAATATTTGACTAACTCAAAACCTGATTATTTAACTCAGCATTAACCAGGCTGTCTTAAAGAAAAAAAAATATTATAACTGTTAAAAACACATTTTCCCAAAGTCTGTGGTAACCTGTAAATAAACAATTGAACCCTTCTCCCTTCTGAACACTGCCCACTACTTCCGTGAATAAAAATTACAGAACTAAGGATGTCAATTTTTGTGGCAGCCAACAGCTCGCTTTAAAACAAAAATGTGATCACCAGGTACTGATAATCATTACATGTCTTTTACTTGAAGGTCTTGAAGTCAGTGGCAACAACTGCTGATTCATGACCAGTTTCCTTTCATTCATGTATGTGAAAGGGTACACTAAGATATGTATACCAACTTGAGAATTAAAATGAGTATATTTCTGGGACCAAAAGTATGTGCTATTTTAATTATTGATTTTTTTTTCTGTTTTTTTTTTTTTTACAAGTTGAATTCTGATTCATTAGGAAGACATTACCATGTGACTTCTAAATAGTACATTAAAAATGTACTTTACAAATCAAGAATACATGTATGTTTTCATCTAAATCTTTTGAAGTGAGAAAATAGGAGCCAGCGAGAGCAACTAACATACAGGAGATGGGATTCAATTTGGTGTCATAATTAATAACATTGAGTAAGTTAACAGGGAAAATCGTGGCCAAAGAGTAATATAGAAATAACTTCAAATTTAAAATGTTGAATTTTTTATCTTACAAAGCACCCTAAGTAAGAGAAGTTTTCCCTATTTTTTTCTTCTACAAGAAAAGAATAATACTTGCATTGACAAATGCCATATTCATCATTATGTATTGTACATTTATCGGAGCTGACTAATCATTTTAAGAAAAAATTGATATTTTGATTTAAAATTTTAAACAAATTTTCAGGTATAGATAAAGAAAAAAAAGAAAAAAAAAAACCATAGCTCAGTGGTATAGTCAGGGACAGTCAACCCCGAGAAGTAATCATTAACCTTAGAACACATTTTATAGTGATAAGACTAATTATATTTCTAAAAAAGGTCCATACTGCACGTTTTTTTTTATCATGCATACATTTGAAGGAGAAAATAACCTCATTAGAAATTTATAAGTCACCTCAGAGGAAATCCTTTTGTAATGACAGGATCTTTAAATTTTAAACAGAAACCATTTTAAATGTTCTTTTTTTCTTTTCTTTTTTAAACACAATCGTATCCAGTAGACTTCCCTCTCTGTCTTAATTAATTCTATGACTTTCAAGAATTAAAGATATCCATCATATTCTTTCTTGGTGTTGTCTCTCATAGGAATGAGTCTTTTGTAGTAGACATCTTTGGAGGGTTCTCCCAGACAAAGCTTTCTCCCTCTGTGAGATCTGCAGTCCCCCATTTAACGTAGGTCCCAGCAAACATTTTTACTACATGACCCTGCTCTCTGGCAGTACCCTACTGGACTAGGAATGGATACCTGGCTTAGACTGGCCCATTCATATTTTCTCTTTCAGAGTTGGAAATGGACTTGAAGAAGTTGGTCCAGCTCTACAGTCCCCATCACTGAAAGGCATGCTATCTGCAATTGTGGGGTGGACGTTAGCCACAAAAGTGCAATGCCGAAAGCAGAAGAAGGATCAAGTGAAGATTCAAAGGCTATTCATTTCAGGACGTCTGAACATCATGGTGCAGGAGACCGAATGATTTCTAGCTCTCCATCTCTGTCCCTCTTAAGGTGGAAGTGTGTCTCTTCCCCTCCAATTCCATTAGCTAGCTTTATATTTCTTGATAAAACGATTCCCCAGTGCCAATAGGTTTCTGTGATTTGAATCCCAAAGAGCATGCAGACATCCATTTTTTGGCACTGTATGCCTTTTTCAAGGATTTTTACATGTATAAAAATACCTGTATGTGTGTTTTATTATAATAATGTATGAAATTGCTTTCATATGGTAGCCATAAATTTAAGAATTATCACCATCCATCATATTTTTTTCCCCAATGACATGTAAATATCAAACATTGCTTTTCAACTTGGCAGTTTCTTGAAACATTTTTTCTTTGAACTTCATGCCATTCCATGGGCTTGCTAACATATGAGCATATCAATTGTGCAGCATGCCTATTTTTATCCAGCTTGATGTCTGGGTCTCCAAATCTATCTTAAAACCACAAGCCTCTGTAAAGTAACATGATGTGTCACCACCGAGGAAGCCACTCAGTAGAAACTATTAAGAAATTTCAGTCCTCCTATACCTACTAATACTAAACTGAGACCTGGCGGGTCTCCTACTTAACACTGACCAATAAGTCTCTGTGGATATTCCCTTTCCCTTTTAGTTTAAGTAAGAGGAGCTCTATTACTTTCTCTTAAAGTAGCTCATTGCCAAAGACTATCTTTCTCAAATATATCTAAATTTGATCTGTAAAAGTGACAATTTTCTATAATGGAAGAGAGAAGGGGGGAGAGGGAGAGAAAGGAAGAGAATGAAAGATAGAGAGAGACAGAGAGAGACAGACAGAGACGGGGGGGAGGGGGGGGAGAGAGAGAGAGAGAGAGAGAGAGAGAGAGAGAGAGAGGAAGAGAGGGAGGAAGAAAGAAAAGAAAGAAAAAGAAAACCAAGGAACATATCTTAAACCCAAACAAAAGTCAAACAAAAGCTACAGCAAACCTATCTGCCTGAGGAAATGTCCTTGAACTACTACAGTTGAGCACAACAGAGAGCTGTCCATTATTATTTTGAGAATACAATAGGCAGGTGACGTGTGAGTGTTCCTATCACCTTTGCTTCGGGCGTCAGGGCGTCAGGTGGGGACAGCCCCACAGCGGTGGCAAGTATGAGCACTCACTGCCCAGGACAGTAGCCAGGAGTGAGCATCACCTGGGGCGCCCGCCACTGTGAGACGCACCTCCTCTCATCAGTTGGTCTTTGGCAGCTATTCAAATGCAAGTTAAATGTGTTAGGACTATCTTTGCAAAACAACTCTAAGCAAGAACTCCCACTGAATAGAAAAATGGAAATTCTGCTCTTAGAAAACCTCCAGAATTAGGTTTTATTTCTGACACCTCAGATAACAATAGAAAGGAAAAAAAAAATTGTCCTCATGCAGTTCAAGTGCTTCACATATATTATTTGTACTTCCTACCTCTGTGAGGAGTTGGGGGGGGGTCGGCGGGGAACGAAATGCGTGTGAAGAATCAAAAGTACAGAAATGCTTAATGATTCTCCAGAACCATATTAATAACAATTATAATTCCCACTACAACTACCACCCCTGCTACTAACACTGCTATTTCCCACAAAACTTACTATATGCCAAGAGCTATGCACAACTCTTCGCATACAGTTTTTGCTTAATTTTTCAGCATCCAAGGAGGGGCTCTATCACCCCATTTTCTTGGAGAGGAAAGTAAGGCTCACGGAGTTGTTTCCAAGCACGCATAGCTACAAAGAGATGGCACAGGATGGTCGACCGCGAAAGCCCACATTCCTGCTACCACAGTACCGTCCTTCAGTACACTATGACAGGCTTTTCCCTACATATTCATTCTCTGCTATCATGCATCTCTAGATTTACGTATTAGATTCAAAATTATCTTACATAGTTATTCTCACATAGTGTGTATAAAGCTGATCAGCAATTATCTAACACTGTTTCCAATGCCAAACACATCTTCTATTCGACCAGTCATTGAAGCACGTACCATGTCATGAAATATATAGCAATATAGATATGCTCATTTGTTTGTTGTTTCTCTCCCTCACTGGGATGTAAGGTCCATTAGAACAGACTTTTCTGTTTGAGTCATTACTCTATTCCCAGAGTTTAGATTAGTTTAGATATCTGTTTATGTTGAATGAATGAATTATAATCTAGACCACAAAATACCAAGGACTATCTCTACTACCATAGATTTAAAATACAATTATTTTTAGATGCATTCATCATCAACTCATTAAAATCATTTTTACTTGAGCTATTTAACCAGACTCTATAAGCATCACCATATGACACAGGAAGCATGCAGGATTTGAAAACCGCTATATTGATTTTAAGTTAAGGAGAAAGAGCTAGGGGAACAGATATTCAAGAAGCATACCATGTGGCAGAGGAAAAAAAAAAAAATCAGGCTTTGAAAAGTCCAAAAATGAAGTTCAAATCCTGGCTCTGTCACATAAAATGTGACTATAGGTAAGTTATTTATCGACAAGTATAAAATCGAGAGTAATTAAGATTACATATAGAAATTCCTCTGAGGATGACATGAAATAAAACATTAGTGTATGACTTTTAAAACATAATTTTCCTTTCTCTGAAATGCTGCAAACAGCAAAACATTCTATTTCAAACAATTGCAAATCTCTCTACCAAATTATCCATGGCAACAAAACAGAGAAGAAGAAAAAAGATACGAGGGCCTTACAGACGTGAAGGTCAACTGAGAAAACATCAGACAGAACATGGCATCCTGGGCGATACCTACACAGAATGGTAAAGCTGAGAGACGAAAGAGAACACATGAAAAGCAGCCCAAGAAAGAAAGTGGACAGTGTGGCTTTAGGACTTAGAACTGTGTGTGTGGGGGGGGGAGGCAGACTTCCGAAGCAGCTTAGTATGATGGTGAGATAGTGAATAGAACTAAATTCAGACCAAAAAACTAGAGCTTTCCATTTCAAAGAGAGGAACAGGAGGGATAGGCTGGCTTATGTTTCAGGAAACCTCCATAGAACTTCACCTTCTTTGGGAATTCCCCAGGGTGTAAAAGTTCAATAAAAGAAAATTGGCTTAAAGGATCAGGACTAAGTGAGCGTCTCAAGATGAGTAGGCCGTCCACTACCCTCCCTCCTTAGCTCTTTGGCCTAGATACAGCAGAAGAATCAGAAACAAAATAGTTATTAAGGAGACAGAAAAGCTTATGGGCACTTGTAGGTGAAATACTCATGATGAGAAGATTATAAATGGAGCTTGAAAGAATCACCCCTCTTTTTAAAAGACAAGGTTATGATGTGATTAGCATATGACAACATGGCACATGAGAATATAAATGAGGGAAGTTATCTTTTGTGCTTTATTTCCATGTTCCTTAAGTTTTATATGATTATAGGTTTATTCAATTGATGAAGAAAAAAATGTGGGAATTTTGTCCCTCCTATCCAGGAGATTTGGGTATATATAAAAGCCAGATTGGATAATGCTTCCAGTATCATTAACCATTTCAGTTATTCATAAACTTTAAGGTGCACATTTAATTTAAAAAAAAGCAAACACATATAAAGAGTACAATGTTCCAGTTACTATGTTCAATGTTCTGCATATATCAATCTATTTAAGTAATCTTGGTAGGGTAGGAACGATACCCATTTTACAGATGAAGAAACTGAGGGAAGAGGTTATATGAACTTTCCAAAGTTTATTAAAAAGTTTAAACGCAAAGTTTAAATGCAGAGACTGTGCGTTTAAGCACATTGCATACCACTACTCATGTCTTACTTGATTTAGTTCAAAAGAATGTAGCAGAGGAGGCAAGTCTATCTGCTATTAATCGGAAAACAAAATCTTAAAATGTGAATATGCATATTATTCTACAAGGTTTACTCTCTCTTTCCTCTCAGATGAAAATTTGTTTCCCATTGTTGAAATTTTTACCAAACAGTAGCAATCATACCATTCATTGTCACTCATTTTAAGCCAGTTATTCTTTTGAGACAAAAGGAAGATTTTACCTATGAATAAATAAATAGATATAGGGGTCTAAGAAGATTGGACATGGGAATGGAAAATTAGTTCAGAGAGTACCCCTATTGAAAATGGAGTCTGATTGCAGAGAGAGAATGTCAGTGAGACACGGAACTGAGCATTATAACAAAATGCAGGCAGAAGAGGAGAGCAGTAGAGAACACAGGCTCTGAGGGAAACCTGGGTTGAAATTTGAGGTCATCATCGATAACTCACTAATCTCTCTTAAACTTCCAGTGCCTTCATCTGTAAAGTGGAGAAAAAGCTCCCTTATGCAGTAATTGTAAAAATTAAGAGACAGCTCCATAAATTGTAGCTGTTATTAACATTCTACACATTAGAAATAGAATAATGGCTATTAAAGAATTATACTTGATTTTTTTAAAGAGATTTAATAAATAAATATCACCCTATAATATGTTGAAGAGCACTACAGGAGTTGGTATAACCCCTCAAAATCAGAGAAATACAGATGTTAATTCTAGTCCTATTAAGCGCAAAACTGTTTTTGTTACTTTATTTGCTGAATATATTTGAACTCAATATGAAAGAGCAGCATAAGAATAACTAGGATATTATGGATCTTTGTAAGTCAATATAAATTTTGGGGTGAGGAAATACATATATGAGCATCTGTTTGGATGGAACAGCTTGCTAGATACAATTAATCAGTTTAAAATTCTATCTGACAAACATAATCACAACTGTAACTTCATTTTTGTATACAAAGTTTTAGTACACAAAATTATCAATAGAGATCTTTATGATTTTTTTGAAGAATTTTTGGTTTTAGTTTTTAAATGACCTTTCTTAAAAATTAAATATATACAAAACATTTAAGATCCCTTATCTTTGTGAACAACTTAGCCAAAGCATAATTTAGAGATATTTGACTTCATATCTAGACTTCTAAGTCAACTGATTTAAAAGTTGTAAAATGGGTCCCATAGTGTTTATATGTCAATAGGTGAAACACGAAAACGTTTTTAGTAGTTTTCTATTTATATCTAAATATGATTTTCTTTTAAAGAAGAAATATAAAAGTTTTATCTACAGTAATTTTAAATTTAAAAATGTTAAATTTTAAATAATATATATATATACACACACATTTAAAGATTTTATGGGGGAAGGGGAACAGGACTTTATTGGGAAACAGTGCGTACTTCCAGGACTTTTTTCCAAGTCAAATTGTTGTCCTTTCAATCTTAGTTGTGGAGGGTGCCGTTCAGCTTCAAGTTGTCCTTTCAGTGTTAGTTGTGGAGAGCGCAGCTCAGCTCCAGGTCCGAGGACGCGCTCCAACCAACTGAGCCATCCGGGAGCTCAGTGGCAGCTCAGTTCAAGGTGCCGTGTTCAATCTTAGTTGCAGGGGGTGCTGCCCACCATCCCTTGCGGGACTCGAGAAGTTGAACCAACAACCTTGTGGTTGAGAGCCCACTGGCCCATGTGGGAATCGAACCGGCAGCCTTTGTAGTTAGGAACATGGAGCTCGAACCGTCTGAGCCACAGGGCCGGCCCCTTAAATAATTATTTTAATACTATAAGTGCATTAAAATTATGTAAGCAATAATAAAATACACAAGTAAGAGAAATTATGGAAACTTTGGAAAATAGCAAGCATTTAAATTTCAAATAAATATAAATCATTTTTCCAAGTTTTCTTAAAATATTTTGTGTTATGTATTTTTCTGTTGTATCTCAAGAATTTAATAAAAAAAATACACTCACTCATCACTACTGTAACTTCATTTTTGCATACAAAGTTTTAGTACACAAAATTATCAAGAGATCTTTATGATTTTTTTGAAGAATTTTTGGTTTTAGTTTTTAAATGACCTTTCTTAAAAATTAAAATCAATATATACAAAACATTTAAGATCCCTTATCTTTGTGAACAACTTAACCAAAGCATAATTTAGAGATATAAAAATTTTCAGTTTGCTATGCTGTATGATATCAGTAAAAATGACCTGATTATCTGATTTTCTTTGTGTGTGTGTGGTCTTTGACTAATATTTAAAGATATATAGAAACTAACTACAATCCAATTATCATCCATTATTAAAATGATAAGTAGGTATCCCTTTTCATTTTCTCTTTTCAATTATAAGAAATCATGAAACAGGTAAGTAAAAGGAAAAGTGTAACTATAGGAGATTTTATGTTTTGAATTAAAAGCCTTTGACTTCTCCCTCCAAAACTGCCCTTCCCCCATGTGTATTCCCCAAAAAACAAATAGAAAGCTTGCACGTGCCCTCCCACACACACACTCAAAACACCACCTTGCCCCAACAGTTCCACAGTTCTAATTAAATGCTACATTTTGTTAAGCAAATTAGGAGTTACAATAAAGTGGAGGGAGCATGTGAAATGAATAATTAACGCTGTATAGACTTCAGCATCATAATTAAGATTAAATGCTGCATATATTCAAACTAGATTAGCACAGCCATTGAAAGCAGCAATGTGCTCAGTGGGAGAGTATGCTTTTGCTAAATAATGTTTTATGAACAGTATTCGAAAATCATTAAGCATAAGGTTGTCATATATAAAATGATAAAGTTTTATACAAAAGAAGCTGTAATTCCGGTAAATGAAGTAATTTCATTGTCCTGCTGTTTTCACCTTTAGGAACATACTGTAAATGAAAAGGAACTCCACGTGGTATCTTTCTAAATAGAACATGAATCCTCTTGTTTGACAGTAATGAACCCTCCCTACATAAATTTGGGATAACAGACAGTTTCAGGGACCTCACTATTTCTTTGGTATTTCTTGGAAAGATTTTATTTAACTTATTTATTGCATTCCTCAATCTTGATAGCAACTTTTTGTGGAGAGGCATTACTCAAAATAAATATTCATTTAACTTATGTTTAACTGAATTCTTTTCTGCATTTTGCCGTAATTCCTGAAAACCCTTAGAGTTGGCAATAGATATTCAGATATTTTGATAGCATGTGCTTTTCATTCACGCTAACAGCTAGAAACTTTTATGCTGAGATTAGACTTGATTCTGAGCAGTTTTATTTACTCTTTCCTTACTTCTCTCAAAAATTTCGATGAGTTAGATCTTTAAAATGAACCCAAAGCAAAATGTCATTTTCACACTAATTTTATTGCTTACAGTTATTTTCTAACAACCTTCCACTATTTTGTTATTGATCTGAAACTGCTTAAAAAAAAGGTAAAACATTTATCTTAAATATAATCCCATGATGATGATATTTATTATGATCAAATTAAAAAACAGTGAAATGAATTAAAATATTTTAAAAATTATGTTTAAACTATATATAATGTGTGCACTAAAAGTTATTTTGATATCAGAAAATCTATACCCTGAATCAACAAAATCATTGCTCAGAGATGTCAACTACTAAAAAAGAAATCTAATAGAATATTAAGAGGTATGATAGATTTATATATATTACGTATATAATATGTATTATATACATAATACATATTATATATATATTTGTTATGGAAATCACTCCCCACATAAAAGTAAGATAAAAATAAAAAATATACTATCAGGATATATGTATATATGTATATGTATATATATATATAGTCAGGTGAGAAAAAAGTGTCTAGGGTTTTTTGTTGTTGTTCTTTTGGGAGGGGTACATATTTCTTTCTCCCTATAGCTACTTAAACACATTGCAATGTAAAATATTATATTTCAAACAGCCATTGCAGAGAAACAATTCAGAGACAGGATTTACTTTTTGGGTCGTTTGTGAAATTGAGTGTGATGGAATGGGAGAAAGAAATCAAAGAAAGTTTCCTATAAAAATAGTATAGATAGGCTGCTATTTAAAATAAAGAATCTGAGGTTTTATTCGTCTTTTCAAATGGCTTCTTTCATCAAAGTCATACTATGAATTTGATTCAGAGTAGGGCAGCTCCTATAATCTGAGGGAGGGTCTTTATAAAAAGATATTTATCCTTCTTTCCTGGTTGATATTATTATTCTCTGGAGGTAGCATTCAATACTCTAGCAATAAAGCAAACCAAACTCAGAAAAAAAGATTTGAGTACCAAATCAAGAGTTGGCAATCTTTCTCATTACATTACAAATAAGCCAAGGGGAAATTCTAAAACATTGTCTACGAAATATATACAAGGCAAAAATTTAGAAAAACTCAACTCATGGATTTACTAAGAGATTCATCAGTTTTACTTTCTTAACAACTAATGCCAGGATGATCTTGAAATTAAAAACAAAGGATAACAAAATACATTGAGCTGATCAAGTCTGAAGAGGAAAAAAAGAAACAAACTAGTTACTATCCTTACCAATTATACAGAATCTTTTTTAAAAAAATTACGTTAGTCACCAGTTTCGGTATTAAAAAAAAAAAAAATACTGTGTTATGGATTCAAGCTTTGAGATGGAAGCTGTTAGACACTATTACTGTAACTATAAATTATATTTATAGCAATATAATTGCAGGTCCTACAAGCAGGTAGCACTGATAGTCTTCTCAATTACAGTGTCATAAAACATTGTTTATGGCAGCATGAATATTGATATTAATATAATCAAGAATCAATAGTAGTTATTCAAAGTGTCATACAAAAATATAACTTGTTAGATGAAATATTTAACTTTAAGCCTACGTGCAATGTATACTGCCATTCAAGAAAATTCTGTGTCAAGTCTAATCAAATGTAAATGTTGATTTAAAAGTGAATAGAAAAGTAGCTGTATTCACTGGATACCCTGGACACTGAGATTTTTTTCTTCTTTTAGAACTTTTTTTAAAATTATGTTTTGTATTTAAAAGAAAAGTTGGTATAAATGGATCTACACACCAGTGATTTTTAAATCAGTGTGAATGCGTCCCATGGAGCAATCCAACCCGTGTTCAATTTTAATTTCAGAAAAAGTAACTGGAAAAAAACACTAATAATATTATCGGGGTTCCTATGGCAAAATTCTGTTTCATTCTCCTGCTGTGTAGTAGGCAAAATTCAAAGACAAACTCCAAAATTCCTGGTGTGTATGCCCCGTATAATCCTCTCCCCTTGCGTATGGGTGGGCCTTACCTAATCAGGTGAGCATTTTGTAAAAGGCAATCTAGAGATCAGAGAGAAATCAGAGATTTTAAGCTACACTGGATGTTCTGTTGGTCTCAAAGGAGTGAAGTGCCATGTGTTGAAGAGGCTCACATGACACAGAATGGCAAGCTGCTTCTATGAGTTGACAACAACCAGCAAGTAAATGGGGTCCTCACTGATGTAACGGGAAGGAAATGAATTCCATCAATCAGTGAGAACACAGGCAAACTTTGAGCCTCAGATGAAAATCAGCACCATGCCTGCAACCTGACCAAACCCTGAGTAAGACTCAGTTGGTCCATACAGAGACACCTGACCTATACAACTGTGAGATAGTAAGTGGATGTTTTTTAAGTCCCTAAGTCTGTGGTGATTTATTGTACACTGATAAAATAGAAGAATAATATCCCTATTTTAACTCTTCTGTCCAAAATTGTGCTTATTTCTTCTGCTTATCCGTTTTAGTAGAAAAACAATTAAAAACTTAAGAATATGAAAAGTACTGTATTTGTATTGCCCTAATAGCTAATGAAGTATTTTTTTTCTCCCCACAAATGATCTGCTAACAATTATGGAAATGATTTTAGGGAAAAAAGATGTTTTAAAATTAGTGTTTGTTACAATGCTGTTTGATTGCATGCTGATGCCATTTTTTTCTTACCTCAGTGTCCCAGAAGAGAGTAAGTTAGAACTGACTAAATTGAAAATGTTCCTTCGTTTATACAGATAATAGTGTCAAATTCACCCAGGTATTAGGTTACCTGGGTGACCTACCTATTAGGTGCCCCCCAACCCCCACCCCAGAAAAGGCTCCATGAAAATTAGAAAAGTTCACAGCAATTCCATACTTTTAAATACTTTCTTTTTTGACAGATTTTTTTTTCATTATGTGTGTGAAATTAAGCACCAACATATCCAGAGTTTTAGGAGTTATTCCACCTTCATAATACTTTGTTCTGAAGAATTGAATCTAGAACTATTTTACCATAGGGCTGAAACATTACATTCTTTCAAGGCATTTGGGTCAGATAATCTTGCATAATAAAGGATTTTACACAACTGCATTAAATAGCATTCAATCATTAATTATTTCAACAGAGGAGAAGAGTTCAGAGAATTTTGCTGCTAGTATTACCAAATGATTTCCCAAATGCTGTGGTACTTGCTGCTGTACAGTGCTGCTGTTGCCCTCTAGTTTAAGGGATTTCCATGAGTATTTTTTTTTTGTTTGTAACAAAAATTTTAATGTCATCTCTATTGCTCATGACTGCAATTTAGGCAACTGCCTTTTACATATGTTGGACTGAGCCCTAATTACTGCTAAAATGACTTCTCACCTCCATTTTTAATGACTAAATAATTGACAAGTTTGTGGATACTCAACGTACATGATTTTTAAAACACTAAATATAAAAGAACATCCTAATTACCCATGAACAAGATGAAAAAAACATATGTTCCAATATAATAAGTGTTAAAAGTGCAGAGAAGTTAAATACCAGTCACTAATAATCAGGTAATTTATGCTATTTCATAGTTAGGGTTAAGTACTCTAGCAGAAGCACTTGTTCACCCTGGAGATTACATTTCGTTTCCAACATAATCCTCAAATTAAAAAGATATACATGTTGCCACAGCCCTGTTTTTTATGCACAGTAGCTCCCATTGTCCTAAAGTGTCCCCTTGGGTCATCTTGCTATAAAAGCAGTTTTTTGTTGTTTTTTTTTCAAATTTGTAGCTTAAAACTGCATAGCTGGAAATCAATAAACAGCTCTGCATACTTAGTATGCTTAATTACAGTTTCAAAAATTCTAAGGTATTCGGGTCAAGATTATCCCAGAACAAATTATTAAATTCATGAAACTGGGGGCTTGCTTTATTACTTTGAAGTTGTCTGTAAGCTTATTTATGAAACTCATATAGATAGAAACAAAAAATACATATAGAGCTCTTACACCAGGCCAAGGTTTAGGAAACAAGAAAATAGCAGGATCTTTGACGGAGATTCCTAATTCTGGGCCATGGTTAACATTTTTTACAAATCTATATGGAGCTTTAACCTTCGTATTAACTTGAATACCCAATGGTATCCCAGCTCTCAGTGAAGGTTGTAGAAAGACTCTGGTAATAAAGCATTCAAGAAGGTATTTGCATAAGCTGTCTTCCTAAACTAAGTATTAAAAATGGTATTGTTGTGCACAGCCAAAGCAATAAGCAATTAAAGTCCGGATCCTAAATTTCTTCTGCTACTATTCTGTAAATGGGGGGAGGGGGAAATCCAAACAAACTGGGAATTATAATGAGGAACTCGATAAGATAAAGCCTGTGTATTACTATGTTTCCCCCAAAATAAGACTCAGCTGGACAATCAGCTCTAATGCATCTTTTGGAGCAAAAGTTAATACAAGATCTGGTCTTATTTTACTATTATATAAGACCGGGTCTTTAATATCATATATCATATCATAAATATAACATAATATACTAAATATAACATAATATACTAAATATACTAAATATAACATAATATACTAAATGTACTAAACTATACTAAACTATACTAAACTATACTAAACTATACTAAACTATACTAAACTATACTAAACTATACTACACTATACTATACTATACTATACGATAATATTATAATATGCCAGGTCTTACATTGATTTTGGCTCCAAAAGACGCATTAGAGCTGATTGTCCAGCTAGGTCTTATTTTCGGGGAAACATGGTAATACACAGGCCTTATTTTATCATCCTCATAATAAATCCCAGTTTGTTTGGATCCGGGCACTTGAAGCAAGAATGGGAGACAGTGTCCCTGCCCCACTGCCCCCCTTCCATTTACAGAATAGTAGCAGAAGAAAGAAGAAATTTAGCATTCTGACTTTGCTTATTAGAGCTGATTGTCTGTCTAGGTCTTATTCTCAGGGAAATAAGGTAGTTTGCTAGAACTGCCATAACAAAGTACCACAGACTAGGTAACTTGCAACAGAAATTTATTTTCTAACAATTATGGGGGCTTGAAGCCAAAGTATGAGCAGGGTTGGGCTTTCTGAGGCCCTTCTCCTCGGCTTGTAGATAGATGGTCATCTTCTCCTTGTGTCTTCACATGGATGGATGGGTAGGTGTGTCCTAACCTCCTCTTATCAGGACATCAGTCACAAAGGATTAGGGTCCACCATTCCAACCTCATTTTAACTTAATCACCTCTTTAAAGACTGTCTCTAATACAGTTCCATTCTGAGGTACTGCAAGTTAGGACATCAACATATGCATTTTGAGAGGACTCAATTCAGCCTATAACAATCTGTAAGGAAAGGTTGTGATAATTGAAGATCGCAGTTCAAAAATGTTTTAAACCTGTGATTGTGCTTACAATTCACATTATTTTTGCCCTTACTTTGGCTCATTTTCAAATAAGTGTGCGTGTGTGTGTGTGTGTGTGTGTGTGTGTGTGTGTGTATGTGTGTGTGTTTCCTGTTTAAGAATCCGCTGATCACTTGGCCTTTCTTCCCATACACCAAACATTAAAGTTTTTTAGACAGCCTATT
The DNA here is from genome assembly GCF_964194185.1 of Rhinolophus hipposideros. Classification (NCBI taxonomy): domain Eukaryota; kingdom Metazoa; phylum Chordata; class Mammalia; order Chiroptera; family Rhinolophidae; genus Rhinolophus; species Rhinolophus hipposideros. The sequence continues at coordinate 34,113,766 of NC_138069.1, read as the reverse complement.
AAGATCTTTTTAATAGGCTTCCCAACAGGCAAGTTTCTTGTGGACCAAGGTATCTAGACAGTAATATGCCATAATACTTTCTATATTCTGGTTATAATTCCAGATATAACTTCAAGACTGTGAAACTCTAGAAGTACTCGTGATATGATACTCCAACATCAAATATCATAATTTAGGGAGGACAGAGTTGCCATGAACAAATTTTATTCAGCAGAAAATCTCCTTAAAGCTTTCAGTAAAGATATTCAGTGCTGGCCAGGACAAAAATCAGTTTTTACCTGCTGTATAAAGAAAGGCACTTAGCTCTGATGGCACTGAGTTAATTGGCAACTAGTAGAAAGAAACTTGCTTTTTATATGTCAGGGACCTCAAGGGTATATAGTAACTTATGGACAAAACACTTATAGGTCTGAAACACCTTAAACTTTCTTAAGAATATTAATTATACCACACAAATATTGAATAAAAGAAGATAGGTATGCAGGCTATTATCACTACTTTTTCTAAATACCCAAGTTTATTAGAGCTGAATACCTTGTTTTATATGACTATATTTAATGATCAGCTTGCTATTTGTGTTACAAAAGATAAATGAAGTTAAATCATACTTAGATGATTTAATAGATAATTATATATTTTTAAATTATTCATGCAAGCATAATACCAGGAACTTGTAAATAATTAATGATGTACTTATAAATAATTTCTATTAGTGAAATAGATTAAGAAAATGATTTGTCCTTACCAGTGGGCTTATTAATATTTAACAATAACGACTACTGACGTCTTTTAGATTCACCTCAAACCCTAACGTTTAACCCTGTTTAAAACATAGAGCGCATTTTTAAGTGGAAAATAAAGTGTACCTACCTATAGTCTTTATCTACATCAGATCATTTAAAATCATTTTTAAATGGCTAGATGTAAACATTATTCCTATGGTGCTTAATATTTTTAAAAACAGGGCAATTTTTCTCTTGAATCTTAAATCTGAAAGATGTTAAAATATATGTGTGCATTAAAATGTAATTTTATAGTTCCAATTCATAGCATGCTCAATTTATGTATTTCCTAACTTTACATATTGTGTTAAAGAAAACATAATTATGTCACTAACTTCTTTATACAGTTGCTTTTCTAGCAATGTGCTTCCAAGCAACCCCAAAATATAGCCAGCAATGGGGATAGCATATTTGTAGGTTGCCCACAGTTCACCACGCTTGTAGTAAACAAGCAGGGATTTGCTGGGGTCAGTAAGTCAGAGTTACTTGCAACAAAAGAGTAGTTATCCATGCAACCAGCTTCTCCAGAACAGTGAGCACTTGAGGACCCAAACATCCTTATAAATGACAAGGCCAGCTGTCATCCTCCTTCATCCTTGAACTGGGAAGTCTATAACTCCATATTGGGGCAGGCATGCTTCTCATTTGATATAATGGTTTCTGAATCATTACCATTAAAAATACCTTGTTCCTTAACTGTGTCTGTTCCTGTTTATCCACCAGTTTGATGATCACATAGCATATTTAGGGATCTATATAAAAATATATGTGTATTACATATTTAAAGCTATATTACATATGTAAATCTATATTACGTATATAAACTATATATTATATATGATTATATAGGAACATATACTATATTTAATTCATATTATATATAAACATATATATAAATCTTAAGATACACATATTATAAACTCCTCCACATTTTTCTTTTCAATTTTCCCTTCAATAACTACCTTTACTTTGTGATACATGAAATATATCTTTATATATTTGAAAAGTAGTCTTATCGACTCAGTGGTGATTCTGTTTATGATATTTTTTATTTCTCTGATCCATCATTTGCTTACCTCTGTTCTAACTCATGATTTCCTCATCAGTGTTCAGATCCATTTTAAGTTGATTTTATTATTTACTCTCACAGTTTTTTGGGGGTGTTTTTGTTTTATTTTTTTCAGCTGACAATCTTTACTATGAGGTTTGGTTTTTTTTTGGGGGGGGGAACGGGAGATGTCAGCATTCTCTCCTCCAATGAATGGCTAAAGTAACATCAGTCTACTGTTATTAGGAAATGTGCTTCTTATTCTTTACTATGTTATACTAATGGCTGGAAGACTGTCATCATTGTGTTATCCATGCCTTTGTTTTTATAATATATTTTATGATCCTATTTTTATTACATAATTAGGTTAGGAATCTATCTAATCCCTTGTAGATAGATGAAGACAGAGCATTCGTGGAAGACAATAACATTTGTGTAGCAAAATAAGCATTAAATAAGGGTTTTTAAACAATAAAAGAAAAAGAGGTGCTGAAAAAGAGGTGTAGAATGAGGCAAAGTAGAAAAAGACACAATAAGCCACAATTCACAATAAAGGTAAAATATTTATGAAACTCAATAGCCATTATGAACAAAAACTACAGGAGCTGAAGAGAGATTCAGTAGGCACACCCTATTAATAGAAAAATAAGCCATTCTCAGCACAAAAGAGGTCAATGTGGACAAAAAATAAGGCAGATAACAAAAATAAGTAAAGAGATGGAAAATCTGAACAACAATCATTAAGATAAATCTTATAAATACATTTTGGAATTTATACCTTTATAATAGACAATATACCTTCTACTCAAGAACATGAAACTTGCACAAAAATTAGTCATGCACTAGGGTCACAGTGAATATATATCTAAGTACCACAAGGTAGAAATAATATGGACAACTCTCTGATCACAAGGCAATAAAACTAAAAAATATTAATAAGAACAAACAAAAATGCCTTTCAATTAGAAATGAACAAAAAAATAAAACCTCTATTAAAAGACCTGAGTAAAGAGGAAAATGCAAACTCTAATTATAGAATTTCTAAAAAAATAAAACACCGCATACTAGAATTTATGTGATCTGTTCAAAGCAGTGATGAGAGGAAAATTCACAGTTATCAACATTTATCAGGATAACATTTATCAGGAACAGTTATAAACATTTATCAGGATAAACTAAGAAAATAAATGAATTCAATATCCAGCTTAAAACTATTAAAAACAAATAAATAAAAAACAGACAAACAAACAAAACGGCTAACTAAGCCAAAAGAGAATATAAGAAGGAAAATAAAGAACCAAGGTTAGGGAGAATAATAGAAAAACTAACCTAATAATAGATAATAATTTATCGAAATCCTGTTATTGTAAAATATAATTAACAAAATGTACAAATCATGAGCAAATGTGATCTGAGAAGAATCATGGAAAAATCACAAATATATAAGTTAAAAAATGAAAAGTGGAAAACATCATTAAAAGAAATAATACTTTTTAAAATCATGAGACAATTTTGCAGATAAAGGAAAAAAGCAAAAAACTAGGTGAAACACATAATTTTCTCGGTAAAAACAGATTATAGAACATGATCCCATCAGAGATAGAAATCTTAAATGGACCGATTCCACAAACACAACACAGAGTGTTATTAAGGACCAACTTTGCAAATAAAGCACCAGGTCAAGATGCTTTCTCAGAAAAAATTCTATCAGTCCTCCACATACTAGAGAGTTCCAATGCTTTGGTGTTCCAGAGCATTAAAAATGAAAACAAACAAACAGACAAAATTTCTAATTCTTTTTATGAAGCTAATATAACATCAATATCAGTATCTTATAAAGACATTACCAAACAAAGCTATAAATATTACTTTAGAATATTGATGCAAAAATAGTAAATGAAACAGTAAACAGATTCCAATACTACACTAAGAATACCACCACTAGGTGGAATTTACTCCAGAAATACAAGATTGGTCCAACATTATGAAATCCATTAATATTATACAGTTGTTAAAAACAAAACAAGCCCTTCAAAAAGTCATTTATGCTAAGCTCCAAATCACCAAACTGAGATGTATTCAGTTTTGGCTCTCCCAGAAATGGAATCTTAAACCCCTCAATCAGGAATTACCTCACCAGCACTCCCTTGGCAATCTGCCTGATACCTCTGACATTCCCTAAAGGAAAGTCACGGAGATAACAAACCCATTTTTTTGCCGGACAATTAACTCTAATGAGTCTTTTGGAGCAAAATTAATATAAGACCCAGCCTTATTTTACAATAATATAATATATTATAGTATATATTATAATATAAGACCCGGTTTTATATTAATTTTTGCTCCAAAAGACGCATTAGAGATGATTGTCTGGCTAGGTCTTATTTTCGGGGAAACACGATAGATACTATTTAACCCAAATCCTAGAAATCCGTACATTTGTACATTGCTAAACATATACATTTTCAGGTCTTAAAAGATGAGCTGTTTCTCAGAAGTCTTCAATATGTGTATCTTTGTACAGAGTTACATACTCTTATTTTTCTGACAAATCTCTTCATCAGAGCTCTGCCCAGGTTTTAATTTTCTATATTTAATCGATTTACATGAACTTACTCAAGTTCTTTTATCTCTTCAATTTCTTCATGTATTGCACCAATGATATGTGTACCTATGCTAAAATACAAACTTGAAACTGAAAGTCTTACGATTCTAATTTAAATCTTCCCATTCTATGCCATAGACCTACTGCGTGGAGCATCAGCTGAGACAACAAACTTGAAAGCACTTGGTAAAGAAGAAACTTTTTTATTGTTTGTTAAAGTACAGCTTGCACAGGCTACATGACAACTAAGTAAGCTTATTTTAAAAAGTACACTGCAGTCTTTCTCTTGTGGATCATTATGAAAGAGAGCAGTGGAATAATATGCTTTCACAATACTAATCTGATGGAAATTAATGACCAGGTGACTATAGTTCAAGTGATGCTTTCATCCACATCACAGAAAAAAAAAAAAAAAAGTCTGTATTTCAACTAGCTCAAATATCCCATTTGACATAAAGAAATCGTGAGTTCTATTTGCTTGCATAAACTTGGTTTTCCACTTACATTTGTAATAATACAACATTCCCATTACAAACATTTCAGGGACCTAGAATGGCATCTCGACTGTTTCTTTTCTATTAGTCAGAAAGAGGCTGCACTATTCTAACACAATTTAATCACATTTTTTCCACAGCTCTATGGATGATTTTCATGTCAACAGGTCTAGAGCCTGCTCACCAGATACAGAGGTAGAAATAAAGTACTGACTCTTGAATGGCAAGACACAGGCTAGGCAAAGACCATGATAAGAGAGAATGAGCTTTCATTCTCCACTTAATCCATTTGGTCCCCTGCCCCCCTTATCCTCCTGTCTGTTTACTCAGCCCATCCATTCCTGCCACTCAGTACAACCCATGGGTTTCAAGGAGGATTATTTTGTTTTTGACAAGGAAATAGGAGGTTTGCATTCTTCTGTCGAAACACAGCACTCAAAATATAGTACTACTCATTACTGGTACTATGTTATTATATTTATTTTCAATTATTTATTCTGAGGAATATATAGATATTTCTACAGGATACCTATGTAGAAATGGTCAACTCCCTGTGTTTATAAAGGGCACAGAATTATACATTGATTAAAGCTACCATGAACATCAACTATGTGCTAAGCGTAGGGTATACCGTGATCAACAAAAAGTAATCCCTGCCATAAATAAACATCTTATGAATGAAGGCAGAAAATAAATAAGAACATTAATACTTGCGCACGGATCGGGGGGACCCTCTTATGGTTCAATAGAGAGGAACACATCTTAGATGGCATGACCATCAAAAGCGTACATGAGAAGGTAATATTCAAGAGATATTAGAAAATCTAACCATGTGATATTTGGGAATGGTTTTCTAGGCCAAAGTAACAGCATTTGAAAATTCTTTTAAGAATGTTCTAGAAATTGATAAACTAGACTTGATAGAAAGTACTGTCCATGGGAAAGTAGTTTTACAGATAGTTGGGGCAGTAAGTGATAGAAGATAATGCAAATTCTCATAAGCTGTGACATTTTTCCTCTAAATGCAATAAGAGAAAATTGGTAAATTTTAAGCAGACCATTATGATCTAATGTACGACTAAAATTCTGGCTTCTGTGTGGAATATGGGTTAAATGAGATAAATAATGGAATTGGAAGCAAAAGTTAGTGTAGGTGAGAAACAGATCGTGTTGGACTGGATAAGGTTTACAGCAGTAGAGATGCAGATATGTGCAGTTATTTAAGATACTTCAGCATTATAAGTAATAAAACTTTATGACAGTTTGGATGGTGGAAATTCAGAAAAAGGATATGCCCAGGATGATCCCAGGAGTCTGGCTTAGGCAATGGGTCTGTAGTCATACCAGTTCCTGAAATGTCTTAAAAGGTTATTAAAGAGAAAATGAATTTGTTCTTCGAGTTGTATTAACTACTTAATTAATAAAATCTCATGGAGATGGCCAAGAAGCACACGGAAAGAAGATCATCAATTTTAATCATTAGAGAAATGCAACTGAAAACCACAGTGGAGTTTCACTTTACACCCTATAGGAAAATAACAAGTTTTGGTGGGGATGTGGAGAAACAGGAACCCTCATGCACTGCTGGTGGGAAAGTGAAATGGTTCAGCCACTGTGGAAAACTGTGCGGCAGTTCCTCAAAAAGTTTAACATAGGACTACCAAATTATCTAGCAATTCCAATCTTGGGTATATATTCGACAATGAAAAATAGGTCCTCTACTAAATACATGTAGACACACTGTTCATAGCAGCACTGTTCACAATAGACAAAAGGTAGACACTGCCCAGCTGTCCCTCAGTGGGTGAATGCAACTGTGGCATGTATTACATGCAACAGAGTGTTATTCAGACACAAAAAGAGAGAAGTACTGAGACTTGCTCCAATGGGCATGAATCTCAAAAAATATATGCTGAAGTGAAAGAAGCCAGACACAACAGGTCACATATTATACACTTTTATCGATATCCATAACTGGTAATACATAGAGACAGAATGTAGACTGGTAGTTACCAGGGGCAATTAGGTGGAGGGGGCACAGTGCTTAATGGGTACAGGGTTCCCTTTGAAAGTGCTGAAAATGTTTTAGAACTAGATAGAAGTGGTGGTTGCACAACATTAGGAAGGCACTAAATGCCACTGAATTGTTCACTGTAAAATAGTTAATTTTATGTCACGTGAATTTTACCTCATTTTTTTTAAAGCTCATGGAAAGGTGATTTTTATACTTTGAGATAAAGCTAATTTCCAAAAGCATACACATAAAAACAGACATTCTTAGAATAATGAAAAGCAAGAGTTTTTCATAGCCAAGAATTCAAAATACATTAAGTGGCCTTTTGAATCAGTACATCATTTCTAGCCAACCATTTATTCACTGAACAACAATTAATTCATTTTACTAAGATTCTACCAGATACCGGCCTTCACAAGCTCTAGGTATAATTGATGTACAATTGATGTGTAATCTGTCTTTAAGGAACACATTGCATAGTAGTTGAAGAGAAACCTGTTAATACCTACACAAGAATATCTATGCAATTTACCAATGGGGATATGAAACCTACCCTGATGATTTACAGGGATCAAATGAGAAAACTGTAAAACGCTTAGCAGAAACTCCCTTAGCTAATATACTGGAATATGCTCCAGAAAGACTGTTTCCCTTTCATTAATTCCCCACTCCTATCAAACGATGGCAAAATGTTAGCTTTAAATTTATAAATGTGTGGTATATCATCATTGATGGTCAGTAATTTTGTATCTGAGCTTTCCCCCCAACCTTTCTTTGGTTCAAGTTATTTATTTTCACCCTCCTGAAATGTGGGACATATCTTAGAAGCTATTCATTCAGCTGTATTCTACAAATTGAAGAAATGAAAAGTTGCAGCACATATTAAATAGCCATCTCTATTATAGCTTGTTAGTCCACACTTTAACCAAGACCCCTGGGCACCTGCTCAAGGTCTAGTGCTGCTTACGATCTCTTGCATTTTGCCGCATCTATGCAAGTGTCTACTTATAGGAGTGAAGCAAGATAGTCTGATTGCTAAAGAGTCAAACTTAATAAACTATAAGTATGAAAATCTAATTATCATTATGTGCTACTAATCACCTAACCCTTCATATAAAGTTTTTTTTGAAGCATCTTGAAGTTTCCAAAGATTTTTTTTTCTGAATAAAAAGAAATTACAAGTCTGTATTCAATGTGCAAAACTGATGGCTTGAACTCATTTATTTTGTTTTCCAAAAATGTTCTTTTCTAATATATATATATATATATATATATATATATATATATGTATATATATATATATATATATATATATATATATATATATATATATATTAAAGCCCAGAATTTGGAAATCCAGAAATGTATAAATTTGGAAATATATGCATTTCCAAATTCCAAAATTCCAAAAGGTATAAATGGAGGCCAAATTAAATAGGCTATAACTAAGTGGCTGCTAATGACATTTTTGTATATTTCCTTTCTGTTTCTTTTCATATTGAAGTTCCTCTTTTGACTTGGAGCTCCAGGGTGAAATGAACACAGTTTGATCCAGTCTGTATCCCATGTCTCATTTGGAACTCTTAACAAAAACCAAAAGAGCTTGTAACTAACCTTTAGCACATCTGGACTCTAAGCACCCAGACTTTAATTCCATACTGAAAATGGCAATTTTACCTAAATAGGTGACTGAGCCTTCCCTTGACTTCTTCCTTTCCAGATGCACCAGCCCTCTTGCTGGCATCCCAGGGCAATTAATTGAAATGAACAAATACAGTTGAACACACATCTCTAAATGATCCCCACGGTTTTTTGCTCCAGGAATGATAGATTCAGATATGGGAAGTATTTCCTAAGGAAGAGAGGCGTAGAATAAGAAAGGTAGGTATTCCTATAGTTCACATTCACCAGAGAACTCTAGAATACCCAGGGAGAATGTTGGGAGCACTGCTGGGTTGTGGGACTACCAGGAAGATTGGAGTCCTGCCTTAATGCATCACTCAGCTTGGTTGAGAGAACCAGTGACAGCTGCATCAATAACTACAATGACAGTCTGTGGCGAGGGACTCCAGATGAAAGTGCGGAATGTTATCAGAAGTTGTAAGGTGAAGAGATGGGAGGGGACAATGAGATGAGTATTCCAAACAGAGAAAGAATGGACAGCCAGGGGGCAAAGACACCATGTGAACAACCCATTCCAGAAACCCGAAGGAGTTCATGACTGACAGGAATATAGGCTACAGGTTAGAGTATCTGGAGATGACTCTGAGGGGATACCAGTGAGACCACGGACGCTCTTGAGAATGGGCTAAGCAGTTTGAATTGAACCCAAGAACTACATCTTTTTCATAAGGCATGCAGGGAGTCCCAGAATTTATAGGAGAGCATGAGAGAGGGAGGGAGGAAAGGAGAAAGGTGAGGAGTCATTGAACAGCAGCCAGTCTGACAAAGGCCATCCTCTATGCTTTCTCTTCCTCTCCTGGTTTGAGGCCAACTCTGAATTCTTTTATCCTTATAAGTATTTCCTGAACACCAACTTTGTAATGAGGATGGTGCTTGAGAAGAGCAAGAATAAAATACTGACATCTTTCATGTGCTCCCTTGTGCTTAGAACATATTACTATAGACACATAAGCCTATATAAACATTTAGAAGACATTGTGGCTAGTGCCTGGAGAAGGTATAGAGGAGGCTGTGTGAGAACAGGGAAAAGACAACTTGCCTTGGCTTGGGTGGGATGAGGGACAGCCAGGCAAAGCTCTGGATAGGATGTGGAAGCTTGGGTTAAAAGTTAAGGAGGCAAGAATATTAGAGACAGAGGGACAGGTTTAGAATAGGTAAGAGGTGAGGGCAGAGGGAGGAGAGTGAAAGATAGGTGTACTGAAATTGAAGGTTGAGTTATTGTCATAGAGCTTGCAACAATTGACAAAGCAGCCAAAAACAAACAAAAAAATGGAAAAGTAAAAAAAAAAAATTAAATAATTTTTTTTACCTCTTAGATAAAAACCACAGAACGTGGCCACCTAACAAGCAGCCAACATGGGTTAAACACGGTCAATCATGCATAAGTTGCAAATGCCCTCTTGAGCACTCTTACGAGTAATGTCTATTTTAATATAGTTCATAATCCCAATGACACTTAAAATGCATGTCCTCTTATAGGGGTCAGGATTACTGGTTTCACAGACATGTATGAAGTTCAATGTGTTCTTACAATATTTCCTTGGCTGAATTCTGCATGAACTGGGGTATAATACGTATCACATGAGAAGCGGACTATCTGGTAAAAAGAACTTAAATTTAGTCTTCAGACACATGTGCAGATAAATCCCATCTCTACCACTCACTAGCTTTCTCTACCAATCACCACTTTGGGCTGATTTCTTGACTTCTATGAGCTTCTCTCAGAATTGCTAAAATGAGGGTAATTCCTTCCTTGAGGGTTTCCTTGAGACTCCCAAGCAGCCTGCTTGCCTGCCTTCTTCCCTCTCTTCCTTCTAAAACTAGTGCCCAATAGGTGTTATCTAGAGAGCAAGCTGCTGCCATGTTTCAATGACATACATGAAGCACTGGTTTCAATGCTTGAACATAATAAGCATCTAATAAAAGTCAGTTATTTCATTATTGTTGCTCACATGGTTTCTCAAACCATTTCCCAGGCAAGCATCTTCACAGCTTCCGAAAACCTGGGAATGCTTCCATGTTGTGGTGTACGTATGTTGCATAAGGTTGCCACTTTTTTCATTTATTGCTAATTGACTACAGATTCTTAGAAAATAAAAATAAGTTGGCACAAACTGGTTACTATTCACCTGTAGAAGGCACTGCATTAGCAACCTAAAAAATAAATTCTTGGTGGATTTCTAAAACAATGGAGGTAAAGATCCATGTTAAACTACATAAGGGTGAAGCTGATAAATTTTTAAATCATTGCTTTTTAATGTAACAGCTCACTTTTTAAAATTTTAATGTGTATTGCAAAGACAATATAAAAAATGGCATACATCAGTCTAAAATGATAAAAATGTCTTTATGACCCTCATGGATTTTTGTCTAGCCTAAGTAATCCCAGTAAACCCTACAGATTGAAAAATGCATCTTCAATCATTTCAATGCCATTGTCCTTGATTGTGGTTGTTGTTGCTTTTTTTTTTTTAACACTTCTCACTGATACATCTTTTCTTTCTTAAAAGAATGATATTAAAATAGAAAGGTCTTAAAGTTAGTGACTTGTCAAGGGGACTGGCTTAGATCCTAATGCTATAGATTTTACTTGTTTTAATTGTATTGAATATGTCTAGTGTGTGCTTTGCTGTTTTAAAGGAGTCAGCATCTCTATTTTGAAAGATTTATAGTTTTGTTTTAAGAAACCCCTTGTGGTAATTTTTGCCATGCAAATATCTATTTGAAAGAACAGACTTCCAAGGTACTAAAATGAAAGTGGTCCTATTTTTGGCCAATGTATCTGAAATGAATGCAGGAACAAAGAAAGAGCCATGGGATAAGGACAGAAAGACGCCTGTGCGCCTTGGATAAGTTAATCTCTGATTCTCTTGTCCATTCACTGGTAGACTATTACCTCTGACCCAGCACTAGGAATGAGAGTAAAAAAGTGAGAAGTCATTGAAAAAGTATAACCTGCCTTCAGCTCAGACACTGGCACAAATGCAAGTCTGTAAGACCATAGAAATGAGACTGTTATTTCCTGGAAAGGGCTCTATTAAAGACTCTCAGTTATTCAGAGTCTAGGCAGTAGAGATGTAAAGAAACTGAGAAATAGGAGGTGCTGGAGGAGGGTGACATGGCAAAGGCGGGCACTAAAGGTCGAATGCTGATGATATGGCGAGCGGGTACCCACAGACTAAATGTCACCTACTTTGCAGTTTTGCCAGAGGAGAATCCTCGAGTTTAGGAAGAAAAAATGGCTGTCCTCCTTCTCTACTGCCCAAGCATGTTTCCCCCAAAGCAATCCAAATGATCTACCTTTCCAGCCCGAGTCATCGTCTGTGCAGGCAGATGATCTGACTATTTTTCCCTTAATTCACACTCAGTTATGATGGCAGGTATCCCATCAATATCATCTCTTCCAAAAGAAGAGTCTAGTTATCCAAAAATGAACAGAAGAGAGAAATCCAGGCAGCTGTGGTGAAAGAGTTTCTAACTTTGAGAAGAGGGACAGAGTGTGTAGGGCAAGCCAGAATTGCTGGAACAGAATCCTTCTGCTTTCTGAAATGTATATAGCCGGCAGTCACATACTGCTCCAAACCCCTGATTTCTCCCAGATCGCAAAGTTATTTTTCCCAATTTAGCTTTGATTTCGGGAGTGGAGATGGGGGGGTTGGGAGCAGTCATCACCCTCCAGGGTGAGGGCCGCGTGCCATTGTTACAGTATAGGAGGCACTGTTTTCCAGAGCTGTCTTTTCTTTGACAAACACTCAACAAACTGCCCAGCACAAAAGGTTACTTGGTAAAAAATTCTTACTACAAATACTAATAAAACAGTAGTAGGATCCCAGGTGAGGTAAAAATCGTTAGAGGAAAAAAAAAAATCATTTCAATTGGCATCAGTTTGACAGTAGAATGTCCCTAATGAATTCTAGTAATTTATTGGAACATATTGCATATTCTACCTGTTTATAATATGCAACATTAGATGGGCCATAGTCCCTCACCTTCAAGATCATGATAGCAAGGCATAGAGAGAAATATGTTTATAAACATAGACACACACACACACACACACACACACACACACACACACACACACAGTGACCTGTGTCTTACAGAACTCATGCTCTCAATTTAGGAAGATCACCCAAGTAACCCTTTGATTTCACAAATACTATCTCTTGTTTTCAGGAACAGTCAGGACTGTGATGTATTCTAATAGCAAATACTCCAGAGGGATCAATCAAGGGAATGGGCTAAATCTCTGCAGATGCACAGTTTTTATCTGAAGCAGGGACAGGGACTGGGTGAAGAAGAAATGGTATTCTGTCTGATGAAGACAGCTCTCATAGTGGTGGGGGTGCGGGTGGGGGCGGGGAAGTGCCAAGCCAGGGGTGGGGTGAGAGTCAGCCAGAACTGTACTGTGTCAGGGCCTGAGCAGTGCTATCCAGAGCAAAAATGTTTAATATCCAATATAAGTTTGCCTTTGTATGTTATTTCCCTTCTGCTTCATCAAATCTTGAATAAAGTTTGCAAATCAGTACAAAATAGGGTGAGCTTGGTCTTCGACAGGCTGGGAGAAAAAAGAACAGGAGCTATAAACCTATGTGAGTGCAAAGTGGGGTACAGAGAGCTGGAGCACCTAGAAATCTTCAAGCAGCTTCCAGGAACTGCCCAACGAGGGCATGGGGACAATCCCAGGGCCCTCTGAAGAATCAAGAGGAGGCCAAATTTCCAGAAGTCTGTGGCATGATCATTTCCATGCTTCTTTTAGAGAGAGAAAAATTAACAGCGACGCTAAAAGGCTGGAAATCTTGATATTCCTTGAGTTAAAAATAACAACTTACATTTTTCCAGCATTTCCATGAGCCAGACATTGTGCTATACAGGCCTTGTCTCATTTAATTCTCACAATAGCTCAGTGAACGGTTATAATCATTATCATAATCATTATAATCATTATGAACATGTGGGAACAAAGGTTCTAAGAGGTTCAGTATTTTGCCCAAGGTCATAGAATGATTAAGGAGCAAATCTAATTGATACCCAGATCTGCCTAAGCTCTTAACCATTATGATGTACTGACTTTATCAGTACAATCTAAATCCTTACAGTTTTCTTATGAGAGAAAATGAAACACTATGTCTTCTCATGACAACCCCCAAATTTGGCCCCGAGTAGGTCAATCCTCAATTCATTTAATTCATAACTTCCATCCCAAATTATAAGGTAATGGTCATATATACAATTTCTTCAGAAGATGGAGGCCTGTGCACATAAAGTATGACCGGGACAAAACGAGGCTGACTTGCTCAGTTTCCCTCTCAGGTATCATTGTAAATGTTGCTATTTCCCATTATGAAAGGCCAATCATAGTACCAATGGTATAAAGAATATCAATCAGCAGAAAGTGCTAATTCCACGATTTCCATGCAAATAGGCTGACTGATATATACATTTATGCAGCCATGGTTACTGCCTTTATTTCTGTGATCTTGAAGAGTTTCAAGCACTCTTTACTAGGAAAAATCTGAACACATATTTCTAAGGTAAATGTTCTTTTATACAATGCCTTTCTTCTATTACCTCATTGATGATTAGCACTGTTGTTGTTTAAAGGTCACAGAGGTACTGAGAGGTTACTGACCTTGTCCTAAGTTACATGATGGTAAGTATTAAAATCTCTTTATTTGATGGACACATAATAGGTTTAAAGGCTATTATAAATTAACAAAGCCTTTGGTGGGGATAAGATGGCAGAAGGAAAAGAAGGGGGTGAAAGAAAGAGCGAGAGGAAGGAAGGGGAGAGGGTGTAGAGAAAATATTTGAGAAAATTTTAAAACAATGGATTATCTCCCTTTTCTGTTCTGTCCTTCACAAAAGTAGTTTCAGAATTCTTGTGTTTCTACATTTAAATGACCTTTTTCATATCTTTCCTAACTTTTTATATTTATTAATTTTATTTTTCCCCAGTTAACCAGTTTGAAATCTTACTTTGATTTCCTTTTTGGTATGCCCAGAGGGGCTAGATTAGATATAAAAAGAAAATAATATTTATTGGAGAAAAAGAGCTAATTTTAAAAGGCAATGATAAGAATTATAATTACTTTTCACTAAAGATGTAATTATACATAGATAACTTCCAATTACAGAAACAGTGGAAAGATGGGAAGAAAAAAAAAAAAAAAACTCAATGCACCCAACAATTATTTTCTCAATGAGTGTAGATTCTTGGGGCCTTTGAGACTGTGTGAATCAGAACTTTCTTGGATTCACAACTAACTCTCTAAGCATTTTTATGTGCACCACATAGAATGAAAGTTCAATAGAGAGTCAGAAATGCTGAGTTCAAAATTCTCATTGTATCAATCACATCCCTCTAGTGGGTTTCTTCAAATATTAGACTCTACCTCTCTCCTGGTCACAGGTAATATGTGCTTGTCTCTGACCATCATATCCTTAGCTGCAAATATGAATATGCACTAAAATTTAATGGGTCACTGTTGGAGAATTAAATGTAAATATTGTGATGATTTATAAAAAGTGGTGACGTTCTAGTAATTTATTTATATAGATTACATATTGCACCTATTTATGAAATGTAACACTAAATAGGCCATATTCCCTCACCTTCAAAATCATGTTCACAAGGAATAGAGATAAAGGTATTTGAAAAGATGATGCATAAATAAATACATATATATATATATATATATATATATATATACACACACACACATATGTGTGTGTATACAGATGTATCTATATCTATACATATCTATAGCTCTTTCTATCTAAAATGGACTAAATCTTACAGAACTGACTTTATGTTTTTCTGTGGCATTTTTGAGTAGACTAAAATTTACATAGTGGACAAATGCCCTTACTTGAAGGAAGATTTCAAATGAAATGACGAAAAATGAAATATTTTCATTATTTTGCTACATAGAGTACACTCAAGTTATCAGTAGATGTTTAATTTCCAAATCAATAAGCTCCTTTCTAAGTCTGATGATTAGTTTTTAAGCTCATGGAATTCATGCTTTAGACAAATGTAGCACTGACCTAGAAGGCTTATTTATGGGTCTGTTTCCCTTTCTTTTTTCAAGTCAAATGACTTTTTTTTTTTTTGAATTGAAAATATTGTTTAACTTAATGACCTGGATCTATCTATATACCTGAAGTATTGACTCCTATCTACTGCAGGTAAGAAAACATTTCCATCATAGAACCAAGGCACACTGATGGCTATTATCAGCAGGTCAAACAATATTAATTTCCCATCAAATTAAAAAAGCACCGAAAATGATGACTATTATTTTTTTAAAAAATCCATCACAGTCCAAATGATGGCATCTGTCTTGAAATTCATTTTCTCCCCTCCCCACAAAGTTGATGTATTTTAAAGTCTTCACAGTGAAGTGACAGAGAATCACAGACAGACTAAGGAATCCTCAGAAATGTTCCCCAAATATTCCAAAGGGTATAAAACAAGGAAGAAAATGTGTGTGTGAAGTTGTGGCCTTTGAAACTGTTGTATTTGGAGGAAATAATTATCCATTCACAGTTAAGTGAGTGTCTAAGCATTTCACTCCACTTGAACAATTTTCTGACCACATCCAGCCACTAGCATCATTAGCTCAATGCCAAGCCATCTTTAAAATTAGGGCATCCCTGAGGATGATGAATTAATGAACATTAACATGTCTGTGTGAGGTATTTTAGGAATTGCTTTTTTAAAACTTTTGACTATGAACATTTTAAAACATTTTTAAAGAGAATAATTAAAAGAACTACTATGTACACATTATCCAACCTCAACCATCAGTTTCCACTTTTCTGTTTCATATATCCCTCCATTCACCGATCCCTCCCCCACCTCCAACACACACACACACACACACACACACACACACACACACACACACACACCCCCATACAACTTTTGTTTGCTTTTTGCCAGAGTACAAGAAAGCAAATCTCAAGCATCTTGTTTCAGCTATAATTACTTTTGTGTGTCTTTCTAAAAGACTTAAAATTTAGACTAGAATGTTATTTTCACATCCAGCAAAATTAACAAAAGTTCACAACCATCATCTGAAATACATACATCTTCAATTGTCTAATGTCTTACCATGTCTTTTCCCAGGTAGATTGTCTGAGTGGATTTTGTTAGTTTCCAATGAAATGAAACTATTTTTAATATGGTATGACTTTATAGATGATCCCAAATCAGATTCATTGTAAATAATATTTTCTAAATAGTTAAACATGAATTTCCTAATTAACTTTATCCTTATAAATTCCTGATGAGTGGACACACACACACACACACAAACACAAATCAAAACAAAGAAAAATGTTTGTGTATAAGAAAACATAAATAGTAATCCCTCAAGTTCAAGTCAATATTAAAAAGCAGTAAAAATAATCATAAGGCACAATATATTTTTATGTAAAGAGACATTCCTTCAGACTAGGATACATAAGGCAGTTTAATAGTAAGAAAATGAAACTTGAAAAATAAAGAATTGAAGTTCAGCTGAAGCTTTGTACTTTGTAGCCATTTGTGACAAGTTTGAACCAATTTGCTTCATAGTCTTGTTACATGAGAAATGGCACTAAGTGCTTCTGCATTTAAACTTGTGAAGATCAAGTGAAAATATACTAGAAATCACCCAGTACACCATGTAAGTAGCCACAAAATGTTGATTCAATATGTTCTAAATTTGGTCTTAGCTGTAGTTCAAATCCTCTGATTCTCCCACCCGAGGGGGCTTCAAGCCCTTTCGTTCTAGCAAGTTTACACAGTCCTTTATCTACTAGATCTCCTCACCTCCCATCCTCCCAGTTCAGAGGCCAAGGTCAAGCATCATCTGTCCTTGTGTATCCTATTCTGTTCTTTGCCTTTCTCCAACTTTGCCATTCTTGCTCAACAAAACTCACATCCTGATAAAATTCAACACCCCGTCTCTCCACATCTGTACCCCTAAAGCTCAAAGTGCCTGAAGAAAAGCTCACATTGTTACGAGATGGTCTCCTTTTTAATTCATATCCAGGAATGTCAGTGTGAGTCCCTGATGCTGCCTTGAAAACATCAGATTATTTTTCAACCCACTCACTCTCCTTCTCTCAGTTTTGACTATTTTCCACCTTCTTTCCTTTAAAACCCTGCATTTTCCTCCTCTATTCTCACTTTCCACAGGTGGCCTTGCCTGAGAGTTCACAAACCAACCTAGGGCAGTATGATGAGGATGTCCACAGTTGTCACCATCCCACCCTCCATACTTGGCGTGTGCACCATCTTACTCTGCTTTCTCATTGTTTCATTTATCTCATCTCAACATCAGAGAACTCCAGGACTCAGTGTTGTGATAGAGTAGGTACTGTAGGAAGGTAGGAATGAGCAGGAGAAGGAGGGCACAGGCCCCGGATGGCAGGCCCCTCCCACCTGCTCCTACTTGAGTCAGGGCCCCTTGCAGCTGCTCTCACTTGGGGCACAAACACCTTGCTTGCTCAGCAGGATATTGAGAACAAGATATGTTGTTGGAAGTTTGGAAAACGCCAGAGACAAAGAGAAAATATCCCACTTATCAGAATGTACATCCTGCTTCTCAGGACCACTTTAATGAGCTCCTTAAATAAATCATGGGAAATTGATGGGTTCATGCTTATGCCCTGAGAAACAACCTTGGGAACCAGAAGGGAGGACGGGACATCTCAGCAGAGAGAGGAAGATAACAGAGAGGGAAAGAGGCAGACAATTCTACCCATAGAAATAAAAACTTTCACACAATGCAAGGAGAGGCTGCTTCCCTCACTTGGGTCAGCCCTCTCCATGTCTCAGAATGTACTTTCTTACTAATAAACCTTGCTCTTCTGCAATTCACTCAATTCTGTCTCTTGACTGGATTCTTTCTTTCAAGAAGACAAGAACTGAGGAAAAACCTCACTCCTGGTAACTTTTGAACATTATATTTACTTTCTGGGTGACCTCATCCATTTTCTCCGTTTTAAAAACCATTCATATGCCAACTCCTAGATTTACAGTTCCATCTCAGACCACTATCCCAGATTTCAACACTGTCTGCCCATGGCACTAATCTATCACTACTGAAGCTAAACTTCTCATTTTATACCACAGATTGTTCTATTCATAGCCACGCCTCTCTCAGCAGAGAGAAATGCCATCTTTTCATCTACTCACACCACTCTTCCATTGTCTTTCTCTCACACCCTCCACCCAATCCATCATTGCCTCCAACTTCAAAATATCAGCAGAATTAAACAACTTCTTCCCAACTCCGCTGTGAGGACTTCTTTGCTCTGAATCACCATATTCATCTGTATAGACACTTTATAGCCTTGTTTTCTCCCCACCATTTCTCCCCTCATCCACTGACCAGAAGTCTGTTAACTCTTAAATTTTAAATCATTTCATTCTTCCGTCCCATCTTGCCAGAAACTCTCCATTTCTCTTAGACGAGAAGTCAAATAGTATTCAGGGGCACCTATAATCTGGTTCTACCGCATTCACACCCTCGTGTGCTATGACCCTACTTGTTCATGCTGAGATACACTGGTCTCTTTTGTTTTCCCTTCAACATGCCAAACACACTGTCACTGTAAGTTTTGCTTTAGCTGTTTCTCTCCAAGCAATGCTCTTCTCCCAGATTACTTGTGTGGCTATCTGCCTCATCCCTGCTGTTCTTTGTTCAGATCTCACTTTCTCAATGAGGCCTATCCTAACCTATTTATACTAACTTGCCCTCCATCCACTGCCCCTCCTCTGGCACTCTAAATTACACTTTTCGTGCTCTCTCTCTCTCTCTTTTTTCCTCATAGTACACTCATCCTTCCCCATAGTACACACCCATTTCCATTGTACATACTCAAGTAGTCCAGACATCTTTACCAGTTTTTCAATGTTACATTCCCCGTATATAGAACCTGGCATATAGTAAGACCTCAATGAATATATTTGAATATATTTCCAAATATTTGTCTCCTTGCCTTTCCATTAGTAATCTATTATGTAATTGAATTTTCTAAATAAGAACTAACATTACAGAAATAAACATACAGCAGATTAAGATTGGACAATACAAATATTTGGCTTATTGGTCGATGTTGCCCTTTAATTGCTGGCAGGATTTTTCAATTTCCATGTGGTAGTTAAAAAGCAAAAAAAGGCTATAGATTTGTAAGTCAATAGTCCATTACTTTAGGTATTAAAAGAGGACATACATGAAAGAACCATTGTTTTCTATCTTAAGAGGTGTCTCTAGTTGTTTTTATTATAGGAGTTACTAAGTAGTTTAAGAAAAACAAATAAAATTACCTCTCATAGCTCTTATAGATGCAATAAGAAATCAGCAGAGGATTGTGCTAATAAATTAATGCACTCTTGGGCGTGACTTTTGACAGTTAATAATCTTTAATTAATTTAGGTGTTGTTTGCCCTTCAAGATAAAAATGGATATCTACTCATTGTAAGGCCATTATTTTATTTAACACAATGAAGTGAAGTTGAAACTCTTTGAGAGCCAAACTATATTGTAATTATATCCACTTTAAATTAATAACACTCACACAAGTTGACTTTAACATGTAGAGGCCCCAAGCAATGAAAAATTATGGCCTCATCATTTCTCCAATCCTATATTTATTTCAAAATAGAAACATATTAAACTTGAACTAAGTAAGAAGAATCCAAAATACAAGCATACCTTGGAGATAATCGACCACTGCAATCAACCGAGCAGGGCAGCAAAACGATTCGTAATCGTTTTGCTGGTGGAAGGTCTTGCTTTCAGTTTTAAAAAAATGCAACACCTGTGAAACGCAATAAAGAGACACGCAATAAACCAAACTGTGCCTGTATTTATTTTCCCCCGGTTAACTACTTTTCTGTTTTTAAATTACTTAAAAAAAAGTAGGTAATTTCACATTACAAGATTCCAGCTCTGAATTGAAGAAGTTACCTCTAAAACTTGTAACTGAATCCCTGAAATTTTCGTCTTATTTGTCTACTCTTATTACCCACCCTATTACTCAGATGATGACAGTTTTATACACATTTCAGAACAGGTTATTGGCTTTCTTGGGAAAGACACACAAGGCTTTTCTATTGCAGTTTCTGTGGGGCACATGCAACCATTCCCGCTACCTAGACTGTAGTCGAATAAGACTTACTCACACGGGCATGTTAAACGCATTAGTACATCAAGTATTTTTGCTCTGCACACCAATCTGCCTACTTTGGGGACCACAGTGCTTTATACATGAAAATCCGTGTTCTCCTAAACCAAAGTTACCAGACTCACTACTAACCTTGAGTGAATTTATTTTCAGCAGTGCGTCTCTCCTTCCTCCTCTGTGACTAGCACTTTGCTTCTGAAGCTGTGGTAAATACCTTTATTACAAGCACTCACAGGCACTTTATAACACCTGGAGATCCTAATTAATTAGCTACAACCTGGAGCAGCACACATCAGGTGCGTATTATAACTTTTCGTGCCATGCTGTGTTGTGCCGTGCCCTGAGGAAAAGTATATTTTTTCAGCCTGAGGGGAGCAAAACTGAAGGCTAATGGGGGACCAAAAAAAAAAAAAAAAAAGACAACACTTTGTTTTCGATGGTTCCACTATCCTGTGTATAAGTAATAGAGGAAGGGTCCTCAAAAACAGCAATTCTTCCCCTCCCCCATGATTGGAATGGAAACTAGTGGAAAACTAAGCTTCATTTCAACTTGATGTTCCAGAGGATTTTAGGAAAAAGGCATAATGCACATTCTGATTTAAAGACTTTTTAGAGGCATGAAATATAATCTCTGAATTAACTTCAAAGAAACTGAATCCTGATACAGAGAAGAGGCGCTTAGCTTCATCATTCAAGTGGCCCTTTGAAGAACTTCTATTGTATTTCATGAGCTGTACCCATCTCTTCCTACTTGAGGAAATAAAAAGGTGGGCAAAGATGATTGTTTTTTATCTGCATCAGATATAACAAATAAGAGGAGGGTTAAGGTATTTATGAGGATGATAAACTATTGTTTGTGGATGGCAAAACTTACTAAAACACCCAAGACCTCTATAAGAGAAAGAGCCTAAGGTGTGTGTATTATCCAACATTTTACTATTTTACCTCCATTACTCTGACCCCAGCCTATCTTTTTCCCCCTCCCTTCCAATAAGAATCCAGAATCACAATTACTTTTTAAAAATTGCTGTGTTGATTTTATCTTATTAGAGAACAAAACATACCTTTCCAATCCCTGTGATACCTATATATATATGTATATATGTATATATATGTATATGTATATATATTCTTTTCATATATTTTCAGACCCTATAACTAAAATTATAAAGGCATATGCAAACAAGATGGGAAAAGAGTTGCTTTGTAGTGCATAGGCCACATATATTCCATTGATTAAACTACTTTTTGTGATAGTTGTTTTATGTCAAAATATTATCTTCAATGCAGCTGGAATTTAAGTATTTTCCTCACCTTCAAAATAAGTGAATCAAATTGGGGGGAAAAATGCATGTGTATTTGTCCTTTAATTAAAAATACAATCACAAACACAACTGCACACTATCAGTTATGAATTAAAATGCTAATTCTTTCAAAAGGAGAATTTATTTGATGTGCCCCTTTGAAATATAAGAAATATACAATAAAGGACGGGAAAGATGCTATACTGGAAGTCAAACACACATTTGCAAAGCTAATCCAGCAAATTCACCACCATTTGACATTTTGCTAAAAGAAAAGCTGTCTTGCAGCTTGATAAAAGAACAATGCAAACAAAGACAGACAAACAATCTACATTGATCTGTTGAACCCCAAAGCACTAAGATAGCCCTGTATAAAGTGTGAAATTGAACTATGAGCAACAGAAAATTTTTGTCGTATCCATTCCCAAGATCAGAAGAAACTGCAGATCTTCTCCCTTTTCTTTTGTTCCCCTCTGTAAAGAAACTGACCTAGTGGAAGGACAACAAGAGTCTTCAATTTCCAAACCCTCATCAGGGTTAAGAAACACACAAATGAGAATTAAGAAGATTTCCCATCAGGAACATAGTAAAGGTGACTGAGGAATGGGGGGCGATGGGAAGGCCCAAGAATAAGCGCAGATGGAATTACCTTTCCAGCCCATAATAATGCAGTGCACTAATTTGCTAGACTTGGTTTATTTCTGAATCTAAAATGTTGCCGACATTTCACTTTTGAAAGGAAAAGGGAAAATCAAATTCACATTTTTTTGTTTCCTAATAATCACTGCCCCTCTGTCATCTCTCCATAGCCCGCTTTCCATTCAACCAACTACTGAAGAAAAAAATGTTATGATTACATCCATGTCCATACTGGCAAAGAGCACCTACTGTGGAATGCCAGACTCATACAGCAAATGAAAAACAAAAAACTTCTTATAAGCGTGGCATGGATGCCAAATACATATCCCGTTGCAAACAACGCCTTGGACTGTATCAAATTCCAACAAAATATTGAATCCATAACTGATAGGAACCTGGCTTCAGGTGATACTCTTAACTTCCTAAGTTATTTATAAGGCCTTTTCAGTTTAACTTGCGTGTCCTGAATCTCCTTCCTTCTACCACTGGAAAAATAATGGCTCTTTCCTTCACACATGAGGCCTTGAGCATGGGCAGGTGCCTGGTGCGCTTCTAAAGTTATCTGTCTGTTTTGATTCTGGCTTCTTTTTTAATTTAATTTAGTGGTGGTGTGGGTAGCAGGGCCACAGCAGGGTATTTTCCTTTCCCTGGCCTGGTAAGTATTTTGCGGTCTGTCTTAACAGACTCCTGTACGAATATTTTCACCACTGTTCAGAGGAAATGGGGACATCTTTTTAAATTAGTTTCACTCCACAGTGAGGAGTTGTGGGGAGAAGGCAGAGCTAGACATATTTGTTCGGGAAGAACTGTTGCCAGAGTCAATGTCTTACCTTCAGCCCAGATTGCCTGTGTGCTTTCCTTCTTCATCAGTTCTTTCTGGGGACGTTTTCCCACAGCCTCCTGGCAGGAGGAATGTGAGGAAGGCACTGTTTCTTGTGTCTGAGTGTGCCATTTTTCCCTTTAGAACATGTCCACGTCACAATACATTCAATTCAGAGAGGTAGATTAACTTAAATTGAGATGCAGTAGGGAGGCTGCTCATAGAAAACAGCATCAAAGGACGGCAAGGGGACCCTTAAGAGAAGTACATGAACGTAACAACCAGCTGTGTGCATAGGAGTTGTGTTTACAGAGCTGTCACAATTCTGTCACCGCAGCTCAATTAGCATGGACATGACAATTATCTGTACGGAATTCTGGAACGAGGAATTCCTTCCATTCTGGAAGTCTCCTCAGTTTTCTTTCCTAACACCTACTCTGCCTTCCTCCTAGAGCATGTTGGTTAGAGCCAGAATAAGTTCTGGAGGGAACCTATTCTGTGTTGAACTTCAGTTTTATGCAGCAAATCCCACTAGGCAGGAAACAGCGATTTCATGATTTATTAGCATTCAAACAAACTCTGTACAGATTCTCTCATTCCCAGCTTTGTCCTTAATATATTCTATGCCAACCCCAGTCTTGTATGTGTCTGGGTTTCTGCCTGAATACAGATCCTTATGCGAGGTTCCTAGACCTTACAGACTCACTCTAAAGGTACTTTTTATTTTAACATGTTCAGCTGTGCATTTCACCCAGCAAAACTGAAAAATTATTAAGAAAATACAGCATTAAAAGGGAAATGGCAGGAACTCAAGAATATGAGAGCGAGAGAGAGAGAGAGAGAGAGAGAGAGAGAGAGAGAGAGAGAGAGAAACTTCCTTACATATCATGAAATGAAAACATTTATCAAAATCATTTTGATTCAGGAAAATGATATTGAGCACCAACTGTGTGCCACACTGTGTGCTGAGCACTGAGTTGCATTCCCAAATTATAAATTAAATGATCATTAGACATTTCCATTCAAATGGGAATTCTGCACATTGCAAAATTAATTGACTTTTCCAAGGTCACTCAGCTAATAGAGCAGCAGAGCCAACACTGAAACCAAATCTCCTTATTCCCCATCCAATTTCCATTTTGCTCTATCACGCTCCTTGTGTCTCAGTGTCTAATTTCAAAAAGTCCAGGTTTTAGAAAGTTAAAGAACACAATACTGAGGATTTGACTGTGGAAGAAAGTCTCATCTGTATTATCAGATTCCCCAGAAGAATCGCAAATCTCCCCAAGTGCTTAAGCAGTTACCTCCCCCACCTCTTCCCCTACATTTCCAGAGGCACAGTCTTTGGAGAAAACATTTGTCCTACATTACTTGGATTACTTGTAGGGAATCACAACTGCTCCCCCAGTCACTAAAGTCTACTTTCCTAATTATTGTCCTTTTGAATGATGGATACTTCTTTATTCCTTCTAACATGATATTTCACTCAAGTATTTTATTTTTCCTGACTTTTATCCATATTATCGTTACAGTGTTGTTTTGTGTTTTTTTATTGCCTTCAATTTTAAACGGAGGAGTCCATAAAAATATATTCCAAAAGGAGCCATTTAAAAAGAGCCATTTTCTTTGGCTCTTTAGACCCTGTCTAGATTTGTATTTATTCTCCCATGAAAAGAGGAACTGTCTGCCTGGTGATAGTTTATATAGATCCCTTTTCTAAAATGAGAGTATCTTTTGAAGATTGACACTGATATGTAGATTCCACTTCAAAAGTACTGGTTTCAGAAATAGATAGATAATTAGAAAGTAGATGATGCATGAATAGATAAAAATCTGTGATGTTTAATGTATAATCTCCTGCCATTAATTTTTATAAAAAAAATAATATTAGCTATTTGTAAGCATTTGGTATATTCATTTTCATTTCAAATGCAACTGTCAACATGTAATATATATTTCTACAATTTATCTTCTTTTCCAAAATAAGCAAATTATCTGAAATACACTGTTTACTAAGAAACATCTAGAATTTTTAAATTAGCATTATTTAATCCATTCTACATTCATATCTCTAGTAATTTGAACTTTTTACAAATATGTTTTCTGAAAAGTCATATAAACATATGATAGGATTTTGTAGAATATCTGTCACAATATGGTTTGTACTAGCAAATTATTGAAAATTAATGTGTAACAACAGAGGATCAAATAAACATGGTATCTGTATAATAGAATATCATGCATCTATTTAAAATTATGTAATAGAAGACTGAAAAATGCTCTTGATTTATTTTTGAATGGAATAAAACAGAATTACAAAACAGCATAAACATCATGATGCCATTTTTCTAAAATAATATATGGATAGACAAAGGACTTAAAGGATATCCATTAACATGGTATACTGTTTTTAGGATTCTATCTGATAGTATTTTGGTCAGTCTTGAAATCCTGCAATTAATGCTGGTCTAAAGAAGAGAAGACTGCAAGCTATATGAAATTTGAGTTTTAAGAGTTTATTGTTCAGTATGCTCTGCTCCTTCTCTTCTTTCCTTTTCCTTCCACACTTCAAACTCCACACACTTAATACATTTTCTTTCAGTTGATGTCATTGATTTTGCCAAAATAAGAAATACTATTGGTATAAATTAAGTTATGTTTTGTCAGCCATTTATATCTTAATGAGACTGAGTTCAGCAGAATATTTTCAAAGAAAGGATCAAAAATGAGGAAAGCAGAGAGTGCATTAAGTGAACTGGGTACCTGCCATCTGAATCTATTTCTCTGAACATCATTTTCCCCCTCAGTAATAAGGAGATTAGACTAAATCCTATCAAAAAGCCTTTCTTTCATAGGCATTCTGTGACTATGATGGGAGGTAATGCATTTCAAAGGAAGAAAAAAGATACAGAAAAAAAAAAAATCAATGAAAGCCCAGAACAATCTCTTACCAAGAGCCCAATTTTACTTTAATGATTTCCAAATCTGCTCATCCAAATCATCTGGAGGACTTGCTAAAGATTGACCAGCACTACTTTCTGATTCCATACATCTGATCTTGGATTTCAGTGTTCGTATTTTGAAAACCCCAAGTATCTTTGATACAGCAGGACTGTGAACCAGTGTTTGGGAACCACTGGTCAAGGCAAAATGTACTAATCATACTTCTTGCTTAGAATTAGATAAATAGAATAATGAAGAAAGCATTTGATCACCTTATTGTTTCTGCATTTATGATTCCTACCCTGTCTGTGCAAGAAAGGCTGACAGGATGATCGAGCTTGTGATGTTATTTTGACTACTAGTATAGAGTACTTTGACATCATGTTTTGAAAGTATTTACAATCATAGCCATTTCTCCGTAAACATTTTCCACTAAGGGTCATAGGATTAAGAAGCTCTTTGTTAATTTGATAAGGCACTGAATTACTTAGTATTATATCTGTTAAAAATCTCAGCTTTTAATATGACCGTTACACATGGAGGAAATCAATGATTTCCGCAGCTTAATAGGGCTATTGCTCCTACATCAACTTTAACATGTGGAGCTACAGAGTGCCGATGGAGATGGCTTTGAACATTTCAAACAGATTCAATTTTAGTTTCTGATTCAAAATTCAGTTGATGTTCTTGAAGGACTACAGTAGAGGATGGGAAATATACATCAAAATTGTATAGGAAAATAATAAGAAATATAGCAATAATAGGGAATCTAGTCTGGGAATTAAAATCTAGGGTAATAAGTAGGAAAATGTCTTCATAACAAGCTTTTATTTCTATTTGAGAACACTCCATTAAAGTAAAACTTCTAATTTCACATCTGCCATACACATACACACCTCAAACTTGACTGTTCTGATTGGTAGCTTGGGAGTAGGGATTGGTCATGCAAGTTTCAGTACATTCTCAGTTTTCTTTTTAGATATGCCTGATGCAGAGAACACACATCTTGGTTTGCTCTCTCATCTATAAGGAATCTCAATATAGAAGGCTCTGGTATGGGGGGAGCTTGGGTTAGGCCGCTGTGATCTATGAAAGGATGGGTGGTATATCTAATTTAGGGGAGAAATATGAAGCCCCTATGACCTCACATATCAGTCATATCCTCCAGGTTACTTGTCTGCCAGTGTCATCAATAATAAGATTGATATGTTGATCACTGTCTCTGAATTGTATGCCTATTTCTAAGTTGGACTAGAGAGGATGGCAAGTACTATATATGGACCATGTAAAATCCCTCCTAGGGAATCCATGGAGGACCTTCAGGGATTTCAGGGACCTCTCCCAACTGTATACAAAATCTCTACTCTAGAAGTCAGAACTGATTTTTCTAATTTCAATTTCCTGTATCTCCTTTCTTACTGTCCACCCAATTGCCTTATGGCTCAGCTACCGGTGCTTGTCTGAAAACAAAACCAACCCTAGGTAACCTCTTTCTAAAAGGTGACTTAAAAGAGGTAGTTTAAATTGGTTGTGTAAAGGGTTTGATGGATATATATATCCATATGTATGTATATGTATATATATATATATATATATATATATGTATATATATATATATATATATATATATATATATATATATAATCATTTTCTGGCAATAACTGCCACTCCCACCCCTCATCTAGGGATGGGCATGTGACCCTGGCAATGATACGAGGATTTGTTCAGAGATAGCTCTCCAGACCTGCCCCACGAGAGCCATTTCCATCGATGTGCATTGTTGTTAAAGCTAGTATTTTCTTTTGCATCTGAATTTTAAATTTAATCTCTATTTTAATTTCAATTTCAGTTTCAAGTAGAAAATGTGAATCTGGTGGCTCTTAGGAGTCATGTTCTCCATCTCTTGAAGAAAGTTTGGTTGAAATACAAAATAAAATTTAAAAAAAGACCAAACAGGGGTGAAAGATTGGGGGACTTGGGACTTGGACTTGGACTTGGACTTGGACTTTGGAAAACTGTTGCACAAACTCATCAACACTTTGATTTGCTTAAGCTGATTTTATTTGAGCTTCTGTGATTGTAACCAAAAAGAGTCTTGAGTAAAGCAGAAGGCATGTAGATTTAAAGTAACTTTTTACAACAGAAGCAATATATGTCTTCAAAAACTAAGACAATGCAGGAACAGAAAATGATTATTCCAAACTGAGGTCAAAATGCTGATGTATATTTTCTTTCAGTATATTTCCCATACTTTTTACAAAACACAAATGTATGCATTTATGCACACAAGTAAATATTCAATGCATTGTTGCCATATAAATTGTTTTTTTAATCCCTTTTTGTTCGCAAGACAATTTGCCATGAAAAAGTACTTAATACATTGTCATTTTTACACAGCAGAACTTATACAGCAAAGACTGAATCTTAATCCTTCCGTATTTGCTTCCATCCTTTTCCTCTTCTTTCCAATAAATTTATAACCTTATAGATCCAAGAATCACCCCTTACTCTGGAGGTATAGTGGTGAACAAGAGAGGAAGAGTTCCTCTTTATATGAATATTTCCTTATAGTGGGTGAGACTGATACAGAATAAGTAAATGAAATAAGTTGAGATAGTATAAATAGTACTAGGAAAACAAACAAGATTGTGTGATAAAAGTAACAGGAGAGGGGGAAGAAACAGCATTGGGTAGGATGGTTAGGAAAGGGTCCTTTGAGAAGGTGAAAATTGAGTTTAAAATTGATGAGAAGAAAGAGCTTGTCATTTAATATTGGGACCCAAGTTTCCCAGGCAGAGGGAATAGCTAGTGCCTGGGATCCCCAGTAGGTATGAGTTTGGTGGGTTTGAAGAATAAAAGGAAGAGTTGGTGCCTCAAGTATAATGGGTGAAGGGAGCAATGCATTAGGTCCGGAAAATAGTCTAGAGCCAGAATACACAGGACTTCGGAGGCCATGTGAAAGAATTTGGAACTTATTCTAAATAAATACAAAGCATTATGATGTTTTGAAAAAGAGGAGGGATGCGATCTGTTTAGGAAGGCTAATTCATTAGAGACACCTGTGGCTTGCATTATGCTGTTGGCAGTTGAAATGGAGAAGAGTGGGTAGATTTGTGTACATTTCAGAAGTCTAATCAACAAGACTTGCATTTGGGCATTGAGAGATAAACATCTCAAGCCTACATTCCTCATCTATAAATTGAATAAGTAGCATTAAATTATTCTTGATCTTCCTTCCATGGTCTCTGTCATGTTTCAACAAATAACACACACTTTTTAATAGCACTCTGAAACACAGTAAATTCAGAAGAGGCAACTTGTTTACTTTTTCCTACTGACTACCATTTCATTTCTGGAAAATTGCATGGATGGAAGGAGAAATGACTGGTGAAGTTAAAGTGCTTTGCAAAGAGGCTGTCTTGGTGGAGGGTGGAGAGTTGGCTTAGTGGGCTCAGCTGGTTCAAACGTTTTGAATTGCTGGACGCAGAGTCTCAGATCTCAGCAGGACTCACTCGACCATTCATCCTTCCAAGGTAGATAAATCGAGGGCTGCACAATTTAGAATGTGTGTGTCTTTCAGATAATGCCTTAAAAAGCAAATTCTGTGTGAACATAAAAGACTACAGAGGAGTCGGGGCCACCCCTGTGTCCTTGGCCTAAATTTTCTCCTTCCGTAATGTGGTAGGGTGAACAATTTCAGTTACTAGTATTTTACTGTTGCTAAGTCTATGCAGTTTGCCTGGGTCTTGGGAATCCTTCAGAACGAAATGAGCTTTATTACCAAAAAAACTGCTTTGACTTACTAGGAATCCCTCTAAAGGTGACTGTAGCTTCTCTGTGCTTTTTAATGATGTCCCCATCACAGAAACTCCAGCCCTCTCAGACTGGAACAAACAATTTTGGAGGTGAAAGGTAGCTTGATCGTTCCTACTGGAGGTCTGTAGTCAGGAGAAGTTCCATCACGGAGGGCTCCCCGCCTTAAAGGTAACCCAGCGGAAGGTACTGAAAGATGTGGGAAGGGACATCGTGAAAGAATGAAGGGCAGGAACCCAGACATAGTCCTTAGACTGCTGTACCTTTTATTTTTCCTTTGGCAGATCACCAGACTTTGCAATGAATAACGTAGGTCTCAGTTGGAGATAACACGGAGGTTATCACTTATTTGACCACAATAACTAATGCATGTGTTTTAAAAACCTTGTATATATACACCTTTCAACAACATATCATATATTCTTCTTGTTAAAATGATAAAAAATGTATCCATTCAATAGTGATACAATGGGTTTTATGCATACATGCATATTCTTGTCTCTCAGCTCCCCATCACTCCCTACTTTATTCCTTGTTACCCAGTGAGCTGTTCTCTTAGAAACTAGTCAAGTGGATTCCATTACCAGACAGTGAAACCAAAGAAGTAAGGAGGTTTTTTTTTTTTTTTTTTTTTTTTTTTTTTTTTAGAGTTCCAAATGAGGAAATTGAAGTGTGAGGCAGAAAGACTTGGAGAAATATCAATCCTGCTAAAACAAGTTCTTTCTGCTCTCTGGAGTTTAGGTAAATCTGACAGACCTGAGGAAGGGAGAAAGAGGTGAGATGGACTGATAATAATGAAGAAGTAAAATTAGAGCCTCACGGAACAGGATTTGAAAGAAGGAAGACCAACATCCAGAAATATCTCAGCATCCCCTCGAAGGAGCAGGAACTGAATCTGCCTTTCAAGCCAATTCACCATTTATTCCATTATTGGTGGGGGTGGGGAGAGTGCCTATCATGGTGCCAAATATCTTATCAAGGGATTAAAAAACCAGAAGAATAACATGTATGTAGAACTAGCACGGAAGAAGTTCAAAGTTGAGTAGGGAGACAACTATAATAATCATAATACATAGAAAAAGCCTCTGGGTAGTCTGAGAACGTTGTAATTGATTTGAGGATTGGGTTTATCTGAGACAAAATTTTATTTGGTAAGTCTCTCTTTAGATAACAGAATCACCTGCATACAAATTTTGTTTATTCAAAACAACAGAACTTTTTGTATAGGATGTTCAAAAATAGTGTCAGATCATCTATCACCCCTGCTCTCTCTCCAAAAACACAGAGAAAGAGAAACGAGTAAACTTTTTATAATAATGGAACATAGATGAAAGATACATCATTAAGAAAGATTATGCTTTCTTAAAGAGCCACAGACAATTTAGAAAATGTGATTCCTTTTTCTTTCTTTCTTTTTATTTTATTTTTTTACTGTAAGTGAAATTTTATGGGTCAAATGTGAATTCAAACCACCACATTAAGCATACTTTTGGGGTGTTTGGGGACCAAAATTTCCATCGTGTGTGGGGTTTCTCCACACCAAAAAAGCAATTCTCAGACACCCTGCTGGTGTCCAAGAATTCAATTCAATTCTGAAACATCTATCCAGGGACAGCATCAGAGTTCACAGGTTACAGGTTCAGTCCTAAAACTGCCCCCCCCTTGCTACCCTCTTCCAGATTCAGACACCAGTCACAAGCTCAGGTTGTTACCAGCTGGCTGTAAACCGGAGTTTCCCATGACTTCCTCCTCAGGTTCCAGTAATTTGCTAGAGTGACTCAGAGAACCCTGAGAAATATTTTGATTTACTAAGTTATCAGTTTATTATAGGAGGATATCACTTAGGAACATCCAGCTGGAAAGGGGGGGACAATGTATGGGGAAAATTCTGAGCTTCCAGACTCTCTCTAGGGTCACCACTCTTCCAACACCTCCTTGCGTTCACCAACTCATTAACTCTCCGGAACCCTCTCCTTTTGGGTTTTAATGGAGGCTTCATTATATAGTCATGGTTGATTAAATCATTGGCCACTGGAGACTGATTCAACCTCCAACTCCTCTCCCCTCCCTGGAGGTCTGGGGTGAGACTGAAAATTCCAACCTTCTAATCACTTGGTTGGATCTATGGGCAAACAGCCACCATCAGTATCTGGGGGTCTAAAAGTTACTTCTTTAACATAAGACACCTTATCATTCTCAACACTTAGTGATTGGTTTGTCTGACTAGCCCCAAGGCAAATTCAAAGCATTCTAACAGATTAAGCTCCTTTTCCACCTGTAAATGCTCTAGAGAGAATCTGTTGGTGCTAACTTTTTTTTTTTCTTTTACTTTGTATCCAGGAGGTCTTGGGCTAGCCTTTGCCAGTGATTATCCCTTTTTATAAATAATTTGTTAGGGAAGTCACACAGTGTAACAGTTGTGTTTCAGGAAGATTCTCTTACAAGCCAATATATGTGGGGCACATTATTGTATCCCTTAAACACTGTGTCACGAAAAGGGGATGACATCTAGGGAAATGCAGTGTCATAGATGGAGACTGTATTAAATATAATGTAAATAAATGCTGATTTTAATAATATATATTATCAAAAAATAGTCACAGATTAAAGGTATTGCAGATCTGGTGTGAACATTAACTGTTGGCATTTATTCCCTAGATGCTAAAACCTCAATTAAACAAAAAGCAAATACTGTACCTTTTTAAAACTTGTTTCAAAGGTATACATAGAAATATATAAATCATACTAGAATGAATTGAATGTTAATTTATAGTTACTAACTTGTGATGGGAAGGAGGGTCTGAAAAAAAGTCATATTAGGGGAATCAAACTTATCTCTGAAAAAAATGATACCAGGAATCCTAGGACAGTTACACAACATTTTTTCCCCCATTTTACTACTTACAGTATCAAGTTCATATACAATAAATAAAATAATGTTTCCATCCATAATTTAACTCCACTACATTGTGCTGTTTGATTTTCCTTTTGGGGGTAGTTTGTACAGCTGGAAAACAGTCCCAATTGAAGTAGGAAATCTTGCCCTCACTAACATATTTTATACATGCCATTTGTCTACATGACCATTTCTCATAGCTTATCACAGCTAACCTACATTCTTATTCCATTTGTTGGTCGTATTATTAAAGTCATAATTCCTGACCTATTTTTTCTCGCTTCCTTGCTGATGCCTGAGTGCCAGAATCGTTCAGTGTTGAACAAGACACGAATGGTTTGGTGGCTGCAAACTCAAGGTTATTTCATGAACGATTTTGGACCTATAGAGGCCCATTCTCTATCAAAGAGTATTAAATTCAAACAAAAGAAACAGTCAAGATACTTTGATCAGTTTAGACTTATCCAAGTTGTATTTTGTTTGATAGGCAACTGTAAGTAAGCCACGCAAAATTTAAACCAACATCAGTTGAAAATTATTTAATTTCAATCTTGTGAA
Source organism: Rhinolophus hipposideros (assembly GCF_964194185.1). NCBI lineage: Eukaryota > Metazoa > Chordata > Mammalia > Chiroptera > Rhinolophidae > Rhinolophus > Rhinolophus hipposideros. The sequence goes on along the minus strand of NC_138069.1, from coordinate 34,079,981 downwards.
AAGTAAGGAATCTTCCTCCTTAAGAAGTTCTTCAGTCAGTAACTGCAGTTCATTTACTGGGAGACTTTGAAATATACCAGAAAACAGGCTGGCTGGCAGGTTGGTTTGTGCTGCAAGATATTCTGACAACCTGTCAAGGTTCCACTTTTCTCACATTCTACCAACTTCTCTTTTCTAAAGAAAGCATGAAATGTCAAAATGACAGGTGCCGAAGTACAGCGCATCCAGCTCCTGGGCCTATTACCTTAGGAAAGAAAGAGTTGAAAAGTTGTGCAAGTGACATATGCTGAAGAGTGATATAATTTGCCAGGTAAAGGGGTGGCTTAATAGTGCTTATGCTAACCCTTTGGAGCTGACTAATTTGAGCTACATCCTCTGGGGAACTTTCTAGGGGTAGCTAGAAAAGAAAAAAATATAGCTCTTGGGCAATAACTTCAGTAAGTAATTGGGCACCATTTTCTTTATTGTTGGTGACTTTCTCCAGTTAATTCATTGAATGTAATCAATATTGCATAGTTAAAGGAGCTGATGTCATAATTCTCTTATACTTTAAACTGATGAGTGGAGCAAAATTGCCAGAAGAAAGATTAAAACATGGAAAACTACTTCGATTATATCTGTATGAAATCTATTTGTCAGTGTGTGTATGTGCCTGTGTGTATGTGTACACGCATACCTATGGGGAGAGTTATGAATGAGTTGATAAATTTATATTAATTAGGAAAAGTCAGTCTAAATTAACGGGCAAGACTGACTTATGAAATACAGTTTAAAATTTACGTTTTATGATTCTGAAGTTCATATCTTGTCTTATGACTAAATATGACTAGCTTGCAACTCTCAGCTATTTCTTTATAATGTGTAAACAAGTTCTATAAAAGTGTGTTATTTCCTAAGTGATAGAGAGTTCTTAATTATTTGTGTCCATGGCTGCCATGTTGTGTGGTAAAGAGTTGCATTTGAGGACGATGGAAACTGAAAAGTAATAGTATTGTGATCACAATATTTTGCCAGGACAGACATGGCCAAGGAATCTCATAAAAACCAAAAAATTGGTTGAGAGGAAGAAAAACATTTGAATTCCCGGAGGAAAGGTGGGAAGTCTTTACAAAGTTAAGGATGAGGTTAAGAAAGGATTCTTTAGGGGAGAGAGAGAGAGAAAGAGAGATAGAAATAAAGAACTAGAGGCAGAGGTAGAAGCAAAGAAAAAATAGATACAGGTAGATAGAGACAGAGATAGACATAAAGAGAGATAGGAAGGGAAGGAGGGGTCGGGGGAGGGGGAGAGAGAGAGAGAGTGTGAGAGAGAGAGAGACAGAGAGACAGAGAGACAGAGAGGAAACAGAGTGTGTGTGTTATTCTGCATTCTGGTTGAAAACAAGATTTAATGACAGGAGTCTGGAGATGTAATCCTGTCTGTACTCTGGGAAACAACGCCACGCAGCAGTTGAGAGTTTAGGCTCTACAGCTGTACTCTGTGAGGTGACGCTGGCTCCTCAAACCAAGTGGCCCACAATTTATCTACTTTTCAAACAGAGGTACTTGAAGTATCTGCCTCATGGTATTGTTGTGAGGAATTAAATGTGATTATGTGTGTAAAGTAGCAGTTATTCCATGATTGTATCTTTAGAAAACTAGTATTAAAGGGCTCTCCTTCCTATGTCTCCAGAGATTAAAAGAGGCCTATTGCACTACATTAGAACGATAAATCAGACAAGAAGAATTCTTAGCCCGAGGGGAGTCAGGGCTCTATTCCAACAAGAGGGAGGGGTTTTAATTAACCAGTCTGTTTACTGTATACTTTGCGAATCTTTATACTGCTGTAGTTATATGTGCTTACAATACTTAGAGAGATAGTTAATTATGTGTGATATTGCTGATGGAGATTTACAAAGCAACAGCTAGTAATTAGGAAGCATTTCATTAGTTACAGGCGGCTTATTAAGAGTTAAAGACTACATGCTATATATAACTATCCCCTGCATATCACCCATAGGGGAATATTTTGCCAGCAGATGTCTAGCTTATCTTCTACCCATAAGTCATATAAATGAGATTGAAAGGTGCAAGGCAGGCAGAAGTGATATCATTGTTAGTCCAGCAACAATAAGCAGGTGGATAGATTCAAATGAAAATTTGCAGGAACCTCTTCGCAAACCACCTGATTCTAGGCTGTAAGCTACAGTGATCATTCCTTTGGCTTCTGCAATTTCTTGAGTCTCTGAATACGAGTGAAAATGAAATTTAGGAGCAAATACGTGATATTGGCAGTTTCTCTGACGTTAGCTTCTCCAATCTTGCCAACGGTTCTATAAGCACCTAAATCCCTGCATTATGTCTCATTCATCCTTCTAAGAATACCTACAGGGCTTTATGATTTTATTCTGATCAACCTCAAATACAAGAGTTGTTATCAAAAGTAATACCAGAAGAGAGACCTTCAAAGAGGGGGCTGTAAGATAGTTCATCTTTGATGGTTAGGGTTGAAGGAAGTGCCCAGGATACTGCAGAGCAGAGAAGAGGACAGTGCTATTTCAAAGCATTTAGTATCAAACAGCTTTCTAAATGATTACTTTAGCTGACTTAAACAAAGTAGATCTAGTTGCTTCTGCAATGTGATCTATGCAGGTTGTGGGGCAGTAAATTGCGTTACTGATTCAGATTATACTGGAGAGTAGTCAGGAAGAAAATGTCAAGATCAGCACTTTCAATTTTCAGCTCAAGATATGGTCAGAAAACCATAGAACCTCTATAAATGTCCTGTAAAAAAAAGTCTTCCCTTTTATAGCTGTAGGCCTGATCTATGTGAAAAACACAGAGCTCACTTTCAATTCTGCACGTTAGAGAACCAATTGAATTCATTAACCTACTGGGTCTCATAGGAAAGCTCGGCCACTGTTTGGAAGGCAGTGGGACCTTGAGGAATGGAATGGGGATATCTGGGTAGGCGTTGATGAATGTAAGTACCTTGACTCTGGAAATCACTGAACTTCCCTTGCTGGCAGATACGCTCTCCTACATCTCCCATCTGAAGAAACAACGAACTTTGCTTGAATACCTATAATGGCCTAATTTAAGACAGTGTTCTTTCAAGGAAATGCTTATTCTTTCAAAACCCAGTGCCAGTACCCAACTTTGTTTTCAAACCCTTGACTAGAAATAGATTCCAGAATAATTTAAGGAAAATATTACAAAGACTTACAGACTGTATACAAAGATGGATTTCAATATTTTGAAATGTAGGACATTATATACCTATATCAATATAGACATACGTAAAAATGGATTCCAAATGTGCTAGGTTAAGGAAGAAGGACCATAATATTGGATGTGTCTGAATTCATTAATAACTGTATGTATACCAGAGACCATAAATTTGAGATGTTAATGTGAACGACTAGCCATGGTTCTCAGTTTCTCTAGTCGGTAGACCATAACATGGGCTCACTTTTGACCTACATATTAAAGTAAATAATTCAAAGATTTAGGAAAATAGGAACCTTGGATTAATCTGTACATTTTCACCCATCCCTCACTATATTCCCTAGAAGGATCCCAAGAAATGTCATTTCACCAAAGCATTGATAATTCATTAAAGATATTAAGAATGAAGTTATAAGGATCTCTGTAATTGTTGTCTTCTACCGTTTGGGATAACCATCATACTATCAATGATTAGATATTTCATGTGGATCAAACTATTTAAACTGTCTAAGACTAAGTTTCCTTAACTGTAAAATGAAAATAATAACAACCAGTTTGTTCAGGCATTGATAGGCCTGGCACGAAATAACTGTGTTCTATATAAAAGACACTCCGCCAATGCTTAGTTTTTCTCTGTGTTCAAATGATGCATGCACTTTGTCTAGGCCCCTTTTACAGATAAAATAGTTGATGGCTTATCTAGGTCACGTTAAATTCGGGGTTTGAACCAACGTAGTCTAACTCTAGGACTTACATGTTTAACCACTATGCTGTGCTACATGCGCTACATTATCCATAAATGTAAATTTTTATTATCATTGCCAACATGATCACTGTCATCGGCATGACTATTATTATATGATCCTTTACTTTTGGTCATACTTCTACTACAGTAAAGTGCTTCAGATTGCTGATGGATGTAGGAGGGTTTTAAATAACAAACATTTGACTATCAAAGGACAGACAGAGCCCCAAGTCATAATGTCTGTGGACCTCAGTTTCCTGATCTAGAAAGGAAGATGTACAATGGTATGCCCCTTGAGATCCCTTTTAGTTCTACTAAGCAAGTTTTAGTAAGATCAATCTTTGAATACTGTCAGCTCCCTGCATGGGTATATGCTCACAGCTTCAGTTATAAGGATCATTGGTGATGGCAATATCCAAGCTATTAACTAAACATTAGGTATATTAATATTAAACTAATGCAAAGAATTTCATCCTGGAGCTCCTAGAGCCTCGTCAGAAGCCCCAAATATGTTATCTTTGTTTTTCCTTATTGAAAATAAGTTATTCCAAGAGGGTACCTACCCTTCTACTTAATCAAAACTGACTTTACTGGTATTTTTTCATTCTATTAAGATTCCATATAGTCATTGAAATTATGTGTATATATATTCAGAATATTGGTGACTGAAAACAAATAAAAAGTGTGATATTTTCTTAATTTTTATGTAATAATTTCCACTACAATCCGATATTTCTTAGATCTATTAGGAAATTATAGCACCTTATGAAAACTCAACGATGAGAGTTTGTGTCAAAGTTTTTACTTGCTTCATTCAAATGTAATACTCAGTGAAACTGAAAAAAAATAGATAAAATGCAGATTTAAGGAGCATCATATCTTTTATCAAACTTCTGAGACCTTAAATTAGGACTAGAATTTCAACTAATGCATTATAAAACTCACCTCGTTTAGCACTAATGATCATCACTCTAAGATGTATGAAACACCATTTTTATTAATTATTGTAAAACATAGATAATAAAAAGAAAAGAGTCTCTCCTAGTTCCAAAAATTACAAAAAAAAAAAAACAAAAACAAAATGAAACCCTCCCATGAACATTCTGTATCAGGCCAAATCAATCAGCTGAGAAACGAATAATTCAGCCAGTAAAATACCTTGTTTGATGGACAAAGTACCAATTAACTAATCTGACACAATGCAATTAACAACTTTGACTTACTATTATTTTTTTAATGAATTGGCTGCCTTGGCTTCTTGTTTCAATGTCATGTAGATATAGCAGCAGATAACAGTAACGATATTGAACTGGGAGGTTAAGTGATTTAATTTTGAAGACATTACTGTTGCAGAGACCACATTTAATAAATCAATGTGTTTAAGGTACTTGGTGATCTATGGATTAAAGATTACTTTCCTGGAGTGCCTTGTAATCATTATATATTGCAAATCCACGTGCAACGCTAAGAGCTTGCCTTTCTTAGTTGTCAGTGATACTCTGCATTTCCAGGTAGCCCGAAACCTTCCCTCCACCCGACATTACCTGGCTTTCTTCAATAGACATCATTCACTTCTCTGCAGTAACAGATCAAACTCCACACATCCCTACCTCAGCTTTACTTAAGGGTGTTTGACAAGTTTAGTTTAGAATACCAATACAATAGTTATAGTAAGTAGTGTACAAGCCACTCATTATTTGAGCCGAAAATAATATTGTGTTTTTTTGTTGTTATTGTTGCTTTTATTTGTTTGTTTTTGTTTGTTTGTTTTTACCCCAACCATGCTTAGTCACCTGTGTGGATGAAGAGAAGAAAAATTCAAATGATTTTCCTGTGCACACACCTCCCGGCCCTATAGACAATTGTTCAGCACTGCTCATTAATTGTAACTTGCAGTCTATTTTATAGTCTAACCTCCGTGCATGATACGAAACCTGTGTAGGAAGAGCGGGAAGGTGTGCCGTTTAGGACAGAAGGGATATTATATTACAAAGTAATCATAATAAAAACTTTATTCTTCCCCTAAACAAATCTCCAGCTATTTTAATCTTAAGTGCCAATCAATAAATTTTTAATAGCCATTTTTCATAATGATTTCTAGTGAAAAAAGATGTAAACATTTAATTTAAGTGAAACGTCAGGAATAACTATGATAGTCACTAGAATCACCAAATTATGGAACATACGATATGGATGGGAGCTTAGAAAATGTCTGTTTCAATCTTTGGTGAAAAATAGTAAAGTCTAGGGGCTTCTCCTTATCAGGACCTCATCAGGAGCAAAGCTGAGTCTAGAATCTATGTCTTCCTTCAATATTCTATCCACTGTCACCGTCCAGCATGCTCTGGAAGTACTTTAAAATATAGGGAATTTTATACCCAGAAAGAATTTTGGTTTTCTGCCCAGATTGCAGCTGTGCTGTCACACATTGGGGATAAATCCTAAGTAATACTATTCAAAGCATTCTTCTTCTACACCTTGATACACCTCAGCCAATCATGTGTTCTTATTCTTGGATTAACTTTACCTCAGTTAATCGTGGCTTCCTCATCCCTCCTATCTGATAGAAACTCCATAAAGCCAGGACCTTCCTATTCTATGTCACCCACTATTAATCTATGGGCAGCCAGATAAAGAGAAATTACTTGATAAAACAACAACAAAAACAGGTCGATTGAATTAAAACACCCCATATCCCATGTTAGCAGTTTCCCTTCACATGCTGTCATCCTTTGATGTGTCCATGAGATGATAGTAAGACAATCTGATACCAACCCATTTCCACCCTTACCAATATAAGATGTTAGATAACAGATTTTCTCTTTCTTGAATTCAATAGGGACTGTTCTTGTTCCTCAGAGAGCTAGAAAGAACACCAATGAAAGCCTTACCAACTTCAGTACAAAGAAAACACTTAATCCTATGATATGTAGTTTTACGGTCTTTTTGACAATATAGGTGGAGGACATTTTTGTGCTACTATGGCTTTCAATATAATACAAAGTTTTCATTCGCAAATGAGATGATAATGTTACCAAATGGGTATATAGTGCTTTGTATAATTCATAGCAGCTCTTCTAATTTAGTGGATTGGGTCTGATATATATATATATATATATATATATATATATATATATGTATATATATATATATATATCCCTCTCCCCACTGTTTCATTTGATTCAATAACAAAGAAGAATTCTTTCTAACCCTACTACTCTACTAATAATTATTCTGCCCAAATATCACAAGTCAAAGTTTCCTCTTGAGAGCAAATTTGGAAAAGAATGAGATCCTGGTTTTGCAATCTATTGTACATAACAATTATAGAGCCTTATGTTTGTAAATCACTATACACAATTTTCCTGCGTGCTACCACGTCTGAGGTCATAAAGACACTGTGTGGCAGGCAGAGCAACTCTGATTTTCCCCATGTGGCTGGTGTCATGGAGCCTCAGATACAGCAGGTGACTAGACCAAGACCATTCAACTAAAAAAAGGCATAGTGGGAAACCACACCACGGATTTCTAATTAAGTCTGTTCTCTTGCCTCGGTCTGCTTTGCATTTCCTCAAAAATATGTAGGTATATGCCAGAAAATACATCTGATCACTGGATTAACATGGTATATTTCCATTAATTATGCTTTTTCTCCAAGTTTCTGAAAGTGAGCATAATTTTGCATGAAAACAGACACAGATATGTTAGAGAAGAATGTAAATGTTACAAAACTAAATATATAAAGTACAATAGTTAAGCAAAATTTCTCTCTTCAGTTTAGATACATGAGACCCCAGTTTCAAGTTCATTTTCTGTCATGAAGCATGCTCAAGTAAGAACGTGTAGGCAACTGTGGCACTGGACTCCTCACAAGTACAGAGGGAAGTTCTGACTAGCCTCCCTCCACCTCCCTATCTGTATTCGCCATTGATTCACTCAGAGTTTGCAGACTTGGGAAACAAGAGGCTGCTGACAATGATAGGAGACATAGGGGCTGCTTCTGATCACAAAACCAATTATACAGGAACTGAATCACAGGGATGTTAATATGAAATACTTCAAGGAATAAGTCCAAGTGATTTAGCAATAATGGTTAAACAGTGGTAAACAGTTCTCTCTACTGCAGAAGTTCTCAGAGAGTTAAATGTGCTACATGTATAATGAATCCCCATAAAGTATAATATGCAGCATTCTATTGTATTTTGTTAAACAAAAATGTATTCTGACCCTTGTTATAAGGGTAAGGAAGATTTTATTCAAGACTTTTACAATAAAGGAGAAAGATCGGGCTCAACTCTGAATACAGGAACGACAGATGGAAATGTATAGCCAATGAATATGGAGGGTAGGGTGGGGTGGGGGGGTTAGTAGATGAAAAAGTGCTAAGAGGAGACATCAAGGATGGGGAATTCTAGCTAAAATGACTTAGCAGGATTTGTCCTGAAGTAAGGCCAATGTGATCAGATATCAAGGGAAATTATCACAGAACTGCCTTAGCAGAATCCTTACTACAACTGGGCTAGGCAGGTTGAAGACAGGATTCGAGGTGGGAGGCAAGGTCAAGACCTAGTCAACAACAGAGCTTGGAGAAACATGGCTAAAGATTTTTCAAGGAGAGTCTATGTCAATTTAATTGACGCAGAGCCCTTCTGCTAGGTCACTTCCTTGGACTAGTTGCCACCGAATACATTTTGGAAGCCTCTGCTCTATTCCACCCTTTGGGTTAAAGTCCATTTATGGTACTACTAGACACCCCCCCCCCAAATTGCTCTGTATTGTTTCTGCACGCTAACCACAGAATATGTGATCCCATCTTGTAGACAAAAAGTTATGCTTGGGTCAAAATATTGTGATTATACAGGTAGAGAAAATAAAGTATGGATTTAGCCCTCCCTTTGTTCAATCTGAGTTTCCTTCTAAAACAATATTTTCACTCATTCACTGAATAACTTTGGGTAAGCCACTTAACCTTTGGGTCTTCAATTTCTCATTGGTGTAATAAAAAAGGTTTAACTGAATGATCTCCGATGCCCTTTCCATCATTAAAAAAAAAAAAAAAATCTGTTAGGTTTTCTGTGCTTCCATGTGCCCAATTAATGTTTTACAAAGACCGGATTGAAATGGTCAGTTTCCACTATCATGGGCTGGAGAGAGAAACAGATTTGAAGCTGCAGAGGAAGGCGGGTGTCAATTTCTAACATCTTCTGACAAAAGATATATCCATTTTGGTTTTAAAGAAATCATTCCCCAAAGAAAACTAGGTACTCTAAAAATAGAAAAATGTTTCAGGATGTAAAACTGAGGCACAGATACGAAATATAAATCTCAAAGGAAATGCATATAGGCAGTATTCGCCTTTCTCAGTGAGAAACAACCCCTGATCTGTGTCAGATCTGCAATCTAGTGTTAACTCACCACAATAGAAAAGGAAGGCGGTTGACATGCAAAGTCCTGTGCAAATAAATCTGTAGACACTTAACTAAACAAATTAAACGTGCTGGGCGGCTTACTTGCAGGAGAGTGGTTGGTAAGAGAATTCCTTCCAAGAAGACCACCCTTTGAACATCTCATAATTAAGGTTGGAAATCCCCTACTTTGTCCTATTTTTTTAAAAATTAAATTAATAGTGAGAAAATCAACCAAATGTGTATTTTACAGCTGTGTGTAGATATAGATAGAAATAGATTTTAACTCAGAAGCAATACTTGGAGAACAGACATTTAAATTCACACCTTCCCTTGTTTTTATTAAAAAAAAAACACAAAAGACCCGTTGCAATGTGATTACAATTTTATAGTAAAACTCAGAGTTACTTTGAGGGAAGAGACCCTTAAAGTTATCTGCTTTAACCCCTTTGTTTTACAGATATGAACGTGACGGAGTGGCAGAGTTGGGTCCAGAACCCAGGCTTGCTGACTCTGGATGCAGCTTTTTTTTTTTTTTTTTTTTTTTTTTTTTGTCCCTACTACCACAAACCAAACAGGAGTTAGGCAAGCAATTCAGGAGGTCTAACACAGGGCTCACTTGTGGAATCAACGTGCATTTGTCCCATGGAATTTGTTATCTCCAATTGTGTTCCTGTTATGGGATTTGTTGTTCTGTTTCCTGACTCTGCGCTTGATTTGCAATTCTGGGCCATAGCAATATGCTTCCCCAGAGTACTGAGCAGTGGTCAGTGAATTTCATCCGTCTCACTGTGATCTGTGAGCTAAATTGTTACAGCTCCACCTAGTGGGCAAATTCACAGAGAGGGGAATTGCAAAGAAGAGGCGGCAGGCTGAGGAAGAATCTGCAGGCAAAAGGGCAGGATGCAGAGAGGTTAAAGCTGCAGAAGTTTGTACTGACAACTGGCAGTAAACTAAAGGTTGTTATGGAGAAATCAAAGTATAATTATTAAAAAGGGGGGAAAAAACCCCTATCAGCTTTCTCATTACTTCAAGGACCTCTAGAGATTTATATACTTTCTGGAGGATGCTGTTAGGTCTGAAGAGAGACGAGTCAGAGGATGGAATTAATAGAGCTCACAAGTGAAAATGAATTCTTGGAATTTTTCTGAAAGTGCACACAGACAAATGTACTCAGCCTTTGGAGTCTGACTGGCCCCCCAAGATCCCTTAAGGCCTAAATAGAAAGACGAGTCCTGGGCCATAGTTAGATAAACCACTGTACCTGCACTCCCAGGTGTGTAACGGCAGTACTACGCTCAGTGCTGGAGAAACCCTCACTAGTTCACATGCACCATCTGCCTTTCACTCTCTTCTAAAGAGGCATGAGCAGAAACCAATGGTCTGGGTTAATATACTGTGAACCCCTGAAAACACTGGCGACAGTGTCTCTGAGAAATGAGGCCTCCAGAACATATGTGCTGTGTGTACATATATGGAAAGGACAGAAAAAAATGAACCATCTTTCAAGATAAGTGTCGACATCAGTTCCTTCCCCTTCTCCCCTATACCCCTTCTTACAAACCATAGGTTTTCATTGCCAATGAGCCGAGAAGCATTATTTCCTCACTATGCAAACATCCCTGGGATAGTTCGCTGCACACTGAGTACAATTGCATTCTGAGAAGAACTGACAAAACAACCACTGTGGATTTTCTCTTATTCAAATCGAGTTTTTTTTTTTCTTTCTTTGTATCAACATCTTTATAGTGTCTTTGGAAAGCTTTTACATCGATAGCAATTTTTAAGAATGTCTTTAACATGAACAATTTCTCTGTTTGAAACACAGCCTCTTCCGAAGAAAGTGTAGAATGCTCCTAGGCAGAGTTGGTATAAACATTGCAGAATCTCAGGTAAATAACACCTGACATGGAGCATACATTCAATAAATGCTTGTTGAATTGACTTGGAAAGGCAGTTCGTGGTCTGATAGGTTTGATTTGACATGGTTCTGGAGGCAGCTCATTGAGCAACTGCAGTGGGTACCCAAAATAGTCACCACCTAGCGCTTCATGATAAAGATTTTTTGGGTCTGTGGTAGAGAGCTGATATCAAACCAGTTACTTGCTGATATCAAAGCCCCTTACTTGCTGTGTCATCACAAATCCGTTACCTAAACTCTCTGTGACTCAATCAACTTGGCTAAAAATTATGGAGCAGGAAGAGTATTTATTTCAGAAATTACTGGTACTAATGGAAACCCGTGTGTACAGCTTTCGCACAGTATCACACACAGTACAGCAAGTACATAAATCCTGCCAATTTGTGGGTGCCATGTTAGGAAATCAAGTATTTTCATCAAGAATGGCTTCTATTCAAGACTTCACTTAAACAGGATGAAAAAAAAGAAGAATAACAAGGTAATTGACCAAGAATTATGTATTACTCACCTAATTTATGAAGTACTCTGAAGGACTTCCTTTTTAAGCAAATCTTCGTGTGTGACATGAGTTTGATAAACGTATTAGACAAAAATGAACAACGCTCTGCATTAGAGACTAAGAGAAGCTGAAGAGGCACAGCCTGTATTTGTCTTTGGGACGTTGATAGCATTAGTAAGAGAAGCGGGACAAACACACAACAAACTAGCTAAATGCCAACATTACAGGGAAAAAAAAAATTAAGAAATCTATTAACAGTTTTTGTCGGGCAGAAACAAACATGTAAATGAGGCCTGGATACTAAGTCAAGGATGCTGACGATAGAGAAATCGATAAAAATGGACTGCGATAGGAGTGAGGTGTCAACGAAATCTCACAGCATGGGAGTTTGGGAGCCAGAAGAGTTACACACAGACTGGCAGAGAAAAGACAAAAATGTATGTGGAATGTTTGGAAACATCCAGCCATGTTTATTATACAAGTAGGGTAACTAAGAGATCAATAAGCAAGTTCGTTTGACTTGTAATTTTATAATCACTTAGTTTCTGCTTTGTAAATCCAACATTGTGGTCAGTTAAAGGATAAAATTTGAAGTTCTGACTTGGCCAGGGTGGTAGGAAGAATAATGGCCCTCCAAAGAAGCCCGTATCTCCAGAATGTGTGACTGTGTGACATCACATGGTGGGTGTGGGGGGAATTAAGGTTGTGGATGGAGTTAGGGTTGCTAATTATCTGGCTTTAAAATTAGGAAATTACCCTGGATTGTGTGTGATATGCAATGCGATCACAAGGGAAGAGAAAGGCAGAAAAATTACTATCCAAGTGATGAGATTCGAGAAACTGTCTACTGCTGGCTTTGAAGATAGAAGAGAGCAATGAGCCAAGGACTGTAGGCAGCTTCTAGAAAATGGAAAGAGCCAGAAACAGATTTTTCCCTAGATTTTCCAGAAAGGAGGGAAACCTCGCACACACCTTGGTTTTAGCCCAGTGATACTTGAGTCAGTTCTGACTTCCAGGACTGTAACATAGTAAATTTATGTTGTTTTGAGCCACTAGGTTCCTTGTAATTTGTTACAGCAGCAATAGGAAATGAACACATTCAGGTTGTCTACTTCTAGGAGGGTGATTTCTAACATTGCTGTGTAGTGATAGCAAAACCCCAAGAGGGGATTTAGACATAAAGGAGGAGGAATTAGAGCAGAGATGATCTATTTTAATTACTAAAGGTTGAGGTAGGTTCTGTATTCCTAGAAGCATCCCTGAAAGTTCCTAAAGATGGAGTTTCTAAGGATATCCACACAGGTTTGCATTGGTACCAGTAATTTCTGAATTAAATGCTCTTCCTACTTTGTAATTTTTAGCCAAGTAGATGGAGTTTCTAGGGGATGTATTATTCGACCCTGTCACTCTTTGCTCATAGTGATCCAACACTTAAAGAATTGGGGCAAACAGTTTTGACAAACTGAAACTAGTGAGGTCGGCACTGGAAGCAACAGCAAGATTTACAGCAGCAGCACCCGCAGCAGCGGCAGCAGGATGTAGTGATAAAGTCCATACAGTATGCAAATTGTAAGGAAACCGACCAGGCAAATTACACAAAGCCGGAGAATAAGAGCCAATGGGGAGACTTCTATCTTTACAGAGAAAGGTGTTCAATCTCTGTAGTAGAGACATTGAGGGGGAAAAAAAAAAAAAGGAAATTTAAGGTAGAAATAGTGAGGGAAATAAATTGGCCTGGTAGAGTCAATTAAAATCCCTACTCTAAAACTGTACTTCTTAGGTTTATATACCAGCTTAGTTACTCACATATCCAGTTACCTATCTTAATGCTTAGGTAGTTTTTTTTCTATAAAGTGGAAATAAAAAGAAGATATGTCATGCAATTATCTTGAAAATTGTACTACATCAGACAATGAGCATAGTATCTTTAACAGAAGAAGATATGATTATTGTTGTCATGAGATCTAACTAACAAACTATCACAAATACACTAGGATGAAGTAATTCATAGTTACAATTCTATTTGCATCTGTATAGCTGTTTATACCTCTGTGTATTCAAAACATTGGAGAGCTTCTTAAAACAGATTGCTGAGGCCACCTGCAGAAGGGGGCGGAGCTAAGATTTTGAGTTTCGAAGAAGCAGCCTGAGGGTGCAATGTTACTAGTCTAGGTATCACACTTTGAGAAAACTTGGCCTAGACTATACACAGTTAATTTTCACTATGAGTTACTTTATATTATGGCGTCCTCAGATAGGCCCTTCTAGTTTCAGATCCTGTAGCAGGTGAGTTGACGTCTCATTGGAAAACAACATATATGGAAGGAGAGAAGAGTCCATATGTCTTCCAATTTATTGAGATTGGAGAAGTGATGTGTTTCACTTCCAGGCTAAATAATTTAAGAGCCAGCGTGTGACCTTCAAGCTTTCACCTTCTCTGGTCAGTGCTGAGGAAGCAATAATGGCGACATTGTATTTCAGATGGTGTATCTACCTGATGAAAGGATATTATCAGTCTGGGTTCTTGATCAGGGCCTCTCCAGTGACCCAAACCAACACGTAATGTGAGCAAGAAAAAAGATTTCAGCTACTCCTCACCAGGGAAGTGATATTAATAGAATCCTTCCCTTCCCAATCTCAGTGCCTTTTACCTAGCAGGAGTCCACATATGTTTTTCGCCCCCTACAGCTAGAATATTTTAAAATATGCCACAGTGAATAAATATATCCATACTAGTTTTTATAAATGTGCACACACACAACACACATGCTTATTTTGATACATATCAACCTTGCCATTCTCTTTGTCTTCTCTAATTCACATTTCTTCTTCCTTCCCTTGGGGACCGTGCAGTCTGGTTTGCACAGAGGAGAACAATGAAGCTGTCTGGAGAGGATAGAGACAAGAGATTCGATGACCTTGGAGAGACCTTGACTAAGTAGTTGCTTGGATTCATTAGCAACTGAAGTCCGTGACACTGACTCCTTGAAATAACATCCTTTTCTACTACAACCAGCATGAGGATTTTCTAATCTCAACCCCCAAATGATCCTTATCACAGTTACTCAGATGTTGCACACACCTATCCAAAATTTAAGTCAAGCAAATATACAATGTGTTTTTCAGAGCTGATTTGAAGCCAAAGTTGGAAGAAATCCAAGCAGAGAAAATGCAATTATTACAGTCTTTATTTAAATATTTATAAAAATAATCATTTGAAATCTGTTGTATTAATTAGTTTGTGTGTGACATGGTAACACTTATTTCAAGAGGATAACAATTGGAATCTATCTTTCATAGAAGCAAATATTCTGTATACAGTTCTCTCTCTCTCTCTCTCTGTCTCGCACACACATACACACACAGTTCTATGACCTTGTATTATGATATGCCATGATATACTGTAATAAATAGAAAGCTAAAAATTGTAGCATAAAATATTCACAATATTTAGCACAGCTTCTTTATTTCTCCTTATCCAGTGATCTACTTTTTAGGTTCTTCTGGAAAAAAAAAATAATCCTTCAAGTTCTTTCCTCTAAGAAGCCTCTCTTTCAGCAGCTGGATGAAAGCGCAGTGTCACAACTAATCAAAATCCCTTTGTGTAGTGTTTTTATTCATGCATTCTATCATTTCACTTTCCCTTTCCCTTAATGCCATGTCTACGTTCTACTCTAGATTGTAATTTGCTTGAGGGCAGAGGCTGCACTTTCTCTCTGTTGAGCACAAGTATTTTGAAGGAGCCTGCAGTATTGTGAGCTCTCAATAGAATTTCGGTGATGATAGTAATGTTTCTGAAAATGTCTAAGAAAAAAAGCAGACAACTCTGGCCTGTTGTGGCCTTCACTTGCTTAATCTAAAGTACCTTTCCTTCCGCCCATAAACAATGATGCACCCAGGCAGCGCCTATGAAGAAAAGTGAGTCAGAAGAGCAATTCATTTTTCCAGTGCCCTTATGTGACTCCTTCAATGCCTCAGAATTCTGCTTGAGGATTTATTTTAAACATACCAGCCATGCCGTTTCTAGACTCCACAAGCACAAGATTGGATTCCACGCTCTCCTCCTCAATCCTCACATTCTTAATGCTTAAACGGTGCCCTTGCGACTTTTCTGTTAGAGACATACAACGTAGGGGCAAAAATCAATCTTAATTAAGGCGAACTCTGGAATTATGATCGAAGGGAGGTACATTAGCCCACTGCTTCCAGACCCCCATACACTGTTGTTATTGATGTTTGGACAGATGAGGAAAGTGAAACAGGAGTCAATAATTCGATCTACTGTGTTCTCTAAGGATCTGAATTTTTAACACATCCATAATGAGTACTGGTGGTGTTTAATAAATACACAGCAGCCCCTGAAATTGGCTCTGCATGTGAAAGACACCAACACAGTCCCTGAAACTTCTCGTTGGTAGGCAAAAGTAGACTCAGGCTGTTAGGTCTGAGAGGTCAATGTGGTTTTTCCAGATGACTTTAATGTCTGGGCAGCCTTTTTGCCATCATGATCAGTGCTACTTCCATAACCTGAGCTTTTTCTCTTAAGTAAATTATTGACTGTAAGATGTTAAGTATTCAATTACTTCTCCTATCTAGATGTGGTAGACAGGTGTTGTCCCATCCAAGCACGCCCTCCTCTCTTTAAAGGTCTATTATCAGTCCCCAGATGTTACTACAGAAGTAATTCTTCCTCAAGTTTCCAAATTCCCAACCATTGTTAATGAGTTTATGAATGCCATTTGACCTAAGAGGGCCAATCAAGTTCTCTCTCTCACAAAACTCTGGTCACGATTCAAGAAACCTAGCTGTTCTTTGTAACGTGATTGAATGGAAAATACATTTAATCAGGGGAGTCATATCTCGGTAGCTATCTACTTCCCTCTTTTACTTGAGATGCAGAGAAACCAGTCTGAAGAGAGAAAGAATGAAAATGTGTCCAGAGTGACAAAAATAAATATATAAATAAATAAAATTCGAAGAACTGCCAGTGGTGAGAGGCTGAATCATCCATGGTACTGATTACAACTCAGCAGAGGTCTGGCTCCACTTTCATATCCTTAATTTTATGAAATATTCCCATATGAGTTTCATAAATTTTTATTTTTGTTTAGTTTGAGTAAGTGTCTGCTTCTTGGAACTCAAATAGTCTTAAGTCCATTGCTTCCTTTGTCAACAATTTGCTGAATTTTCAGCAATCTTCTAGGCTGCTATCTGAGACATGGAGATAGATAAGACACTCTTTCTGCCCTAAATAGGTCATGGAGTATTTGGTAAGACAGATAGTAAAGCAACAAATTATAATGCAATGTCATAAGTGAAATGAAGGCTCAAACATGGAAGTCACTTAGCAAATGAATGGATTGACAGTTGGGGGGAGATTCAGAGAGAGAGGTACTACTTAAGAAAGGCTTTTAATGGTCAACAGAAGTTTTTTAGGTGAATAAGAAGGCTAAAAGCATTTTTTATAGAAGGAATAGAAGGTATTAAAACAAAGAGGCCTAAGAAAGTAACATGTGTTTGATAAAACACACAAGCAAAAAAAAAAAAAAAAAAGGAAAAATAAAAGAAAAAAAGAAAACGAAAACAAACAAAACACAACATTTTCTATTCCTTGAACACAAGGTGTCAGCCAACATAAAGAGCTAAAGAGAGAGAGAAGGATCGGATACTATCTCATCCTAAAAGACTTGGACTTATGTTATATTTTAATAGATAATTTATAGATATATGGACAAAGATACACTCACTGTTAAGGACAATGCCCCAAATGAGAGTAGCTCAAGGAACAGCCTCAGGCCAGCCATGGAGGCTAAATAATAAGAATAGCCTCAGAAGTCTCCAAATACCCAGCTGCTTCTCAGGACCTTATTCAGAGTGTTAGAACTCCTAGGGCTTGCACAATCCGGCTGTATATCTAGTACATGTGGAGTTGGCAAAGATATGTCCTCTACTCTTGGCTTATGGTCAGCCTAAGAATGCCCATTTATCTTTGCTTTTCACTAAACCCCGATAGGTCTCTGGAAAAGGGAGGGATTCCGCAGGTAGGGAGTAATCTGCTTTGGCTTGAAGAGATTGAATCCATCTGTCCAAGATGAACACTTTCCCAGTTTTCTTATATTGCACTGAGTATTCCAAGAAAACTGAGAAGTCTTTCAAGAAGGAATTATTTTAGAAAGAGTCATAGAACATGTGGAATAGTTTAGAAAAGATCATAGAACATGTGTGGAATAGTAATAATTTGCATTATAGCAAATTATAATAACGGTTAACTTGCCATTGAGCCTTTACTAGGTATCAGCTACTATGCTAAACACTTAGTGTATGTATTCTAATCGAATCTTTCCAAGACTCTTCTGAGGTATCTACAATTATTAACCCCAATTTAAATATGAGAAATATAAGAATTAGACGTATAAAGTAATGACAATTTTCTTCAACCAATAAATGTTAGGGAAACTACATACACTATCTCAAATTTCCATAATGATGCAAAACATACTAATATGCTAATTTATATTTTACTAGTAAATTCAACAAAAACAAACAAACAAAAACTAGACTCCAAGTACTAAGTAATAGCTATTGTTTACTAAGAGCTGTTCTCAGTGCTTTATTTCTACTATGTCATTTAGTCATCACAAATATACTACGAAGCTGGTATTGTCATCTCCATGGAAGACTGAAAACAGAAACTGAAGAACCTGTCAATAATAATTAGTACTTGTACGCAAGACAATGGTCCTCCAAGGATGTACATATCCTAGACCCCAGAACATGTCAATATTTTAACTGACATGGCAAAGAGAAATTAAGGATGCAGATAGAATGAAGGTTGCTAATCAGATGACATTAGAATAGCGGGATTATCCAGGATTATCCATGTGGCTCCATGTAATTACAGGGGTCTTTAAAAGTGGAAGAAGGGATTTATGCAGAACTAGAGAGATGTCAGCATGAGAAGGACTTAATGTTACATTGTCAGCTTTGAAGATGGGGGAAGGGGCTATGAGCCAAGGAAAGTGGGTGGTCTGTAGGAATTGGAGAAGGCAAGGAAATTAATTCTTCCCTAGGGACTCCAGAAAGGAAAGCACCCTGCCAAAACCTTGACCTTACCCAGTAAAATCCACATTGGACTACTGCTCGATAGAAATGTAAGATAATATATGTTGTTTTAAGGCACTACATTTGTGGTTATCCGTCACAGCTGTCATAGAAAACTAATACAGTACTTTACAGTCATTTTGTCATTTAATTACATTAGTCTCACAAAGTTGACATTTTTATTTCTATTTTACAAATAGGAGAATTGAAAATTGTATTCCTTAATTAACTTTTCCAGAGGCATTTACCTAGTAAATAGGTATCTGCTTTCCCTTATTCTGAAACTTTTTCTGGGCACAGATCATATTTTGGGTAACCCAATAAGTCTATCAAATTTCTAAGATACCTTTTGGTGGATTTATAATTGGATATTTCAAAGGAATATATAGTTCTCTAAATTCCTTAACTTTACTCCCAACCATTTCTCACATCTAACTATAGAACTGTTGCTGGTCCTCAGAGGTATACTAAGGGTGGAAGGAATTTAAAGATTAATGCCTATTATGTTACATGTTATCATTTCCCCAAACCTCAACATTTCAGTAAAAAATATGTCATGCTCCAATGCTGTCTAGAGATAAAGAATTGGTAGAAATTCCTCCACAAGCCTACTCTGTCCTATTGTCCTAAATTGTTTCCTAGTGGCCAGATGAATTTTCAGTCCTTTCTAAGTACCTACTAATCCACCTACGGGTTACCTAAACAGATGTGGGACTCTACTACAACAGTGCTTCATTTTGTATACTGCAGATTAATTTGGAGAGTAATAAAAGACCTATGGAAACAAATCTAGTAACTTTTCCAGTGTTTATCACTTATAAACTTCTTTTAAAGATACTAGGCTATCTTTGGAATGCATCATTTCCTTAAAGAATACAGACTTAGGATCCTTCTGGAACTGAAAAAGGAAATAAAATGTCTCCATCTATGTGACATATCTATTCTTGAGTGGGAAAAGGCAAAACATTGTTTCCTTTAGGGAAGTGGCAAAAAGAGATGCAAAAATTTGCCACTAAATATATCAAAAGATATTCAATATCACTCAGCATTAAGCACAAAATAAAATGACACTAAGACACCATTTCACTCGCAACAGGTTGGCGAAATTTCAAAACCCAACAATAACCTCTGTTGGCAGGGTTGTTGGAAAACAAGACCTGTCATACATTGATGACGGGAATGTAAATAACATAACTTCTATAGACAAGAATCTGGCAATATCTAGCAAAATATCACATCTAGATTTACTCTTTAATCCACCAATCCTACTTCTAGAAATTTATCCTGAAGATTCACCTCTAAAAATATAAATATGTACAAATAAGAATTATTCGGTGCAATATTATCTGTGATCACAAAATATTGGAAGTACTTACATGTTCAAGTATAGGAGACTGGTTTAATAAACTATGGTACATATAATGGAGTACTTTGCAACTATAACCATGCATGAGAAATATTTCTATGAATGATATGAAGTAATTTTCAGGATATATTTTAAGTGGGAAAAGGTACTGAAAAGACATGGCGTATTACTTTTTGTGTAAAAAGAGAGAAACAAGATGTACATATATTTCCATTAGGAAATGCAGCACAGGGAGACTAAACCAAAAAAGACAACATAGTTGGTTATCCACATGGCGTAGGAAACATGGCAAGATAGGATAAGAATGATATTTCCATGACTTATATCACTGTGTGGGTTTCTTTTTGGAAGATATGTTAATATTCTACACCTTAAAATTAAATTTCATTGTTTACTTCCCATGAGAATGGGGAGGGGGAAATATTCTAAAACTCAAAGCAAATTAAAACAAAGTAATCTAATTTTATTATATATAAATATTATAATCATACAGACAGAAAAGAAGAAAGGAAAGTCAGAGCATCCTAATCCAAATAACAAATAACACACTATTTATCTATATACCCTCTATAATAGCAAGGCCAGGTGGAAGCCTAAACTTTTCTTAGTAACTTTGTTTATTGTAGTGGCATGAACATAAAAATTCAAAAACTATTTTAGAACCCTAAATTACATCTACTATTATAGCTGTATTATAAGATTGAGCAAATGAGTAAATGTTGAGGTTTGTTGGGAGCCAGGATTCTCACTATAGGAAGAATGAAAAAAACAAATATGGAATGTGGTAAGGGAGACCCTATGATATAAGATTGGTATTAAAGGTATTGCTGTGAACACAATTTCTAAAATATGCATGTAGGTGTAAATTAATGTTCATATGCACATGCATATGAACGTACGTGTGAATGTAAGTAGAACATATATATTGCATGTATGTACATGTGTATATAAATACAGTTCCTAACTGATTGCTGAAAGCGCTAAGAAGCAAAGACATGTCAGTAGCAATGAGTACATATTATGCTGAAATTTTGATCTTTGCTCGGTACCATTCTTTATTAAAGGAAACCAAAGCTCCTAGCACAAATGGCTGATTCCAAAGGCAGGTCAAGGTAAGTACAAAATGAGCCTGGAACATCTTGTTGTGCCAGAAAGTAAGAAAGTGCTAAAAAAAATGATGAGAGCATATCACAAAAACACAGGGACTAGATTCATGGGGAACGCACTGGCCAAATACAGACAACGTGAGTACCAAAATGATGCATTAGAGTAGTAAACTATAAACCAATAAAAAAACATAAGTCCTCAGTCTATAACAATAATAAATAGACAAAGGAGAGAGTAAGGAGAGATCTTGCTTACATTAAAATGCTGAAGGACAACTGGAAAAGGTAGAAGGAAGCCTGAAGTTGGAAAACCTCATTTTGCAACAATCATGGTAAAGCTTGAATCAGGTAAGATTATCATGGAATCTAAGTCTAGGAGGGAATTTTGACAGGAACCAGCGATTTTCATTAAAGAATATACTCACAGACTGTTTATCACTTGTAGGGATTTAAACGAATAATAATAATCATCATAAAATGGAGCAACAGGATGAACCTTGAATGCGTAAGCAAAATTAAAATCACCAATGAGGGACAGATGGATGTTGTGTGCCTCCAGATGTGATACTCAGAGATGGATACAACATTTTCTATTTCAGCCAAAAAGATGGAATGCTCTATTATAAAAAGTAGTGTGTAGGAGGTACAGTTTATTTTCAAGAAACATTAATGTTATAAAAGCCAAAGGAAACCTATGGAAATGTTTCAGAATAAGTAAGCTAAAGAGAAATGTCATGACATGGGATAACCACCTGTAGATTAGATCCTGTACTTGGGACAATGAGGGAAGGGGATAAGGTATAAAGACAGTATTTAATCAACTGACAAATTTGGAACATGAGTGGTAGATTAAATTATGTTATTATATAAATGTGTGAAGATAATTACTGTGCTGTGATAATATAAGAAAACATTCTTATTCTTGTAAAATGTGCAATGAAATATTTAGGATTCAAGGGCCACCGGTGATATTTGAAACTCACCCTCTACTATTTCAGAGAAAAAACCACGGGTGTGTATGTTTGGTGGGGAGTAAGTAGGTGAAAAGAGGGAGTGAGAGAGAGAGAGAGCACACAAATGAGATATAAAGTTATCGATAAGTAAATATAAGTATAAGGTATATGTGCTTATATAAGTATAAGGTATATGTGCTTTGCACTGTTTTTATTGTTGGAATTTTTGTATGCTTGAAATTATTTCCCAATAAAAAGCTTAAAAGCATCAACCGTTTGTCAACATACAAGTTATTGATGACCTTGTTATGGTCATTTCTGAATGTGTTGAAGGATGAAAACAAAACTGAGATTTTTTAATATTATTATTTTTTATTTATTTTTTTAATATTATTTTTAATGAAAGCTGATGAAGTGCAGACCTTATAAATGTATCTTTCAAGAAGTTTTGCTGTACAATAACACACAGAAAAAGATTTTAGTTGGTAGGAAGGAGTAGAGTTAAGAGAAGTTTTCATCAAAAATGGGAATAAAAGCAGCATATTGTAGGCAGATGATTCTTTGGAGAATTGAAAGCAATAATGTAAGAAAGTGAGAGACAGCCAGTGGTTATGACCTTGAATAGGCATGAAAGGATAGACTGTAATGCACATGTGGAGAATGGAGATTAGATAGGAATACATGTTTCATTGATAGCAAAAGGAAGGAATGAAAAGTAAATGGGTGTGGCTGCTGCTGGCGGGCTAGATGTGTGGATAGAAGCCTGCAAAAGCTCTGTACTTGCCACATTAGTCACTTCAATGGGTGCAAGATGTGAAGATGAACATGAAATAATCCTTGCCCTTGAAGTCCATTTCAATGCACACAGTGCTGCATTATGGGTCAGGGAAAGGAAGAATGATCTCGACTGAGATCTTGAGAAGGCATCACCCAGGTTAAAGCACAGGGGCATCAAAGCTCTTAGCAGAGGTCTAGAAAGGAGAGCATACATGATAGGGCATCTCATGTAACTGCGTGGTTAGAACACGGCCTTGGAGGTGGTTTGGATATAGTGTGAGATGAGGCAGGAGAGGTAAGCAAAGGTCACATAATAAATGTCCGTCTCTGCCATGTCAAGGACTTTGACCATCGTCTTCAAGACAGTGGTTAGCCATTTAAAGCAGTGGTAAATAAACAATCTGATTAGGTTGCTTTTTAGAAGAATCTTCTTGCTGCTATTTTGTGTGGCATAATGAAAATAGCTAAATACTGAGTGCTAACCTTTGCTAGGTTGACTTACAGAGCTCCTTATGTATGATATCATTGATCCTTACAACAGCCCTGTGAACTAAATGCTGTTACAATTCACATTTTACACAAAAGTTAGCAAATGAACAAGTGATTTACTGAAGGCCTATGATATACTACATGCTACCTTAGGTGCTAGAGATAGAGCAGTGAACAAGACAGAGTGAGTTCCTGCCTTTCAGGTACAAAAAAGCATGACTAATAAGCAAGTAAATTTCTGGAGCTGCAATGAATAAGCAAAAACCGGTATATTTCTAGAGTGTCAACGAGAGTAGAGGTGGAAGCTTTTTTAATTTGAACAGGGAAAAATGAAAATCGAGCATATATAAAAGAGGAGATATTCTAAACAAGGAAGAAACTAAGGCTCAAAGAGATTAACCAAAGGCCTAAAGAATGCCAGTCGAGATATTGATGGACTTAAAGAATAAATTTAGGGCAAGTAATTAATTAGGAAGCTAAGGGGATGTGAAAGTAGGAGGCTTAGTCTGAAAAAGAAGTATCTAAGTATCTGATTGCAAAGGTAAAGCACACACGATTTAAGCAATCCGTATGGATATGAAATTGGATGGAGATGAATATGATTAAGAGATGAACATGAAAAAGAAGTGAGACATTACAATGGTTGGCTGTGTGAAGTCCTTCAGTACAAAAAGGTGATAGCTGGGTTGGGATAGAGAGTAAAACCAATTGCAAGAGCCTTCAACAAATGAGGAGAAATAGCCATGACAGTGATGGAGAGAGAGAAAAGATGAAGGCAATAATTCTCAAAAGAGCTGGGGATGTTCCAGAAGGGCAAATGAGTAGATGAATAATGTCTTGGAAGTCACATTAGAGAGCAATGTCCTTATGGGTGCTAGGTTTCAGATCAGTCATGGGTATGGTGACCACTTAATTCGTCATATAAATAGGGATGCATTTTTTTTTTTGAGTGAAAGGCAGAATTATTAACAGCATGCTGAGATTCCAATCATACACTGTAACTGTCCTGGGCAACTTGGGATGTTGATTCACCCTAATCACAGAGCGGAAGGAGCATCCAGCCAGGATGTTGAGATATTGAAAATGTGTTTACTTAGGAACATTTTTGAATTAATAAATAGGATAGATGTAAATTTTATTACATGAAACAGTATCTGTGTCAATAATAAAAAAAAAAAGTCTGCCGAAATTGGTATCTTGCCAGTAAGTCATAAATATGGTAGAGCCTCTCTGAGTAAGACATGCAGCCACACACAATGTAGATTCAAAAATTTAAGAAAAAAAAAAAAAAAAACTCACAACTGCCAATATAATATGAACAAAAGAGCACGTTTGGAACTTTAGAGGTATTAGATGACTTAAAATAAAAACATGAAATATAGGACATGTGAACATTTAAAACATCACATGAGCAGGATAGAGGCATGTAAGTTACAAAAGATATTTTAAGTTTTTTGGTTGGGAACAGAATATTAGGTCTAGTCATAAACATCAATATTAACAGGGTATTCATGACTTTTATTTAAAAACAAATTTATGTTCAATAATAAGGGAAATATAATTTTACTTTTTTAATTCTCCTAAATTCCTACTTTAAAACAAACAAATTTGAGGTGAGGCTGTAGACTCTTTCCAAACTTCTTGGTGTTGCTGATGTATCCAGCAACTAGGATTAATGAGAAAATGTTTGCAGCCACCAGAAACTACATACTATTCCGTGATATGTTAAGCTTCACATCCCATTTGAGACCATTTAAATGGTAACAGAATGAAGCTGAGTCGATAGGCTGTTAAAAATTCTTCATTAACTCTTCACTGTTTAGGAATGGCTCCCTTCATTGGCTATTTTAGAGCTTATTTCTTCAGCGCATTAGATTTTCTATCACACTACTTAGGCTGGGAGTTGATTGGGAACAGAAGAAAAAAAGAAATACAAACCCCCAATTGTGAAACGAGAAAAGGAGAAAAGGATTGTAATGTATCTTCCTCAGTAACAATTTCTAGAGGAAGGCCAAAATAATTTCATTTATTCTTTCCCTTTTTCTTTAAAACTTTGACACTTCTCTTTACAGATTCACCATCCATTTATTGTTCTCTTTTTCTTTTGTAATTTTGCGAACACACACACACACACACATACACACACACACACACACATATTTTCTTATTATGGTTATTGCTTATTGCCTTTTCTTCCCCATTAGAATTTAAGTTTCTTAACGGTAAAGGTCATTGTCTGTTTTATTTTCTGATGCACCAAATATCTAGGACAGTTACGACCAAAAAGTTGGCACTGAGTAGACATGTGTTGAATGAATAAATATTTCTTAAAATCATACAATTGCATTTATGACCCAAGTAAGTATATCCATATTATCAACAGATTGATAGGTCAGTGATTGTTAAAAGAATGGGCTAGAATCAAATGAATTAAAGGTTTTATAGGGTTACAACATATCTTTTCCTTAAATAGATGTACTTGTTTTCCCGATATATGGGATATATGGGAGAGGACAATAGGGAGAAGATAAATTCCTATTCTGATAGCTAGGACTATGAAAATTGGTTTTAGACCAAAATAATTTGAAAACCTGCTATGACCCAACAATGAAAAACAAAATTCTAAGGCAACCAAGTAATACGGCTTATGTTTAATAATTTTTTGGTATTGCATGCACATCAACAAACATTTGTTGTATATGTAATATAAATTCAGAACTGAGCTAATATTGAGCAAACAACGTGGGCCTTATTGGTTTCCATGCTCAAAGAACTTAGATTTCAGGGCAGGCATGCTGGCTTCATAAACAACGAATGCTGGGTAAAGAAAAAAGATGACAATGATTGAGGTTTTGAATTGACTGGACACCATAAATAGGGACGCTATTAGTTTAAGAAGAATAATATAGGCGAGAAGATCAAATCTGAAGGGAAATACAGTGTTACCAGTTTTAGTGGGATAAGTTTACAATGGATCTAGGTAGACGAATATAACAGATGAAAATACAATTTAAAACTCAGACACACTAAAATAGTTGACAGTTCAGCCCATAGGTGTGAACAAGATCGCTCTTGAAGACATAAAACAAAAAAAGATATAAGGGCTGGAGGAGAAGTTTATGAAAGAGAAGTTCCAATCATAAAGGTGGAATTATAATCAGGTTTAAGGGGAAGAAAAGTGATTAACAGTATCAGGCTTTGAGAAGAAACAAAATAAGGATTAAAAACAGCATCTAAGATTTGGTGGTTGATCACTTCCTGATAATTTTACAGCAACCTTTTCATCAGATGAACTATGAAAGGAAAATTGACATTTGTAAAGATATATCTGATAAAGGGGTTCAATGGACACATATGAGGTCAGACAATTAAGTTTGGGAACTCATCCTAGAAAAAATGCTACATGCCTCATTGCTGAATATCACTATGTACCTTCAAAGCACTCCCCTTGGTACAAATGCATAATGAATAATCCCTCTGATACCAAGAAAAGGTTAGCAACATTGTTGCAACAAGTTTACAAACTTAATTGCTTACGTAGTTGTCTTTACTGATAAATACTTCAGTTTATGTAACTTCTATGCTCTGGCAAAATCTAAAAGCTTAGGGAAATGGATGTCTTGAAGAGTTAATGCACTTGCCTAAGCACCTGAGTGATAAATTCACTGGGGAAAACAAGGCACCATATGTCTATTTGGGAAATTTATAATGCAGGTAATTACTCACATTATATTTTCACATATGAGTTATTTCACAATAACAAGTCTAGGATTAGGCCACCCACAAAGCAGTACTATCTATAAAGACAAGACAGAATAATAAATATACAAAAAAAAAAATCTACTTCAAGTTCTACTCCAAAGTTAACACAACGGAATTAAGAGCAATGAATACATTTTTACAAGAAATCAAGGAAAAGATTATAAGGAAAAAAGCACACATTTTAATTGCAAGCAAAACCACTCATTTTATTTTAGGAACAAAGGTAAAATGTTTTAATCATATTCCTACACTCTCCTTCTTTTTCTTCCTCTGCAATTTCACAGTTTGTTTTTTTTTTTTTTTGAATGTCATGATATTTCAAGTTAATTTTCTAAATTTCCATGAACATAAATGAAATAAAGCAGATTATCCTGATATATTTTTTCTTTGCCACCTTTTCAAATTTGAATTCATGTATATTAGGTGAAAGACTCTGTAGACAAAGATGGTTAGTGGGGCTCATGGGACCTTTTTTGTGGTTTTGAATTCCTGGCAAACAGATTGCCGCATCTCTGACAGTAAAAATAGCAGATGGGATTAATTAACTGGGTGACAACTCTTCAGACCTACCTAAATTAATATTTTTCTCCAAACAATGTATTCTGATTATCATAAAACTAACTGACATTTCTAGAAATCGATTTTGGTCCCAATGACTTTCAAACTGGATTGGGAGCTTTTTTTCTTTTTTTTTTTTTTTTTTCCTTATAAGAGCTGGCATAGTCTGTTATTTGCATGTTAATCTTTCCAATCATTTTCTTGAAGGAAGCAATCATCTACAAGAAAGTGCATCTTGTTTGCAATGCTCGAGTTTGTCCTGACATCAGACACCCCCTTCGTCTGCAGGAGGAAAGGGTAGAGGAGATTAATTTATTCACAGAACTTCTTCTCAAACCCAAATCTCCAAGGAGCAATTAATTATCTTTTGTATGAAAACTGCAAATCAACACATCGATGTAACATTTCAACAGGACTGTTAAAACTATACAGGATCTTAGGGTGAGGGTCATTTTGTTGAAAAATAAAAGTGTCATATTTAATCAAATCTAATATACCACAGACTGACAGAATGATCACCATTTCATAGACCTAAAATATGCATATTCCTCTCTTTCTATATAGTATATGTATATGTATTTTATATGTATATTTGTATATATTTTATAGGTACATATGTGTATGAGGTAGGGCCACGTAACTGGAAAGGTTCTAAGAAGAAAATCCAATTTTCATAAATATTCATATATATTTTTCCCATAGAATTTATATGTGCATATTTGCACATGTATATATATTCTATAAAATATATTCTGTGGAATTATATATTTGATTATTATATATACATATTTCTATTTAAATATTCTATGAAATACGGTTTTCTCTTTAGAACCACTTGTAGGAGCATAAGTTCAAATATTGCCTCACAAAAGACTGCAAAGACTAGTGTAACACTTTTGTTACTGAGAAACATACCTTAATTTGGAGCCATTTCGCGGCTAACAATGAGAAAGCTGTATGGAAGGATCTCACTCTTTGGGCTTCTGCAGGAATTGTTTTGCAAGCTCTACTATGTGGTAGAGCTTATGAACTCTATTTACATCGAGAGACCTTAACATGAAAAGCATCACGAACCTGTTATTTAATTTACTGTCTAAATACTGTTCAGGACTGTGCTCTCTTGCTCTACTACAATGTCCTAGATATAAAGCCTAGTAGAACATTTTTTTCTTTAAAACCAAGAAAATCTTTGTTCAGCCTGTGAGAAATGACATTTAAGTGATCAATGAGATTTCCCTTTAAGCTAGATGGCCAAGGAACATAGAACCCTCTTTGTTGCTAATTTTTATAATTAGAGGAAATAGTTGTTGGCTTTGATCTACCTTTTCCTTTGGCATGCAGTAAACTGATTTTCATTTTGGCTTCCATTTTGGCATTCACCTCTCCATATGCCTTAAGAAATACCATCTATGCCTCCAATCCCAGGTGAGAAGATGATGGCCTTAGACAATGATCAGTACAATATCCAGTGATTGGTTCAGAGAAGAGTAGTTGACTAAACTGTGGGATAAATTAGGTACAAAAACATATTGCTTGGAGCTTCTGGGAAAAATCTTCTCTCATATTTTCATCAATAGATTGACATCCTGTTCCTTCTGGAAGGGAACAAGGAAGAATAGAGTCATCAGAATAGGCTGCGTGCTGTGTTATACCAGGAAGAGAGCTAATAATAGGATGAGATGGAAACCTAGGATCAGGTTTCTTCGAAGATTTTATTGTGTCACTGGATGAAGCCTCATCTGGAGCCCATTGTCCCTACTGAGAACTCTATTTCTCAGTGGGTTCCATTCAGTATTTAAGCCAGTCGGACTGGATTTTCTGTCACTTGCAAGGGAAAGTTTCTTGATAGACTCCATACCAAGTGTAGTTATTTAAAGAATGACATCGAATTGAATTAAGATTGATAGGCACTCAGTATTTGTTTTACTAATTTTTTGGAGGGGAGGGTTAAGGAAATTGGCAAGCCAAAGGAAGAAACAAGATTAATGCATTTAAATATCTATTGTTGGTTTATCTTGATGAAAAATTATTAGGATCATAGCTCTGCCCACATCTATTTTCCTAGAAGCTGAGAAAGACAAGTGTCACTCTGATTAAAGCTTCCACAAAATAAGCAAATTTTGCACTTAAAACAGATAATTATGGGATGAAAGAAATATACAGGAAATATACAGGAGTCTAGGACTTTCCAGTTGTGAGTACTCAAGTACCGTTGGTCTTACTGGCTCTGGTTTAGAGACAATGAAAGTTGACTTTACTAGTTCTGAAATCTTAAGGTGCAAAAAATGTCCTTGATAAATTTATAAAAATGATTTTACTTGTTCTCCACCCTCAAATATTTTATTTAATTATTTGAGGAGAGCCAAGGCATCTGCAATTTTAGGGGCCTCCCCACATTATTTGGTTGCAGGTGTTCCAGGGACAACATTTTGCAAAACACTGCTTTAGAGTAATGCAGAGGTTCACTTCATCACAGCGGAAGGATTTCATCAGAGTCCCTCACCAGATGCCTTTTTGCCTAGGGTTTGGCTGAACTAAGGCACTCCAGGGAAAGGTAAATTATCTTCCCCAGGCTTCCTCAAGACTAGTCAATAACCAATCAACCAGAAATTAAATATTCTAAGGACCAGAGAAGCATGGGAGTACATTCTTCTTCTCAAACAGTGAGAAGGGGCCTGGGACTTGCTGGCCTTGGACTTCATTTAATTGTCTAATTGATTTAATTTATGGGAGAAAATTGAGATTTCAAATCCTGTCACTTAATTGAAGAAAGCAACCAAAAGAAAGGTTAAATGATGTGCCAAGTATAAAGGTTACAAGAACTGCAAAGGTTACTGCTATAAGTTTAAATCTAGAACACTAACCCTCAAGATATATGTCAAATTTCAGGAAAGGGGTCAGTTATACTTTTGTAAAATTATTCTGTTGAAGATATAATGGTAAATTGTGCTTGGATTTTTCTCTCATAAAACAAGATTAGGAGTTTATCTTAGAGTGCTTTTTAAATATTTTTTCCATGTTACATAACGTGTTTTTTTTTTAAAGAAAGTAGTAATCCCAAAAAAGTAGAATTAAAAAAAAAAAATTTCCTCATCATCCAAATATATGTATGCTAATATCTGGATTTCCCCAGGATCATTTTTATTATGTATAAAAAACATTTCCTAACCTAGATTATAAAACACTATTTTATATATTAGTGTTTTGAATATTACTTTATAAGTTCTTCATTTACCTGGATAATCTTATAAAATTCTTCAATAATGGCTGTGTTCTAATCTCTAAAATGTATGTAATATATGTTATTAATCCTTCACTATGGCTGGATAGTGTAGATGTTTCAATTTCAAAATAGTAATAATAATAATAATTATATCAAAAATGCCTATTATCTTTGAGTGCTTATTATTTGCCAAACACTATTCCTAAGGTCTTTGTATGCATTATTTAATATAAAAAATAATATTTTATATTACAAAATATGTGGAGATTTGATTCTAAATTTTATTAGGTTATATTAGGAGATACACACAAAACAATCATAAAATTAAATTTTGGAAGATTGAGTCACATAACAAAAAGTAAACAAATGTGCAGCCAAATGAACATTTATTGCTTTGATATTTAATATTAGCATGAATTTGTAGGGGGGTAAAGTGACGATTGTGGATTTACTATTTTTATTAAATAACACAAACATTTTAATTCTATTTTTAAGCAGGTAGAACATGTAGCCTGATGCCTTTCTGCCACGTTCCTCACCACCTAGGGAGGCTTGGTACGAAAGATGTAACTAACAGAACTAGCCTCAAAGGTAACAAAGAAAGAAAGAAAGAAAAAATTTAAAAAGCTGATTTCCTTCCAACTTTTCACCTTTTTAATGAATTTTTAGGAGGATCAGGAAAAAAACAAAACAAAAAAAACTTAGAGAGGCATCATGTGAAGAAGGCCCTCTAGGGCTAGTGGCAGCTGTAGATTGGAGATGGGAAAGAAGGGGTCTCAAAAGGACTTACCTAACAGACTTAAAGGGACTTCACAGATGCTGAAAAGACATGAGAGCCTTTTTGTCACAGTGGCTAACAAAGTCATGGCTTTCCTCTTTGAAAAGAACTGTGCTTTACATATTTCTTGGAACCCAGGACACTTTAGCAGAGCACTGACTCTATGGATTATCTGTGATCATGAGTTAATATCAGCATCATTGAACAGCTGAAACTCCTCTAATAATTCCTTTGTATTGTGGCTAATCTTAGCTTTTTATGGGTAAAAACCATTATGTACCCATCCATGAATCCCTGTGTTATCAAAAGATCCCCTTTATAAGATCAGAAAAGAAGAGGAAATGCTAAATATAACTTAGAAACTGCTTCAATCTATTTCTTCCTTCTTTCTATAGTAACTTAGAGGTCTTAAGATCAGAACAATCCTCCTTCTTAACTAGGAGAAACTACGTTTGCAGTAGGTTAGAATTTTATATGTTTCTTTTATATCATTTTTACTCTTTCTCCTGAAACCACAAATTGCCATTACATGGTGATTTCTACCTGCCCATATAGTCCTAAAACCACTACTAAGAAAATACATATATGAAATTGCTACCTTGGGTTTGATCAATTATGAAAGAAAGGCCATCATTCCTATACCCTTAAAATGACATTTTCAACTGCTTCTCACACAGTATGCCCAAAGGGGTTCTTGGCAATTCAGAAGTAAAAATTATCCATTTCATTTCTCAAAATTTTAGAAGTGTGAGGGAGATTTTCCTTAGTCTCTCCACCAAAAAATTACAAAAATAATCTGCTATGACTTTTCACTCATGAAATAATGCTCAGTCACACTCTTTTCTTCCTAGTCAGGAATATATTTTTGATGTAGGGCCTACCTTTACGCATCCCTAAGTATACTTGCTAAAGGGTAAAGATATTTTTTTTAAAAAAAGAACAGACTGTACATGATTTACTAAAGTAAACGAATTTAGGTTAAACAGTGATAAAAGGGGTGAAGGGTCACAAGGAAGAATAAGAAACAGATAAAAAAACAAATCAGGTTATTTTATCTTTAGGGCTGATGAGAAGAAATAAGACAAGGGATATATTAATAATATATTAGTCATCAAGTGTTAACACTCCAAATTTAATTTACGTATTAATTCTATAATCAAAAAAATAAAAAATAAAAATGTTATAGTTGGAATAGAGCTTAGATATAATGCATTCCATTATGTTTATGTTCCAAACTGTGTTCTAAGGAAAAGTAGTTCATATAATGGTATTAGGTTACTGACAAACAAACAAGAAAACAGAACAAAACAAAATTTCTCTTTCCAAATGGATTTTGGAATCAGTGAATTCTATCTCTGTAGGAGAATCAGAATATACTTACTGTATTAAAGGACTGTGAGGATTCCTGGAGAAAACAAACATTTAACTTTATCCAAGTATTTGTCAAGCCTTGTGATCATGGAATGTGTTTTTCAGAGAACATTAAATAATGACTTATCAAGCTAATTCTTGGTCCATGGCTTGGTAAATACTGAACTAGAATGATAAACATATGAATAGATGAGGAAATTGATACTAGATTATACCCTCAACCACAATTACAGAAATATTTAAATAAGTCAATACAGGAAGTCTTCATTTAATCTCATCAATAGGTCCTTAGAAAGGACTACATTAAGTGAAATGACATTAAAACCAATTTTACCATAGGCTAATTGAGATAAACAAGAGTTAAGTTCCTATGGAACATTTCTGGTCATAAAAACTTCACCAAACATCTAAATAAAGATCCCTATCACTTCTAATATTCAGCATTGAAATAAATGTGAGCTTTATACATATTTAAGAAAGATTATTGAAAATCAGTAGCATCATTATTTTCCCACCTGCTAATTCCAGTTCAGTGTTGTGGGTGGAAACTATCTTGGCAGCTCAGGGTATAATGTGGGAAGCAACCCAGGACAGGACACCATTCCATCGCAGAGGCACTCACACACCCACACTCACTCAGACTGGGACAGTTTAGACACATCAGTTCAACTCTAGTGCACAGCCTTGGGATGAGGGAGGAAACCGGAGTCCCCCGAGAAAGCCCACAGAAACATGGTGAGAACATGCAAACTCCACACAGATGGGGTTCCAGTTGGGAATCCATTTGCTTTCTCATTAATCTTATAATGAAACATTATTCAAAGTCCTACTGTCATATGTCAAAATAATGTAGGCTAACACTTCAATGTCCCAGTCATTAGATAATAAATTATATTAAAGAAATACTAATGTCACCAGATGCTTGGCTCAGAAAACTTTTTATTAATATCTCTACTATTCTCAATGTTAGGTAGTTGCATATAAATCAATCTTACATAAGAGATAAATTATGTCTCGTATTAGAAAAGGGTAAGGTATTAGATTTATTTGGTAGATGTAAAATGTATTCATTAAATCATTGAATTTTGGGAAGACATTATGGAAGACAAAAACAAGAAAAAGAGAGCAGAGTGTCCACATTCTTTTAAACATAAAAATGAATGATCAAATGGTGGAGTTGTAGGTGGATCAAACAGAGCAGTAAGATCAAATAAAAGTTGCAAATATGACATTTGACATGGTTTAAAACACACTACCTCAAAATATGGCCCCTTGGCATAATGAATATTTTAAGTAAAAATACTTTAGAAAACAGCTAGAGCAGGAAAAGACTTTCTGACTTCCCCCTCCGTCTCCCATGAAGTAATTCATAAGACCCTCATATGAGAGATGCTCCCTGATATCTGAAGGAAAAGAGTATCCTTATATCTGAAGAAGGAGGGACACCAACGGAAATCTGAATAAAACAGACCTTACTAAGTCCCTTCCTGTTTGGTCTTATTACATTTTCCATGGCTTTCTACTCTTTGTTGCACCTAGAAGAAAAACGATCAGGTTTAACTGTTTCCTCAGGTCTCATTTCCTCATTAAGGCTCTTGTGACACATAAAGCTTATATTAAATACATTTGTGTACTTATTTTTCATTACTCTTTCATCGGTCCATTTTACAGGACCCCAGCCAGAAAATCTAAGATGGGTAGAGAAAAAGTTTTCCTACCCTATATGCACACTTCTAGTTACCTCAGTTACTAGGCTCGTTCCTCATATTAATAATACAAGAATTTAAAATGCTACATCAACTACAATAAAGAGTGAATATGATAATATATCTCAGATAACTGGTTCAAGTGTATAGGAAGCTCTGACATAAAGTTTAAAAGAGGGTCACATAAAGGAAAGGGGTACTTTGGTACATAAAGAAATTGTACAAGTTGGCAAACCTCATGAGCATCATGGACCTGTGTCTGCTAATGTGGCTGTCATCAGTGTAAATAAGTCAACATGTTAATACTTCTATATTCTTCAGCTCCTGTCTAGAAGGAAATCCTAACACTGACCATTACTGTAACTTTGGTAACTTGACTTAAGTTATCAGTAATTATGACAGCTCCATTCCTTCATTATTTTCTGTTGCCCTTGCTGCCATCAGGGAAGTTTGTTTCTGATCAAATGCGTCAGGATAAGCTCTTGGTGTCATTTTGTCTATCTACTACTAACTACATTTTGGTTATACAATTTTAACATCTTTGAGACTGGGAACGTGTTCACTTCCATTCACAAGAAAATCAACTAGCTTCTAAAAGACTTTCAAAATTAGAAATTCCCGAAATATTCTTGTTGCTACAGATCATTATGATGTTACATAAATGATAATAGTTAATATCTGTGTGTGATTTGTTAGCCACTTTATATATAATTATTTTTTCAATTCCCATACAATTCTATGAGATGGGCACTACCATTAATAAATTTGTATTACAGAAGAAAATACTAAACTACAGAGAAAGCTATAATTTGCCCAATTTTCACTGTTACAAATAATAATTTTCAAACATAAACAGTGACTAAAGAGCTTATGGTCATAAGCATTACCCTAAATTCATTGGTTTTCTGTGACTGTGGTAATAAATTGCTACCAACTCGGTGGCTTAAAACAACAGATATTTATTATCTCACAGTTGTGGGGGTCAGAAGTCTGAAATTAGTCTCACTGAGCTGAAAATCAAGGTGTCAGCAGCGTCATGCTCCCTCTGGAGACTCTAAGGGAGAATCCATTCCTTGTTTCTTCTAACTTTTGGTGGCTTCTGGCTTTCATTGGCCTGTGGCTGCATTGCTCCTATATCTGTTTGTGGGATCACATTACCTTCTCCAATTCTTTCTCTGAAAGCTCCCATTGCCTCCGTCCCATGCAAACACGTGGTTATATTTAGGGCTCAACAGGTAATCCAGGATAATCTCTTCACATCAAAATCATTAACTTAATTATATTTGCACATATTCTTTTTCCATAAAAGGTGATAGTCACAGGTCCCAGAGATTAGGACCTCATATCTTTGTCGGGCATTATTTGGCTCACTACACAATACAGTCTTCCTTATACGCTTTATGTCTACCCAACTGAAGACTCTAATGATATTTGTGATGATTGTTTTTCTTCAATTAGTTGGGAAAAATGTGAACATAAAGATTGGTGAAGTCATTATTATCCTGTCCTTGGTACAGAGGCTAGAATGGGAAATCGATAGACTTAACAAAGGGTTGTTTAACAACTTCTCCGAGAAGAATAGAAAAGGTGGACCTGGATTTTTCTCCCTAGCAAGCTAAGCTCAGAGCTTCATAACTAACTGAGTAAGGCTACAAAGAATGAGATATTGGTATATTCAAAAACAGCATTCTATTTGATATTCCTTTAATGGTCTAGGCAGACAATCCTACACGAGATTTCTCAAAAATAAGAGATAAATGAACAGGCAAAATACACAATTTTGGAAAAGAAGGTTGGTTTAAAGGCTGGATATAATCTTTGAGATATCAAAGTAGCTTCTAGAGCCATTTTAGCATAAAGATACAGGTTGAAGGCAGAATGAAAGAAGCAGAAAGGAGTAAGAATAAAAGTGGAAATAAATACTTTGGAAATTCAATCCAATATTTCTTATCTTTGTTGATGGCACCAACAGCTACCCAATGTCTTGAAAAAGAAACCTGGGAGTCACACTTGACATCTCCTTTTTTCCTCTTCTTCATATCCAATTCATCCCTGAGGGCTGCTGCGTTTAGATCTTAAACAGCTCTCAAATTCATCTATCCCCAATACTGCCTTTTCTATGCGAAGAACATTTCTCCCCAGGTTAATTTTAATAGCCTACAAGCAGACATTCAAAATGAGACATAGTCTATCCTCTACCGATATATTAAAAAATTCAATGTATGCAATGCAGCTGAATCAACTAGAGTGGTTTTATTTTCCAAACTGTTTAACAAGATTTCTCTAACAATACTTTACATACAGAGAGATAATATTTTCCAATTCAAATATAAATTATTTTCCTAAAATTAAGTAGAAATTAGATGTGAACATCGTGAGAAAGGGTACCAAAAATACATGAAAACATATATTTATAATATTAAACTAATGTTTTCTCTTAAAATTTTTTTCCATTAAAAATAAGGAAGAGTGAGCTTGTGTCCTTTGTAAACATATATGTGTGTATATATATATATATATATATATATATATATATATATATTTACATATTTACATATATTACATTTACTAAATTATATTAAGCTCCTGAAAGAAATGACACATATGGGCTGACTTTTTATTTGAATTTTTGTTTCATATAATAGGGTTCATCAAGCTGTTTCATATTTATTTCTCTGATTAATGATATGTCAAAATTCTAATTCTAGTACCAATTTATGGTGTGTTGGCAAGTGGAGAATGAAACAGCAATGTAGACAACAGGCAAAATTGATTTTTATCCATCTTCTTTGAATTCCAGTAAATGTTTCCCAAATGTGCTTTTCTGTTTCAACCAAACTAAATATTATAGTCTCATTCCTCTCAACTATTAATTATGTTTCTTCTGAGAGTCAAGAATTTCTTAAAGCATTA
The DNA here is from genome assembly GCF_964194185.1 of Rhinolophus hipposideros. Lineage (NCBI taxonomy): Eukaryota > Metazoa > Chordata > Mammalia > Chiroptera > Rhinolophidae > Rhinolophus > Rhinolophus hipposideros. Next base: position 34,042,104 of record NC_138069.1, on the reverse strand, counting down.
CAGTATAGTTGGATGATACGATTTAGTGTGTCAGTCATTCTGAATTAGAGGTTGCCTATTTAAGAGTTCCTACTATTAAGTTTCCTCATTCATAAAGACACATCATATCTTTCAAAGGTCATGAGTACAAATGGATTTCATAGGCAATGTTAAAATAAACATACATGCTCTGAATTAATAAAAAATGAAATACAAACAAATGGTTATATTGTAGATGGATTCAATCAGGAAGGAAGAAAATAAATGAGCTAAAGAAGAACAAATAAAACAGAAAGATGATAAAGAAAAAGGAGGAACAAAGAAAGTGCACGGAAAACAAACAGCTTATATATATTCAGGAGGTAGAACACTTACTCCTTCTGTTTAACAAGTAAGATAATATCAAGAGAGTTCTAAAGAAATAAGCACTTCTTCCACAGGCAACTGTAGCACCATCAAAATGGAGATTAGGACATTGAAATTGCTCGTGTTTTCAATGTTCTTATGGATTCAGGGCATGAACTATTGAGTCAGACAAGAAAAATATTGGCATTCATGGTAAAATGCTAACAAAGCCAACTCCTTATTCTTTTTTATATCAAATGGCATTAAAAAATAAACCTAAAACTTGTTTGTAAAGATTAATGAGCATATTCTTTCAGACACAACCACCTTTGTCGAAGTTCAAATAGAGCAATTGCATTTAAAGACACACTATTCATACTTATGAATCTCGCCACTTTACAAATAATGACAAAATTGTTATTTCAACAGGATTTATCAAACAAGACTCCTTGGAGACCTGATGATAACGAGATTTTGAATGTTGACTACAGGGAATGATGCTGAGTCCATTTCAAATCACTCTTGCAACAAGTCATCTTATTCTACCAGGAGTTTAAGCTTATACAATAGTTAATTGGTGACACACAGGTTCACCTTCCCTCCATTAGTCAAGGAGAAGCTAGAGTCCTGCATGCACCATCAGTGCATATCTAGGGATTAGGGCAGAATGAAAGGGAATGTGACTCAAACTGAGAGCCTTAACTTAAAAGTTTGAGGGATACCTGATCAGTTTTTTAAACGGGATGTGCTTGGGTTATAGATGCAAAGAAGAAAACACAAATCTGTGTTGCTCAGAAGCACTGCACACATCCCGTGTGGAAAGAACTATTTTATATTGCTGTGGGGATTTCTCATCTGGGGTCACTCAGGTGCAGCCTCTCCTTTGATTCTCTCTATTTTCTTTTTGGGGAATTGCCTCTTTACCCCTGTATGTAGGCTTCTGGGAAGGTTAGCTTCCCGAGCTAAAATGACTCGAGTTGTAATTCAAGAGATGCTTTAATCCTAATCCTCTCCTGCCTAAGGAGGTCTAGGGGACTAGTTTGGAACTTAAACACTGTTAACCTCCAAAGCACTGGTGAAGCAAAGAGGACACAGTATATGCAGATCATTCAGCATGATAAGTCTTCCAATATCCTGATCACAGTGTTTCAGTTACAAAATCATCACTGCCCATCTTTCTTCTTGGTTGCTACCAATTTCCAAATTTGGTCCTCTAGCTTCAATTGATTTTCTTAAGCCTCCATACTATTTCCAATAAATTCATTTTACTTAGGTGCAGATACCCTCAATGAGTTCACACTGAAATGAGCAAAATAGAAAACATTATAAATGAAATTACTGCCATGTGAATCATCTTTAACATTAATATGTTGAGTTAGCTTTGGATATTGTTCACTTTTTAAAAAAGTAAACAAATAATTCCTCAATAGTACAACCATAGACTTTTATAATTTAAAAGACACCAAAAAATGTTCTAGTCTAATCTCTCATTTCTAATTTTCTTGCCTCTGCATGAATAGTGGCAGTGATGTAGATGTTAGAATATGAAGTGTCTTGGGGCCGGCCAGGGCGCTCAGGTGGCTCACATGGGCCAGTGCCAGATGGCTCAGTTGGTAGGAGCATGGGCTCTCAATCAAAAGATTGCTCGTTTGACTCCCGCAAGGGATGGTGGGCTGTGCTACCTGCAACTAACAATGGCAACTGGACCTGGAGCTGAGCTATGCCCTTCACAACTAAGACTGAAAGGACAATTTGACTTGGAAAAGTCCTGGAAGTACACACTGTTCTCCAATAAAGTCCTGTTTTCCTTCCCCAAATTAAAAAAAAAAAAAAAAAAAAAAAAAAAAAAGAATATGAAGTGTCTTCAAAAAAGAAAGTCTGCAACATTTGTTTCTGTTAATTCAATGAGGGTCAAACATTGGATGTTTCTGAAATATTCTCAATCCATCTAACAAAATTTATCACCACATGACTAACTCTGATAAAAAAAAGATGAGCAACAAAAAAACAGTAAGTGGTCGATGTATCTTATTTTCCAAAGGGATATGCTGGGAATTGAGATGTCTTAATAGATAGTTTTGTAGAAGATCACTATTAAGACTATAAATGCTGAGAACAGAATGAACTAAAGCAACAAACTGTACTTTATGGGCCATGCAGAACCCCCTGTTGGCATGGCAGAAACTGAAATATACTCTAGGTTTAAAGTACCTGAAAGTAGAGTTGCATCGAGTAAAGAGAAGCTTACAATAAGGGAAGTCTTACAGTAGAAAACAAAGAAAGCAGTTGGTATCCATCTAACACCAAAGAGCTCTGCCAGCTCTGCTTCTTCTCTTTTGCAGTTGCCCTTACATCCTAGCCAGGCTCACTCTGCATATCTGTCATCAGGGGTTTTGAAGTCTATAGCTTTTCTGGTAAGTGGACACATATTTCAAACCTGGAGGAGTTGGCCCAAATCTTATTTCATGAGAATATTGAGTCTGCTCCCACTACAATTTTGGAAGACACTTGGTATTGATGATGCTGAAGACCATAACCTGGAAAGTATCAGTGTGAGAGTAATAAGTATCAGTGCCCAAAATCTTGGGAGAGTGACAGACGCTTACTTAAAAAATGGCTCAGGATCTTTCTTTCCCCCAAGCCAATTGAGAACCCCCCCCCTCTCTCTTTCTCTCTCTCTCTCTCTTTTTCTCTCTCTCTCTCTTCAAAAAAGCTGTTCTGTACTCTTGCCTAATTTAAACACTGGACAGAAAATACAACGTCTGTTTTAAAATGTACACAGAGATCCCAGGATATATTGGAAGGAGAAGAGCTTCCACAAGCTAAGCAAGAGTGCACATCTGTGATTAGAGGAGTCAGACAGGTGCACCTGGTGCTCGCCCAACTTCTGAGGAGCCTTGGGAAAAGCAACACACTTTCTCTTCGTTGGAAATGAATCATAACTGTTCTCTGCTGGTGGTGCTGGAACACAATCTCAGTTATTTTTATTACAAAGAATCACTCGGCATGAAAAGTGAAACAACCCCCATGCACTTAAATAAAATAAGTGGCAAGGAAAAAGGCACTAATTGATCCTTCTTAACAAGTCCCCCACACCTCCATTTCAATTGTTTTCTTTCATCATCACCTCTTTTAATTGAGTCTTTTCCTTCTCTGTTCTTTCTGAGTTATTGCTTAAATCAATGGTGTTCTTTTAAGTTGGTGAAAACAAATGGGAATGAGGGCACAAATAGGAATGCATATTTTCCTTTGAATATTGGCATTCGGGTATGTTACGCTATGACTCCCAGAATTAAACCAAAAAGGTATACATTATTTTTCTAAGGATTTGTTAAAGACACTGCAGAAATGGTGGTCTTGTATTATTATACCAGCCCCATTTATTAATGCAATGCATGTGTGTCCAGTGTTCATGGCTCTATTTTTTGAAATTATTTTTTGAAGCATTTGGGTCAGCTCCATTATTGTCTTTAATACCCTCTTCAAATATATCTGGTTCTTCATCTTGGCTTAAATTTCCTTGATTTTTGGATTCCCTATTTTCCCCCCTTGAATTCACACTCTGGCTCATCCTTAGTCTGAATGATCTGAGAAGCAGCTCATGATGGAAGCTCTGGCACCCAGGACCCTTCCCCATGCCAGCCTTCTGGATTGTTTCACATCTCATCCCAACCCAGCTCTCCTCAGACCATCTAGCCAAGCATGTACGATTAAACAATAAGTGATTTAATACTTTAAATCTGAGCACCAGAAAGGTGAACAAACTCAGTGGGGACAATTATAAAAAATTCAGTGTAGATTCTTATTGGCATAATGTTTGCTTCAATATTTTAGATTTCCATATATTTAAAACTGTGATAAGTATGATAGTGTGCATCTAGATGAATAAAATGAAAGTAGAAAGCATTCATCTAGTAAATTATTAGGCTACTCTTGGTAGAGTGTATTCATTTAATTAACTATTTGATCAGTGTAGTTAGTTCTAAGTAATTCTTACTATGAAAATAGTATTACTTTGCCATAATGATTTCAGAGTTTCTTTTAGACACTTTGCTTATGGTAGCAATAATGTTACAAAGAGTTGATTATTAACTACTTTACAATAAAAGAGCAGAGTTCCTTAGCATGGTGTATTTCCAGATCTGACCTTACCTTTGTTTCTAGACTCATCTCCTTGCATGCTTTGATACAAAATCATTGATTAAATGAAATAATTTAGAATTGCCCTAAGTATTGTGCCTTTCCACTTGTATTTTATCTTCTGGAAAAGTCCTTCATCTCTTTTCATAATCCTGATGAACTACTATTGAACAATCTTTCAAGACATATTAGCCATCATTTTCTTTGAAAGCCTATCCTGACCAAGCCCACAACCAAGTCCTCTGGTATAACTGTCTTTCTTTCTTAAATGATGGCTCATAAATACATACACTTCTATCAGTCACAGAATGATGGCACAATAGTATAGGTACAGCTTCTGTCTCTATCATCCCCTCACTCCAGCTAAATTTAAACTTCTGGATTTTGTTTATCCCTGTGCTTATTGTCAAATTCACACAATATCTGCATATAAGAGGCATTTAACATTGTTAAATAGATACATGTGGCTTATGAAGTTATTTTAACGTAATATTTGGTATTTGTCAAGTGTTGTCTACTTTTCAGTGCATACGATTTTATGTAGTTATGACGGTTTCAACAAATTTAAAAAATAATTCACATGATGATTGAAAGGGTGCTGTTGTGGTTTTGTAAATATGTCTACAAATTATTTATTTGATAACTATTCCTTTTAAAAAGTGGGCCTTAATCTGTCTTCCCTTGAGTGTAAGTTGGATTTAATTCATGACTTGTTTCTGAAGATGGAAATGGCAATATGTAACTTCCAAGATAAGGTCATACAGGCATTGTGGCTTTCTTCTTGGCTCTCTGTCTTAGATCACTTGTTCTTAGGAAAGATATGTGCCACGTCATGAGGACATTCAGAAGCCTGTGAAAAAAACCTGCGTGACAAGGAACAGAGGCCTCCTGAGAACAGCCATGCAAATGAGCCATCTGGAAAGTGAATGCTATAGCCCCAATCAAACCTTCAGATGGCAGCAGGCCTTACGGACATCCTGAATGCAAACTCATGAGAGAGGTTGAGCTGGTACTACCCAAATAACTCACTCCTGATTCTCCATTCCTAGAAACTGTAAGGTAATAAATGTTTGTTGTTTTAGCCCACTAAATTTTGGAGGTGATTGTACTGCAGCAATAGATAACTGATACAGGTCCTTTAAATAGCACTTGAGTGGTATAGTATATACCTTTTATAGTTCTTTTAGTAACAGCTAAATATGATAGCATGTAGAAAAATAAAAGGGCTGTTGTAAGACTTTCCATTCGCATGAAGGTAGAAAAGTTGTAAGCAGAGATTTTCATTATTATAAAGGATAACTTTCCAATAGCATTATTACACACTAAAGTATGCTACCTGAAGGATATTGCTGAATCTTGCAATGCTTCTTGAAATAAAATATATTGAATTTTGCCTGTATATGACCTTCCAGTAAAACTTCTTAAGACCTTATTGTTATATAACTTCAAAATTAAATATTTCCATAAACTGTTACATAAATTGTAGTTCTGTCATGCCTATCATGTTTTACATTGATTAATGAATGTTTAATTTCACATCATTAAGCTCTAGAAATTAAGTGAAAAATGTTTGTTTTTTTAACCTATTTGGTAAAAATAAGTATGGTGAAACGAGTGGAATTATAGAATACCTACAAGAATTTAGAATGTGGTTTTCAATATTGGCTGCCCATTCGCATCTATCTCTTGATGGACTTTAAACAAGTCTGATGCACGGATCCCACTCTGAGAGAATCTCATTCATTAAGTTGGGGAAAGGCCTAGGTGTGTGGCCTAAATATTTCCAAAGATGGTTAAAATATGAAGCTATATTTGAAAAACCAGTGGTTCAGAATAGCCTCATCAATACCTGAATACAGCTCTGAAATAGCTCACTAAATTATATGCCAGTTCACAAATGTTGGGGAGCATAAGAATCGTGTGGAACTCATAAAACCTATGGCAGTCTGAGTCATATCTCGAAGAGATCCCAATTCATTAGATCTGGAATTGGGCTCAGAATACCATCAGAAGCACCCTGGAGGATTTTTGATGCATATGGGACATGTATCTGAAACACAGACCTACACAAAAAGACCAGCAAGTTCATCAGTAAGAACATTTAAAACTCAACAATAATCAAGCTAACACTCCAACTTAAAAAGGGCAAAATAACTGTTCAGACACTGCATCAAAAAAGATATACAGAAGGCAAATAAACATTACTCAACATAATGTCATTAGAGAAATGTAACCTGAAACAATAATGAACACCACTATAAACATATTAGAAACTGCTAAAAAAGAAAAACAAACAACAACAACAACAACAACAACAAAAGAACAGGTAATGCCGAGTGATGGCTAGGATGCAGAGCCACATGAATTTTCATTTATTCCTAAAGTGAATGAAAAATGGTACAAAGACTTTGGAAGATAGATTGGCTGTTTCTTATAAAGTTAAACACAGACTTAACATACAACCCAGTATTGCCATTCCAGATATTTACCAAAATAAGTTGAAAACTTATGTCTGTACAAAAACCCTCATGTGAAGGCTGATAATAGCTTAATTCATAATCACAAAAACTGGAAACAACCAAGATGTCCTTTGATAAGAGAATGAACAAACTGTGATGCGTCCATACTTTTCAGCAATCAAAAGAAATAAACTATTAATTTATACAAAAACATGAGTGAATTTGAAACGCATATTGCTAAGTAAAGGAAGTCAGTTTGAAAGAGTGTGATGGAATATGGCAAATGGAATCTGTCTCCATTTATATGACCTTCCCTGGAAAAGGAAAAACTATAGAAACTGAAAACACAGCAGCGGTTAATAGATGTTTGGAGGAGTGTTAAAAACAGGATATTTTAGAACCGTGAAACCACTCTGCATGGTACTGTAATTGAGGGTGCATGCATGGTACTAACCATTTGTCACAACTCATAGCACTATAGAAGAGTTTAGTGCATGCAAAATTAAAAATAAATAAATAAATGAAATAAAAAATAAAAAAAACAACTAGGAGAGAGAGAGATCACAAGATGGAATGCAGAGTATGCCAAAATAATCTAACTGCATTACAAACTTATTGAACAGACTGGGGTGAAAACAATGCTGTTCTAAGTAACTGGAAATAAATGAATACAGTAAGATGGAAGACAAAAGGAGCTGTATGTAAGTGTTGTACACTAGTGGCTAATGTTATTTTTTTTTATGGGAGAATGGGTTAACAATTCTCAAACTGCTATAAATGCATACCAGGGTTGAACAAATATGCAAATGGATGGTAGCTGGTGGGAGCCAGATTTCTCAATGTTGGAGTGGGAGGTTAACAGATAAGCAAGGGAGAAAGACAAGAATGAACCAAGATGAATGTTGTAATACTGGTTTAGAATCCGATTTATCAGCATGATCTCAGATTTAGCTTACTATGTATTCTGATATATTTACATATATAGAAATAGTTATAGACATGTGTACATACATGAGCTACTATATATACATATAGCTCCTAGCTTCATCCACTGAGAAGTCCTGAAAGCAATGATATCCTAGTAGCAGTAAGCATATCTAGTGCCCAGCTCTTTGAATCTAATACCATTCTCCAGTGAAAGAAACCAAAGATTCATCAAGAAATGGCTAATTCCAAAGGTGGGGCAAGGAATGCACACTATAAGCCTGGAGAATACTGGGGCCAGAAGTTAATTAAATGATAAGAGAAACAAGAAACAACACTGAGGGCATGTCAAAGGGACACAGGAGCCAAATGAAAGAACTCCCAATGGTAAAGCTACAACAAAATGAGTAGCACAGTATTGGATTGAAACCCCAAATATAAAGTAAATATACATACATCAATACTGATCACCCAAAATAACATTGAATAAATGAGTAAACAAGGGGATAAGGCAAATTTGCTGTGCAAAAGAATTCCAAACAATTTACGCAGATACTCCTCACTCAAGAAGTGGAATGTAGATCTCTACCCTTCACTGGAGTCTACACTTAGTGATTTGCTCTCAGAGTACAGTACAGAAAAAGGCAAAAGAAACTGCATGGTGGAGAATCCTTGTGAAGACTACTTTAGCCAGGTGTGCAAATTTAGCCGCACCAGGAGTAAGTCACGTTGATAGGACACATACTGTCGTGTACAAGACGTGTTGTGTTGACAACAGTACCCTGCCTCTCTGGTGTTCATCCTAGTAACCCGTGACTATAGTCTAACCATCAGAAAAACATCAACCAAACTCAATTTGAGAGAAATTGTATAAAATCCTTGACAAGCATTGAAAACTCTCAAGATAATAGAAAAACAAACAAAGAAACCAAAAAACAAAAACACTATTAAAAGCTGTCACAGTCAAAAGTCTCCTAAAGAGATATTAATGACTCCACACAGGATCCTGGATGGAATCCTGGAATAGATGAGGGACATCTAAAGAAAAATGAAAATCTGAATAATACATGGAGTTTGGTTAACATGAATATATCAATATTTGTTCATTAATTGTAAAAAATGTGCCGTTGTAGTATAATATATTGACATTAGTAGAAATTATATGCAGTGTGTAGGAAATTGCTGTACCATCTTTGCAACTTTTCAGTGAATCTAAAACTCTTATAAAATAAAAAAAAGTTTATTTACAAAAAAATGGGTCCAATCCCTCTTGCCCGTGGAATACAGAAAAGTGCTGTTCCAGTAAATTACAGTAAAAGAAGTAATCTTAATTAAGCTCTCTCCCTAGACTTGCGGGCTTACCTCGGCCTAACTTTTTATTGAAAAACAATGAGTGAGTTTGCTCACTATGGCAATAGTTTTTCAAGTTCACACAGCTCTAACAGAAATCTATTAAAGTTAAAAAGAAGCTTAAACAGCCTATATTACTACTTCTTGCCTTTGTTTATACATGGTGAAGAGTATTCAGAATGGACCTCATCTCAAGCTTGCACTAATCCCTAAATAATTACAATTCATCTACTTGATGCTGGAAACACCTCATGGAATGTGATTTTGTTCTGCTGGCTTGTCTAATCCGATTCAATTACTTCAGTTCCCTCTCCCAGCGGCTTCACACTCAGAAACTGAGCTCCGTGTGGAAAGGAGGATGTGGGAGGGGTGATTTGGTTTCAGTAGAAATGAGCTGAACATCACAATTTTTTTTTAAGTCCTTTGCCAAATATCAGTCCATCAATAAACATGAGTAACAGCTTGTAACTCACAAAGCTTCCGGCACCTCTGTTGTGATAAGGGCATATTGGTCTGGCTGAAGAAATGCTAGAGATGGGAATAGTTCACTGGCTTGGACCAATTTGAATGGATAGAAATCACAAAAGTCCCTGAAGCTGGAGAAAATGAAGCTTTAAAACTGGCAGAAGTGTGTCATCTGCATGCAAAAACAGATATTACAGATTTCCTGTATAAAGGGAACTCCTTTAGTCACCTGTAAAAAGTTCCTTTGTCAATTAGAACCCTCAGAGAAAGACCTCAACAACTAAGGGATCCTCCTTCCTCTCCTTGCCAAGAACAGCCACCTGCCCAGAATTAAAACTTTGATTTAAAAAGAGAATAAAAATATCAGAGTTCAGTGATTGTTCAAAAATTCCATAAAAGGAATTGCAATCCAAAAGGGCAGAGAGGAGAAGCACATGCTTTTGAGCACATGTAAGGATGGGTTGGAAATTGTGATCTGCTCAAGATGAAAAAAGGCCAAGGTCTTAATTAATCACCAACTTTTTGCCTGCGGTAAATGATATAATGGAGTAAAAGGGTATTGTCGTTCTATTCTTACGCCCAATTCCTTACCCTTTGTTATATTACTTTCAGTGAATTGTATCTTTTATCCAAAATCATCTTCATCACCTTCCTAAACTGCCTACAATTTTACAATTGAAGACTGAGTAATGAAACACAGGGATGCATGAAAGATGGATTTAGAGACAATAATGTTTAAATGGAAATTTATATATTTTTCCAGGTTCCTGCCTGTAGTGAAAATGAAGGAACCATTTACTCCTCAGAATTAAAAATGTGTTTTGCTATTGATGCTGTTATCTTCTGGGTAATTGGCAAACTTTCACGCATGCTTTTAAAAGCAACTAAACATTCCAAAATAGATGGTGCTCTATGGAAAACATCATGCACACTTTTAATTTAGTAAGCTGAATTCTCTTCCCTGACATTGAAGAACGGCAGTAAATAGATTGTCAGAGTTTGGGGTGGTAGCCGAGCATGGAGTGAAGAGCTCTGTTCTCAGAAGCAGAGAGACCAGCATACAAGAGACCCTGTTGCTTTTTCACTGCACTATTTGAGGCAAAATACTTAAGTTCTCTGAGCCTCAACTACCTGTAAAATAGTGAAAACAGTAGGGCTTAGTATAGTGCTGTGAAGATCCAAGAGAGAACGTATGTGAATGGTTTCCCTGCAGAGCCTGTCCCGTAGAAAATACCTGATCACTGTGGATATATTCTGGAAGAAAATTATGCTTATGCTATTGGAGAATGTCTCATACATTCTCCAATAACATTAACATACACAAATGCTAAATAAACATAAAATCTAGTGGGTGATATAAATGAAAAGGTAATATAATTCATTAATTTACCAAGTCATTTATTCAGCAACTGTTTCTTGAGGTCCTATCATGTGCCGGGCACTTTGTTTTGATGCTGAGCATAATGTAGCAAGGAAAAAATGATAGATAAGATCGTTGTACCCAGGGAGCTTACATTCTGGAGTAACATGTTAATAAACTAAATGACCTAAAACTTCAAAAGTTGTTTGTTAACAGACTATTTGTTTCACTACTGTTTTGATTTTCTCAGCAATTATCTGAGACAATGTTTGGAGATATGAATAACCAATTTTCACTATAAACTTTAACTCAGTTTGCTTTATTGTCACAAAATAAGGGATGGGAGGAAGTTTGGTTAAGGGTTTCCAGAAATTTCAAGGTGTTTTAATAAGTTGTTTTATATAGATATCTTACATTTTATATTTTTTATCACTCCAAGTGATTCTCTAGGAAACCTCAGTCTTTCTGAAATGTATCCACTTAAAGGGATGAAAACAGTAACAATACAGAATACTGTGGAGATGTTTTTACTAACTAAATTCTCAGGTAAAATTCTATTCTGAGAGATATTATAAATGGCAAAAGCTGTCAGAGGATCACATTTGTACCCTAATATAAAATTCATGAAAAGACTAAACCATCCTTCCAAGTAGTCCGATTTGAACACAAGGTACTAAGGCATTACAAAACAAATTATACCGTGTCCTGCCCCGCAGTTTGTAAATAACTTTTTTCAGTGGGGATAACAAGCCCTCTTAATCCGGGGAGCACAAATATTGATATGCAACCACTGAATCTGCAGTAGGGTCCACAGCAAAATATACCGATTAAGTTTCAACTCTCTGACTTTATGTGCGGCATTAACAGAACAATTTTTTTTTTCTTCTACAGAACTTTCTCATTCTTATGACCAAAAAAATGAATACATACCACATGGCTAATTAGTAAATTTGTTAAAAGCTTAAAACTTCTTGTGCTGTGAATTTAGTTCAGGTAAAGCATTCAAACCCTGGCCAATATTTGCTAAACTTTGAATGTTTATATTATGATTTAAGACACCATAACAGCTTCCTCCTCATTTGGAGTTCAAGTTAAAAGACATAGAATCATTTTACATCGTACTCGTGTAGATGGAAAGATCTGCTCAGGGAAAAGACTCATAATTAGTTCCATGGTGTTAAAAACAAACAAACAAAAAGCCACCTTCATAAGTGTTAATTATTTAAGATGAACACAATTTCTAGAAAACACTAGAAATAGAGAAGTTGCCTTAAACTTGATAAACGGCGTCTACCGGAAAGCTACAGTGAATATCTTAAACAATAATAAAAGGATAGAATTATTTTTCTTAAACTTTAATAAGACAGAGATATCCCTATCTCTACTCATCTTCAAAATTGTTCTGGAATAAAGCACAAAAAGTGAAATAGATATAAGGATTGAAACAAAGAAACAAAATGTCATTATTCATAGATAATAATTCTGATTATTTTTATAGATTTCCAAAGGAAATTACTAATAATATTAGTTTTCAAAGAGGATTATGGATACATAATTAATGTTTAAAAGTCAATATAATTCTTTACTCAGCACCAACAATTAAAAATATTTTATAATAATAAACAAACATGTACTTAGAGAACAAACGTAACAAAAATGTGTAATTAGATGAATGGAAATATATTCCATTTTCTGATTTAGAATGACTAAAAATCATGCAGATGCACATTTTTATAGATCAATCTATTAAACTCAAACAATTTCACTAAAACTCTCCTCAGAACTTTTCAGAGTACACTGATTTTTTTTCTGAAATTAATGTAGTATAAGAAGACTCAAAATTAACACAAGTAATTCTGGTGAAGAATAAAATGTGTAGATCACATGACCAGATATAAAAACTTACTATATCGAAACTCCATCACAATTCTGATGTTGAGTAAAAAAAATGTACTTATCTGGACTATGTTATAAGTTCCTTACATATTTACATATTTACACGGCAAAGTATTACTATGTTTCCCCGAAAATAAGACCTAGCCGGACCATCAGCTCTAATGCGTCTTTTGGAGAAAAAAATAATGTTAGACCGGTATCATATATCATATCATATCATATCATATCATATCATATCATATCATATCATATCATCGTATCGTATCGTACCGTACCGTACCGTATCATATCATATCATATCATATCATATCATATCATATCATATCATATCATATCATATCACATTAGCCCCAGTCTTATATTGTAGTAAATAAGACCAGGTTTTATGTTAATTTTTGCTCCAAAAGATGCATTAGAGCTGATGGTCTGGCTAGGTCTTATTTTCGGGGAAACACAGTAAATACCTATATATGTTAGAAGTGATGGTTTCAGAAAGAAGGAAGGGAGGCACTATGGGTACATAGAAATTATTTTTATTATTCATCTCTAATCTGGATGTCATCTCATCTTTGAAGCACTCCTATACTTCTCTCAGTATATTTTAAAATGCCCTACTCTTTGCTACCATTTAACTTAATCCTGATATTGTAGCTTATATACTATATGTGAATCATGTCCTCACTTATCTTTGTCTCTTGAATAAATTTCCAGTTTATTCAAGGTACAATTTATGGCATATTAATATTTATATCACCAAGTTTATCAAAACAATGCAAGATGTGTTTATAAAAACAAATACAACTGTGGACACATAGGTCATTCTTTAAGGGAATTAATCATGACCTTCTCTGTATTTCTAAGGAGAAAGAGAATGGAAACTTTTATAGACCCAGAAATAGTGTTTTAGATACATTGGGATATATATCACAAATATACATATTTATACATATATACATGCGTACATACACACACGCATTTACCTAATACATTAAGGAAACATGCATGGATATACAGGTGCATTGGTACACATTTATGTGACTATCTGGATAATCTCATTTGACTCAATCCAACATAAACCTTACTTAAAATGGAGCTTTACTCTAGGTTCCTCCTGGCCTCATTCTTCCTCCCTGTCAATCTGGAAACTTCCCTTCACACTCCTACAATTTCCTTCATTTTTGCTCCTTAGCTCTTCGTCTCTGTCCTTCTGTCTGCCTTTTAAGTTAACACTCTTAAAAACCTTCTTTGAAATGTTTACTAAAGCTAGCATCAGACCATGTTTCTTCCCTGGTGTTAAATCAACACTTCCCACTACATCTAGTTTTTGACTGCTGAGTTTAACACTGGGAGGAGGTGAGGATTTCTGTGTCTGCCAATTGGCACTGCTTGGGAGGAAATCTGGCGTCAGAACAATTGCACATTTAAAGTCAATGTCATCAGGCTTTCTTTCTTTTTTTTTCACTGGGCATTTTCTTTGTTCTATTCAAGGACTTTGCTTCCTCTAAAACTTCATATGACCCTCACAGAGGATAATAAAATGAGGGATAGTCTTTCTAGAAACCATAATTTACGCAAAGTAGAACGTATTCTCTGGTTATGATAGAACTGAAAATAATGAGTGAATATCAAGGGGAAAAGCCTAACACTTCTATATGGTTTAAAGAATCAAACTGTATCTAGACAAGAATAAACTTAAATAATAATAATAATAATAATAATAATAATAATAATACATTGAAATACGTGGTATATTGACAATTACAAATCAAGAAAATAAAATAATGCACTTTGGAAAAGTGATCAGTCTGAGATTTGTCTTTCTGTCTAAGAGATAGTAGGCTAACATTTCCACTGTAAGAATCAGAAAGCAAACGGGATAATTTGTAATCACGTTTCTGAGGCAAAACAAAAGCTTTTTGGACTACTGATTTGAGAGAAGAAACAGCCCTTGCGAGGAAGGCTGACAATTGTTATAGGCCTTTTTTTCAATTGTAGTGATAAACTAAAGATCAAAATTGGGCTGGGCATGGCGGCTAACCTAAGAGAAAAAAAAAAAACTAGCCAAGTATTGATGGTCTGGTGGGCCGGCACGATGGACTGGAATCTAGATAGGCCCCCCAAAGCATAGTCAGTTGTCCATAATTGAAATTTGCTGAGTTCTGAGGCAACATGGGAAGTGAAGAGGCTTTTCAGGAAATTTGGAAAAGGCAGAAAGAAGTCTCCTGGTGTTTAGAAGACAAAGTCTTACTAGAAAACATATGTGTATGCCTGACACGAGATCTCCCTCACGACATGTGCCAAAAGAGAAGCTGCATTGGACAGGAGGATAGGGAGAATGATTCAAACCTGTGAAGAGGAAAAGTGAATTACTTCCCATCTTTCAGAGCTGAAGAAAGAAAGAACTGTAAGCTTCTCAATCAAGTTTGTGAGGGACATGTTTGAGGAGTTAGAGACGTACCTCACATGAATTAAGGCTTACTAAAATTGCTACTCAGACCCAACCTGATTGTATTGAGTAACTAGACCTTCACAAAGGTCTACCTAACAGAAGAAAAAAAATAAACTCTCTGTGAAGGGGAAATATCATCTGCAGATTCTATGATTCCCTTATATGATTTCCAAATTGCAATTAAAAATTAATAGGCATTAAATAAAGGTGAAAATGTGACCAACATTCTCATTACATATATATATATATATATATATATATATATATATATATATATAATATAAATGTATGTATATATATATATACACACACACACATATATATACATGCTTATTATATATATACATATATATGTATAATGAAGATGTATACATATTTTAAGAAAGGAAAATTGTATTAAAGTTGTAATATTCAATATATACTGATAACAAAAGGTGAATACAAATCACATTTGACTTCTGCAAATACAAGAGGTGCTCAAAGTGGTTACCATTAGCATCCAGACACTTCTGATTATGGTGAACTCCTGCTTGAGCAACACTGACCACTTGCATATATCTTTTTAGCACCCCCAGTATATATGAACAAAGGAACAATAAGGAAGACTCAAAGATAATCCAGATATTGGAATTTTCACATGAGGACTTTAAAATATTTATATAAATATGTTAAAAACAACAAAAAAAGAATAACAGAATGGATAAAAATTGTGAGAACTTCAAGAAATTGTAATCTAAAAAAAGAATAAAAATGGCATTCTAGAATTGAAAACAGAATTAGTCATACATCAGAAAGTATGCATAGTGACATCAAGGAAAAAAACCCCAAAAGAAGCATGCAGAGGGAAAAATTAAAGATTGGAAAGAGAATAACAGACTGTTAAAAATGTATGCCACTGCAAATCATCTGCCATACATGTGACTGGAATCACAAAAAGAGAGTAGAGAAAGAGAACTTGAGGCGATAGATTGCTAAATTATTTGATAAACTAATAAAGTATCCCCCAGATTCAAGAAGCTTAGCAAACCTCAAGCTGGATAAAGAAATAGAAGCCATATTTATTTATATGTTAGTCAAATCGCAGAAAACCAAAGTCAATGTGAAATATTAGCAGCTAGAAAAAAAAACAAAAACATTTTGTTCAAAGGAGCAACAATAATACTAGTGATTAGCTTTTCAAGTGTAACTGTAGTTACAGAGACAATGAATAGCATCTACAAATGGAAGACAAAAAGGAAAAGAATGTAACTGTAGTTACAGAGACAATGAATAGCATCTACAAATGGAAGACAAAAAGGAAAAGAATGTCAAGCTAGAATTCTATATCATGGTAATTATCCTCCCAAAGTGAAACCGATAAGAAAAACATATTAAGATTAAAATAATCTGGGAGAATTTGTCACCAACAGACCCACACACTACAAGACAATGATAAAGGAAGTATTCCAGATTGAAGCAAAGTGATGCCACATGAAAGCATGAAACTCAAAAATAAAAAAAAGAAAAGAAAAAGAGAGATTTGTAAACTTCTCTGCAAGTATGTCTAGTTATGCCCAGTCCTTGACGTATTCCCCCAAAAGTATATACACATATGTATCAAGAAACATGAACAGATATGCTCATAACAGCAATAATTACTAAGAAGAGATCACAATTGGAAGCAACCAACATGTCCATCAATAGTAACATATGTAAATATAGCAGTGGAAGAAAACTACACCTACATGCTATAATATGAATCTCATAATGTAATATTGAGCAGTTGAAGTCAGTCATGAAAGAATATATATTGTATCATTTCTATAAATACACATTTTTCTCTACTGGTACTATACTTGACAATGAATAAAACTAAATAACATGAGATATTTGTAGAATTCAACACCATGGCATCTATATTTAGTTTATTTAAGAAAAGCAAATATTTTTGTATGAATGAAAATGTCTAATAATGAAAAAATATCAAAACATAATTGAGAATAATTGATTTTTTAAAAAATAATCTAAACTTAGGGGCATAAACATGAAATGCTTTTATTTCTTCCAATTAATTACCTCATAATTGATCTTATTAAAGTCCATTTTATTGCTGGGAAGTGGTTTCTCATTGTCATTTTGTCTCATTTTTGTAACTCTTCATCCAAGTTATTAGAATAGAATTAACTTATTCTAATATTGAATAACCAGTCTTTAGAGCATAGGCTACCTATCTCTTCATGAAACTCATTCACTGTTTCCCTACAAAGCATTTTAGCCTCCCTTGCAGTTTCGGTGTGAATGTGATATTTCTGGCCATTGGAACTGATGTGCTTCACTTACAGAATAAGCCCTTTAAAAACACCCATGTGGAATTCTTAACACCCGGTGATACCAATGCTTGTGGTGACCTTGGATGTCATGTGCTATAGAGAGCAGAGACTCCTCCAGCCTTGTTTTCTAAACGGTATTTGAAGCAGTTCACCATCTCCACCCCTCAACTCATGCCAACAAGAGTTTATGAAAGCAAAAAGAAAGTCAACTGAGTTGAGACACTGAAGTTTTAGTGTTTATCTGTTACAGAAAGTAGCAGTATCTTCATTAAAACTCCAATCTTAACGTTTGACTCAAAGCTCTTTTCTTCCACCTGAGCCCTCTGGAGAGCAGCCCAGTGACCTGGGTGCAGGAGAGGGGAAGCCATCAGTGGATTTCAGAAACTTTCCTCTTATGTGACTTCTGGACTCTTTACAATGTTAAGATACATAATACTGGCCACAACTATCCTACAACAGGAAAATTTTACTTGGTGTAAAATAGAATTTTATTACACAAGCAAAAGTTGAAAAAAGGACTCATGAAATAAATTTTGAGATGGATGCAATTATGGCCTCTATATTTTAGCATCTAGATCTGCATGAATGTTTTCTGCAGAAAAATAAAATCTTCACGTTGACAAGATAATTAGCGAATGAATATTTTAAACTATAAACCTGCTTTGAGTGAAATGTGATTACCCTTCTTTTTGACCCAAAAGATGGCCTTCGATATGTTTGGAACAGCGCCCCCGAGCGACACCCACATTAGAATCACTGCCTTGTAGTAGTTTGTTAGTGTCATGGAGATCACCGAAATGCAACGCTGTGGTTTGCCAAAATGAGTTTCTGTCTGCCAGCTGAAGATGGGAGGACACACCAGGGACAAACAGATGCAGGTTGGAATAAACAAGATTGTGATATCTGTTTTGATAAGTACAGAGAGCATATGAAACCTGAGGAGCTGTCAATTTATTCCCTTATACCAAATTAAACCCACTAGAAATGCTGAGGCCTTTTTGAAATGTTTATTATAAAAACATATCCCTGAAGATTGAAATATAGAAAGAAAATGAAAGATGAGTTCATTTATCCAGATTTTAGGATAAGCAAATGACTATTACCTTCTTTTTTTCTTTAAAGTTTACACACATGCCAACTACAGCACACACACGTGTATACACACACAAGTGCACACACACACACTACATAATGGGAAATCTTCTGATCAGGAAACTTTCCAACATTGTATAATGCGATTCTATCATTTGGGCGTTATAGGTTATTAAAGTCATGGAAAGTTCTATGCCTTTCATCTTTATATTCATTTTATTAACATATACCTTTAGTTCTTCCTTCCTAAACACCTCTGAGTTTATTCCTTTCCCTCAGTTCCAACCACCCCCAATCCCTTAACTACTTCATGCCTAGATTACATCAAGAGACTTCTGATTTCAGACTCTCTGCTTCAATCTATTCCAGTCCCACCGGCAAAGATCCCTCTAAAATAACCAATTTCATTATGACATTTCCCAATTTGAAGCCCGATACTATATGGCTCCTTTGGGGAAATCACTTGGGAAAGTTCCAAAATGTGTTACATTTTATGTCATGTTCTCATCTATGATGATATTTTACATGCTTGATGGATAAATGCCTTTAAGACAAGACTGCGTGACAAAGGAACTTCCATGAGCAGAGCAAAGCTGCTGAGATACATGAAGTACAGAGTTAATTAGCAAGAAAACCCAAAGGAGAGATAGGCAGGATATGGCCGACACCCTGGTTATGTACTGAAAAGAAGTTTCCTGCAGGGGTTGGGAATTTGAAATAAATTTCTCCAGAAGTATCTTAAATGCAACGTGTTCAAAATTACACTCAATATGTTGTTCTCTCAAAAGAATTCCTCCATCCATGTTCTTTATCTTAATAGATGGTATGACTAGACTCTATCTTGACTAAGGAAGAATCTTAGGACACCTAAGCCATGCCATATCTTATCAATTCTATTTACTTCAAATCTCCGGCACTTGCCTGTTCTGCTCCATTCCCTAAGCCATCCAGGTCACCTGTCAACTTAACTGCAGTGGTAATCTTTAATTTGGTTTTCTGCTTTCCAGTTTCCCAATTTTCCATTGGTTTATCGCACTTTTTCCAAATCCACATTTCTGCAATGTAAAGATTCTTAAAACCTTCAATGGACTATCTACAATCTGTAGGCTAATTCTAAATTGCTTACAAATCAAATTATTAGTTATTATATTATGATGACTATTATAATTATCATCATCATCATCATCATCATCGTCATTATTCTTTTCTGATCTTCTCCCCTGTTTCTTATTCAATCTTTCCTTGATTTTCTAAACCTTGGAAGTCCTTGAGTGACATATCTACTTTGCTTATACTGTTTTCTCTTCCTAGAATGCCATTCTCCTCTTGTTGAAGTCAACTACCCATAGTTTAAGCCACACATTTGCTGATTTTCCATGTACACACAACTATGTTTCTTGAGTAAGCTGTACATAGTTCAGACTTCTATTATAACATTATAATACTTCACTTTATTTTTGTATATTTTATCCATCTACTATTTTTAATCAGTATTATTACCGCTTATTATACAGATGGTGCCAAGTATACACATTTTAAGAAAGGAAAATACTATTAAAATTGCAATACTCAATAACAAAATACTCGATAACAAAAGATGAATACAAGTCACATTTGACTTTTGTAATTATAGGAGGTGTTCAAAGTGGTTCCCATCAGCGTCCAGACAATTTTGATTATAGTGAACTACTACTGCCTGAGCAACGTTGACCAAAGCATCCAATTGTATACATTTTTTGGCACCCCTGGTATTGTTTAGATATATAAATAATATATTATTTTAAAATTTCATTCTGTGAATGAACAAATGGATGGATAGACACATGGATGGATGAATGGATGGATGGATGGATGGATGGATGGATGGATGGATGGATATGATACCGTGCTAAGGTCTGGCTGTCAGCTGTTGAAAAAGTTAAAAATCAAGAAACAGGGTTGGTGGGAAAAAAAGTAGGTTTATTCCGAATGCCAGCATTCTGGGAGGATGGTGGACTTCTGTCTAAAGGCAACCTCTCTGTTCCTAGAATGGGCAGAAGGTTTTATAGGAACACAAGAAGAGCAAAGGAAAGGAGGAATCAGTCAGGAAGGTCCCAGGGCTGACATCACTTCCTGGGGTCTGGTCTGTTTTAAGATAATATTATCTCTGGACTCCTAGCCCAGACTGACCACCGAATCCTGGGGCTTTATGTGTATTCAGTGTCTGGGCACCTGGGAATTAAGAAATTGCTCTTTCCAGGTTAGGCTTTTGTTAATTAAATGGATTAACAAGGTATGAGTAGTCTTGAAAAAGGGAACAAAACAGAGTTATTTAGTTAATCAATGAGGGGAAAAACAAAGCGAAAATAGATGAATATCGGGGTGGATCAAATTGAAGTTGCTAGATAGGGAGCTATGTGGTGAGTCAAACTGCAAACTAGATAAGTCTAATTATATTAATGATTTACTGAATTTTACCCTTACAGATGGATAGATTGATGAACAGATGAACAAACATGTGAAAGTAAGGATAGTTCTTTCCTAATCTAAAATTTGATTATTTCATGAGCTCTTAATGTAGTTCCAGCTTTAAGTTGTGATCACATTGGGTCATTGGATTGAGTAGAATGACGCAATGTGTCAAGTTCCCCAGACAAGAATAACAACATCATAGGACTGTTCCTTGCCAGAAGTAGAAGTCATCATGATAAGGTCAGAAAGACATACATTAAGTCTCTTCTCTTTTGACCTTGATATTTGAGTTACCATGTGAACTATGATGAGAACAGGTCCAGAGAAAATGTCTCACTCCTTCAGTGTGACTGACACCAAGAAAAAGAACAATATTCATGTGAATATTAAAAACACAACTTGTTTGAAAGACTTTCGTTCCAAGGTATTATCAGCTTCACATGGGAAAGTCTTATGAGAAAATTCAGGACAAAAATCCTGATCAGTCTTTCCTTCAAAGAGCCTGAAGGCCAATAGGAGAGAAAGATTTAAATAATTCCATAAAATATATTTAATTGTCTCTGTAGTGAGGATACAGAGGAGAATTTCAGGGTTTTAAGAGAACTTGAGAAGATGAGGCACTTTTTAGTATAATCCAGAAGTTCAGAGATGTGTGATTTAAGCTAGGACAAAAAAAATAATAAAATGAGAAGGAGGCTAAATACATTGAAATGAAGGTGTTGTAGGGTACATGGGAAAGAAAATGGCTCATGCTTTACCAATCCAACAGTATCCATGGCACCAATTCCATGACCATTTCCCATGATTTTCAATAAAGGTCAGTGGATTCAAAAGTGGCTCTTTGGCTATCATCGGATTTCGGCTATAATAAATCATAATAGTCTTAATTTAAGTGGAATTTAAATAGTTTCCAGCAACTTGGAGATTTTATTATAATTTATTTTTATATAATGAGATTTTGACCCATATTAAATCACTGTCACCTCTGCCCACAAGTCAATATTAATTAATGGAAAAGCCATGATTTTTAAATCAAGTAATATTTAGAGTTAAATAGACTCCACTCCTCTGTTTGGTAAACAACTGGCTGGCCAAGATGGACTACTGAGAGATTATTTTCTTTAAAACAATTAGGAAATTGGCTCAGCATAAGTACACTAATTTAAGTGGATAAAGTATGTTTGATTTATTGAAATGAATCTTTCAGTAGCAGGGAAAAAAAACACCAAAAAACAAAGCAAAACGAAAAAAAAAAACACCCTTGAGAATGTTAAGACAATATAACAAGTTAGATTAATATAGATTTGACCAGCAAATGATTCTTCACTTACTGGCCCTTGGATTTTGATAATATTTAGCCAGAGGCTGTTTTTCAAGTGCTGTCATTTGGTCACTTGGTTTTTTTGTTGTTGTTGTTTTTTTTTTTTTTTTTTAATAATGACAAGCAGAAAGGAAGCTTTAATGAGCTCTACTCATGTTCATAACATTCATACGCCAAACCCAGAAAACAAAACCAGCCACCTGTAAATGCTTGACCTATTGCTCAGAAGGGAATTATTTGAAGAGAGGTAGAGATTTTCAGAATATAGAAGTGAAGATGAGAAAACACCAAAAGATAGAACCTTTTTACCTGCAAATTTAGCAAAGTCAGCAACCTAGTTCTATCCTTTTAGATAAAGTTATTCAGGAACATACTCCCAGAGTGATCTAGAAAAACAGTTTTCATTGAAAATTGTGCTCAATGTGTTCATCTGTTACTACCAAAGTCATAGTGAATGTGTTATTTTTATTTTCTGATAACCTCGCATTTTGAAAATATTTTGGAATATCTTTAGGAAGAGTAAATCGGGCTCAACTCCATGTCCATATGCTCAGGGGGTACTGTGTATATATATATATATATATGTGTGTGTGTGTGTGTGTGTGTGTGTGTGTGTGTGTGTGTGTGTGTGTGCAAAAGAGGAAACAAAGCCTTATGAAAATACAAAATAGAAGGTTCCATTTATGAAGGGCTTACCATGAGCACTTGGCTTGACATTTTATCATGGCCGTTGTACAAGGGAAGTATTTCCACTTTACAGATAAGAAAATTGAAGCTCTGAGAGATAAGTAACTTACACAAGGTCACATGGCTAGTAAATAGGAAGGATGGGATTCAAACATAATTTTGTGATTTCAAAAAATAAGCATTTGGGGGGAGGGGGGTTCACAGTGTGAGGGATATAAATGATGAACGTCTAAATATTACCTTGTCTTGTACACCTGAAACTAATAAATTAAAAGAAAAAAAAATAAATGTAAAAGTACATTTCTAGTCTAGAAATCAAATAAAAAATATAATAATGTTTTTCCCTGTACGTGCATACCTATGATTAGGTTCAATTTATCAATTAGGCACAGTAAGAGATTATCAATAACTAATGATACAACAGAACAATTATAATACACTGTAATAAAAGTTATATGAATATAGTCTCTCTCAAAATATTTCATTGTACTGCACTCACCCTTCTTGTGATGATGTGATAAGGCACAATGCCGTGGGTTGTGATGGTGTGTTAGGCTACCACTGACTTTCTAATGATACATCAGGGGAATCATGGCGCCATGACACTGTCATGTTGTCCACCACAAATTTAACGCCTTTTCCATTTTTACTAAGCACTTCTCACACACAGTGGACATAACCTTTGCAGTTTGAGGTGTGACAACAAAACTAGCACACATTTCTTGTTTTTTCTTCACAATTTCATGGATAGAAAATCCATTGTTACCTCAGCAAACATGTTTTTTTTTTTTTTCATTCCTTATTAAGGTGAGAACTTTCACCTTTTCATTTAAAGACAGCACTTAAGACTTCATTTTGGCATGTCTGAACTGCCAGCATCCCTACGCTTGTGCTTTGGGGCCATTAGTAAGTAAAATAAGGGTTACTTGAGCACAAACGGAAGGACAACAATAGACCTGAGAACCAAGATGGCTACTAAGTGACATGGGTGGGGAGTGTGTGTCGCATGGAAATGATGGATGAAGGCATGACTCACATTCTGGGTGGGATGGAGTGGAACTCACAGGATTTCATCATAGTAATCAAATGGCATGCAATTTAAACTTAAGAATTTTATTTTTGGAATTTTCCGTTTAATATTTCTGGGCCACGACTGACAGCAGGCAACAAACTAAGGAAAGTGAAACTACAGATAAGAGGTGACTACTATAATGATAATCTCCCTCAATATCTGTCACCAACCAACCAGTATTCCTGCCTCAGGCATCTAGCTTTATCAGTGATTTGAGTACACTGGCAGTTTGTTTTCTTTTTAACCTTTTATACTTATATATGTAAATATGTACACATATTTAAAACATATTTCATATGTATGTTTTATACACACAC
Source organism: Rhinolophus hipposideros (assembly GCF_964194185.1). Classification (NCBI taxonomy): domain Eukaryota; kingdom Metazoa; phylum Chordata; class Mammalia; order Chiroptera; family Rhinolophidae; genus Rhinolophus; species Rhinolophus hipposideros. The sequence continues at coordinate 34,017,488 of NC_138069.1, read as the reverse complement.
ACACACACAAACACGCACGCACGTAATACCTTTGGGCATTTTTGCATCTTGTTTTGTTTTGTTTTAGCATTATATCTGGTAGATTAATCCATGTCATACACAAAAAGTTTCCCTGTCCTTTTTTTGGTTATATATTATTCTGTTATATGGATGTAACATAATTTATGTAACCAGATTTTTATTGTGGACTTTTGGTTCCATTTTTTGCCAAAAATAACCTTCAATAACTATATTTTCATACATAAGTGATTTCTAATAAATTCAAGGGTAATTGTCAAGTGTAAGTATATGTCTTCATAATTTTGATACACAATAGTCATGTACAGAAGGTACAGAGCTTGATAGTCCCACCAACAATCTATAAATGTCTGCATTCTGTATACCCACAACAATATTGAACATTATCAAATATTGGGTTGTTGAAATCTTTAAAATACACTGAAAGTAATTCTCTGTGATCTGAGTAGGAAACACATTTTTTCCCCATTTTTCTTTTGTTTTTGAATGTGTTCAAGGTATTTTTGGGCCATGCCTGCCAGCACGCCCTCACCCATGCCTAGTATCTAGTGTTCCTCTGATTTAGCAATTTAAAACCTTCCAAAGAGGGCAGGGAGAAACAGCACTCTGGCTGCGCAATTCTCAGGCTGCTGTCACCAATTTCTGACTTACCTGTACCTGATCCTCTGGAAATCAACATTCCTGAGACTTTTTGTGTTTTGAACTAATAATCTGCTTGTCTCTAAGATCCTCATTTTAGGTTTCTGATAATGGATAAACTACCCATACACTGCACTCATTTCCAAAATTTAATTATTGTAATTTATCCTTTTCTTTCTTTCCATGTGTATTTGTGCCCTTTGCTATCTTTTTTTTTTTTTTTTGGTTGTCATTAAAATAATGGAGATATTGGGAGGGTGCATAATCTATACACTTGATTCTAAGGTGAGATTTTTTTAGATCTGTTTTAAATGAAATATACATACAGAAGACTACAAAAATCGTAAGCATGCAACTCAATAAGTGATAACAAATTAAGCACTCCCGTTTGCTTTCCAGGGCAGCTCTACCCCATAACCACAATCTACATCCTCGAAAACATTTATAGACAACAGTATAACAGAATAATTAGGACATATTATTTGAAAATTCTCTGAACTACTATAATCTGGGTAAAATCTTGACTCTGACAGTTATTAGTTTTGTGACCTAAGGAAGGTTTCTTGACCTTTCCAAGCATAAATCTGATTACATTACTCTTTTGCTTAAAACCTTTAATGTAGGGTTGCCAGATTTAGCAAATAAAAATACAGGATACCCAGTTAAATTTGAATTTCAGATAAATAATGAATACTTGTTTGAGTATAATTATGCCTCATGAACTATTTGGAGCATATTTATACTAAAAATGTATGCATTGATTATCTGAAATTCAAATTTAACTGGTGTCCTGTATTTTTTTCTGGCAACTCATCTTTAATGACTTTTTCCCAATGTACCATAAATAAAAAATAAACTCTTTAATATATCCTGTGTGCTTTAGAAAACCATAACTTCTCTAGTCTCGTCTATTTCTATCACGGTATCTCATGCCATTCTTTTCAAGTCATACTATATTATGGCCATGCTGATTTTCTCTTAATTCTTCCAATATATCATTTTTTTTCTTTGTCTCAGAGACTTGGCCCCTTATGCCCCTGACTTTCTGCTCCTTCTCATGCTTCAGCTCTCACCATAGATGCCCTCTCTCTTCCAAGAGGCCATCCCATCCACCTATCTAAATAGATTCCCTCTATACCATGTGCCTCCACAAAGCCACAAGTCGTTAATTATCCATTTCTTTGTGTTTTTGTTTTCTGCCTCTCTCATAACACTAGCTACTTGAGGGCAGGGCCCTTGTCTGCTTCACTCAGCAGGTCTTCTGGCTCATAAATATTTGATAAATAAACACTTTTAAATACATATTTAAAAATAAATATGACCAAGCATGCTCATTTGTGAATGGAAACGAATACTATTATCTACCTCAAAATATTGTGGATATTAGATAAAGTATTGCTCACAGAGTATATAGCTATGTAATTGACAGTGTACGTGATCAATAACTAATAGTTATTTTTTACATCTATCTACTAATATTCTTGTGAAATGATGATTTTATTGTGGAATACAGCCTTGTGATATTTTTTGTAGAAAATCAACAAAGGCACAAAGGGTGGCATCTTTGAAGAGTCCTTTGGATGCCCATTAATACTAAAACAAACCCCCTCTATGTGTTTTCATAATATACTTTTTTCATCTATACGGACAACTCCAGATTGTTTTATTAATACATTCTGTAAATATATCAACCACTTTATTCTTATTGTAATAGACCATCCACGATTGACTTTAGGACTAGTTATCCTATCCTTGTCCTTATCTTCTTCTTTTCCTTCCTCTTCCCTTCATCCCTCTGTCTCATCCTTCCTTGCTACTTCTTTTATCCCTTATAACTAGTATTAATTAATGTCATAAAATAAACATCAACCTTTCCTCAATTTTAAAATTTATTCTTGAAGCTCCTATTTTTATGCTCCTTTCTTCCAAATTGTATTGCCCAAATTTTGCCTTGACAATTATCCTCCCAGATCATTATTAGCTTCAGCAGAGACTGATATCTTCTGTCGAACCCAAAATGAACACAGTATTTAGAAAAAAAAAGGAGGTAGTCTGCCCATCTTTAGTTATTATTTTCTTTGCAATTGACACAATTAGTAGAACATCATTAGGACATTTTAAACTACTGAAAATTTATATTGCAATTTGTGATTATTATTCACTGAACAATTATTCCATGTAAAGCATTGTGCTGAGCCCCACAGTGGGGCACAAGCTGCTCATTTCATCAGTGACATAAATAAAAATCAATGAGATAAACCTCTTAAGAACATGAGAAACATATGCATGGAATAGTATGAATATTTAGAATATGAAAAGATCAGTTACCCAAGAGAATCAATAATATTTGGAGGAGAACGTGGGTTTTGAGGAAGCATATAAAGGATGGTTAATATATGTATGTAAGGAATAAAGAGAATAAGAATATTCTTACCTATTAGATGTAGAACATACATTGTTATTCAGGCATTTCAAAATAACTATTTATTGGCTATAGGCCAGTCTCATACAGAACCTTCCAAAACAATCTTGAATTTGTCCACTCTAAGTTATAGTACTACAGTAACAAATGGGTTCAAAAATCTAAGCACTGCACAATTATAGAGATATACGTATTTCTTACTTCCATTACATGTCCTTTGCCGAGTATCTATACCTTGCCCCACATCTTATTTATTCTGGGCCGAAGACTTAAAGTAGATTCCTTATTAAGGAATGTGTGGAGGGAAAAGGAAAGTAGTAGATCCTGTTCTTAAAAGGGCTGCTCAGAAGTGGTACACGTCACCTCCACTCACATTAACTTGCCAGAGAAAGTCACATGGTAAAGCCTAGTATTATTGTGGCTACAAAGAAGGGAAGCATACTTGTCAAAAACTACCCTATGTCTGAGCCATGTATTACAGGAAATATTAAGATATTAAGTATTGATTAGATACAAAATTTGCTTAACTTGGAGGTCATACTAATGTTGATTATAGTTTACTTATACGTCTTTATCGCCTTTGCCTAGATGCTTTAAGCAACTGAATTAACATGCTCTTTAAATGCCCTGATTTGGGAGACATTTTTGGACAGGACATTTTAAGAAATTCATTTTCTAAACCGGTGGAAGCCCAATAGCACATCTCCAAAATTCTTTGGTGTCAACAAGCAACAATGGGGAGGAAGTATGAGAGAAAAATGGCTATGGATTGACTGGGTGAATGGGTCCCTGGGAAGAAAGGAAATGCAAAACTAAGTATCACTGGACAACATATTGTAATATCACAACTGCAAAGAGAAACGGTGCCTCCATTAGGCTGCTAGCCATATTCATTTGATAATTTTCAGATTATCTGTTAAAATAATTCTTTCAAATGTAAGCCAAATGACTTTCAGTTGATTATGACAAAATTAGCTAATAGGAATTTCAGTTTTAAATTCCACATACAACATGTGATATCATGGAGTAGCACTCTTTGAAAGCAACATTTTACCCTTTTTTAATGCTTTCACTCTACATGGAATATGGTTTTGTGATACATAAAGCAAAGGGTTTTCAACCTGGAAAGTGGTGCTCTGTAGGACTTTTGAGTCATAGGTGATGAGGTTTAAAAATGTCAGTGGACATTGTACTGTCCACAGAAAATTATAAACATTCAAAGAGGAAGGGGAACCTATATTCACACTGTATATAAATCAACCCAAAATAAAAGTGCCTTTAACATTGCTTGGTTTTGACTCCATGGTCAGGTTACAAGTTAAGGAAACCAGCCAATACAGAACGGAAATAGACCTGAACGTCACAGAATGCAACAAGGCTAGATAAAGATAAATTAAGAGAGATTTCATATATAACATGAACCATAAATTCTGTTCCATAGTGTTGCTACGTTATCGATCATCAAATAAATAGATAAAAAAAACACAAAACAAAATAAACAAACAAACAAAACACACACACAAAAAAAAACCCTTACAATTTATGGACATTTACAAATGCTAGATTTTTTACACACACCATCTCATTTAATCCTCACCACAACCCTGCAAGTTGGATGTTGATACTAGTAACATTTACAAAAAAGGAAATTAAAGGTGATAAATCAATTTAAAAAGGAGATGTTATACAGCACATAATTGATGGAGACTGGGTTAAGATCCCAGATACAGCTGATTTCAAATGCCTTTCCAAGACCACATAATGTTGTCTCTTATAGAGAATAAGATAGAAAGATTTAAATTGTAAAATTTATCGAAGTTAATGTCTTCTGAGTTTAATTTTGTTCTGTTTATACCTTTAAAATGGAGAACCTGAAACAAGGACTACAAATTAACACCCACAGCCTTAGCACTTGCTTATATTTAGTTATATAAGTTTTAAATTCCTGCAATGGAAAAACATTACAACTAATTTCTTAAAATTCCATTTTATAGAAAAGATCTGAAGTAAAGGCCACGGTTCTGTTTTTATTTTTATTTTTTAGTTTTTCACGTTAAGTGTCACTTTCCCAAGGGCCAGTGCATATCAGGAAGGATGCAGGATAAAATTTTCATGACAAATGTTGGTTAACTTCTAGATAGAGATTTTTTTTCCCCAGCCATTTGTACATACTAGATGAATCACAAAAAAGACAAGGTCTACCTGGGTAATTCATTAAAATTATTATTATCATTACAATTGTTAATACGATTAATATTGTATTAAAGATTTTTTTTACACTGTTGTAAGAATTGCATTGCCCTGTATCCTTTGCAAAACATTAATAACAGACACTTGGGGAAATTATCATATGAAAAAGGCACTAGAGGGTATCAAAGAAGTGTTTTTTTCCTCCCTTCATGTGACAATAATCAACTTTAAAGTAAAAATGCAATCTTTAAGTATATATCCCAATTACTAAGGTGGACTTTGCTTTTATGTTGTTTTTTTGTTTCAATTCTTTGTAAGGGGTGATTATAACATTACAGAGACATTATTTTTAGGTTGTGTGCCTCTTTTTTTAAATCAAAGGGAAAGAAAACAATTGGGTTTGTGTTAAAAGCCCACTGACTATTATATTTCTAATTATATAAAAAAAAAAACAACAAGAAAACAAAAACACAAGGTCAGAAAGTGTTCTAGATCATTTCATATAAAATAAATATGATATTTTTAAAAATCGTATGTTATGAACCAACAATAATTCAAACAGAAAGCAGCAAACTTCATAAAGCACCTCATTTAATGTAATTTGTCCTGTATAGTATACAGTATCTGCTGCGGATTCTATTTTCTGTCCTCATCAAAGGCTTGTCTCAGCAGGCTCTTCCTATATACATTTTTAAAGTAAGACCTTGCCTAAGGATGTTAGTATTCTGCTCCACATTTATCATGTGGAAGGAAACAGACAAAAACAGGCCAGATGATCTATACTGCAAGGATACAGTTAAGAACTTGGATGGTTAAAAACATCTGAAACTTCAGCAATGCCCTTGAACTTCAATCTCTGCATTAAAAAAAAAATAATTTTGAAGTAACATGTATAAAAATGCAGAGAGGGAAATAACAAATTCTGACTGAAATGAATCAAAATTATCAGATTATTTTATCTCAAAAGCACAAAGTGTACAGATTATATATATGTAGTGTAATAAAAAGAGAAGATACGGCTTTGAATCCCTCTCTTCAAGTTACTAGCTATGACTCTGGGCATTGGTTTAATATGGATAAAGAAAATGTGTAGAGTGGTATGTATATCGGGGCATGAATCACAGCTGCTGATGTAGAGTAGTTGGTCAGTGATGCTACGGATTCTTATTCTTTCCATCTGCATTTTCTATGTCTCTGTTCCTAAAACTTCTGTTATCTTGGACGCCTGCTTCATCTTTTGTTCTATGCCTACACCATTCACACACAAGTCTCTGAAATGTATTAATCTTCTCCAATGCCATTGTCCCCACTCCTCTCAATGGAAATGCTGCACCAGCCTTTTTATACAATCTTTTTCTGGGAACCTGATTTTGCTTAGTCTGTTCAAGGATTTCTGTATTCTTATCCTGACCACCTATTCTGAATTCTGTTGTGTGTTATGCTTAGGACTATGTTCCACAAAACTCCAATCTGTGTCTTTTTGTCTTAAATGCCCTGCTACTACATCTCTGTAAATTTCACTCAACTAAAAGGCAAATGCCATCTTCTCTATAAATATTTTCCAAATCTTCTTAGTTTTCAATAATCCAACCCTCCTCTCCATTTCCAAATTTCAAGATAACATTATTGTCCTATTATAAAATGTACTGTAGTTATTTTAGAAAATACACAACAACTTATAATAAATTAACATCATGTAGAATTGCACAACAGAAGGCCACTATTAGTATATAGACTGTACAACTTTAGTGGAGAAAGCACCACAATATATGGTATCTTTTATACATGTGTCTACCTGATTAATTTTGCATGAATATGTAGAATTCAATTGCTGGGTAGAACTATTTGAAAAATTCTACAACTTTTGTTTTATATTGACAAATTGATCACTGAATATTATATAAATTTATATCTTATCATCTGTGTATGACGATGCCTCTATCCTCACATATCTGTCATCACTGGAAACTTTACAAAAATGTTTCTGTATTTAAATTCTCCATAATTAAAATATTCTTCCAAATGAATAATTGAAAAATGTTTCCCCAAAGTAGTTTCAAATTTCAGTTGTTCTGTTCTTAGGGAAGCTAAACAATTTAGTCCTATATGTTTGCCATTTCTTTTTCTTTACTTGTAAGCTGTCTTTTTATACCTTTTTGCTCAACATTTTCTTCTTAAATTATGATCTTTCTCTCAAATTTTCTTAAGAGCCATTCATAAGTAAAAATCACAAAATATACTGCAAGCATTTTCACCACTTTTGCTTTGTTATGGTATCGGTTTGAAGTCTAGATATTCTAATTTTTATGTATTTCTGCATTTACATATTTTTCATTTATGTTTTTTGCCTTTGAATTTATAAAAATTTTTTATACTGTAAGTTTGAATAGATATATAATGATGTTTTATTCCAGGTTATTTAACTGTTTCACACTGATATATTTTTTTTCTATTTTACTCTTTATCTTGAGGGTTTTTTTGTGTGTTTTGGGTTTTTTTGTTTCATAATATATGCTATGGGCTGAATTATACCACACCCATTCATATGTTGATATCCTTGTGCCCAGTAACTCAGAATGTGACTGTATTTGGATATAAGAACTAAAGAAGATAGTTAAGTTACAAATGATGTCCTCTGAGTGGCCCCAAACCCAATATAACTGGTGTCCTTATAAGAATATTATGTGAAAGCAATGGAATCAGATGACATCTACAATCCAGAAGAGAGACCTGCAGAAGAAACCAACCTTTCTGACACTTTGATTTTGGACTTCTAGCCTTTAGAACTGTGAGGAAATACATTTCTGTTACTTATGCAACCCAGTCTATGGTACTTGTATGGAAGCCCTAGCAAATTAATACAGTATGGGGGGGGGGGGGGGATATAGTTTTCGTCTCTGATAAATAATGCACAATTTTTTTCAACATTCTTCATATGTAGTATTTTTCATCAATGAATTAAAATCAAGTAATAATTCTTATGTATAACTATATCTATTTCTTGAGTATTTTATTCTGTTAATTGTGGATTTACTTTATCCTATTTTTTAAATATTGGTTCATGCAGTCATCCTTCCTTACTCTTTTTTTCTTTTATTTTTTTTCTTTTTTAAGGAGGGTGCAGCTCACAGTGGCCCATGCGGGATTGAACCGGCAACCTTTGGTGTTATCAGCACCATGCTCTGACCAACTGAGCTAACCTGCCACCTCGTTCCTTACTTTTTTAATTAAAACAATTATTGACTCTTCTCAAACATTTATGTTACATTTAAAATACACTTTTGAATAAGGCAATCAAGCTCTGAAAAATAATACTAATGAAAATTCATTATAATCGCATTACTTGAAGCAGTAATTTGGGGAGAATGAATTCTTAGACTATTGAGTATGTCTATCAATTAACAACGAATCTTTTATTTATTTAAGTCTTCTTTTCTCCTTTTCATAATATTTGGAGTTTTTTTCACATAAGGCCTGTATATTTCCCCTATATGTTTTCCATTGTTTTATTAAGTTATAAATTTTGTATCAGGCATCACACTGAGCAGTCACATTAATTCTCATAAATTATCTAACTTGTATAATAAAAAAACGACAATTTTGATCTCCTTTCTCCATGTATACCAATTATTACTATATTTTCTTATTATATCAGGTAAGAATTCCATTATACTGCAACTAAGAATGGTGATACCAGAAACACTGTTTTAGGGAATTTATTCATTTAACATCAAAACAGCTATCCACTTCCTTGGCTGAATACATATTACATAATAAATTAATAAGTCTTTGAGTAAAAAGTTCACAACTCCAAAAGAAACCATCAGTCACTGAATTAGTCAATGAAAACTTTTATTTTCTACTAAAGTTGGCTTTAATAATCAGCTATGAGCCACATTATTTTTCATCCCTTGATTTATGAGGGTTACTTTCACAAATTATTTTAGTTGGAGTAGATTTGGAGACCCCCGCCCCTTCCCATCCACCACCGCATGTTTATGCGTGCACACACACAGTTTTACACGCACAAACTTAAAAGAGATTCACTCAAGGTCCAGGTTACATGATCATAAATAACTTGACCACTGCTTCAAACATGGTGATCTACCTCTCCTCCCTTTTTAAAAACAAAAAAAAAAATGATTCATAATGAGTATACCCAACCACAAATTCCATAAAGATGTAATATATTAATTTTGGTAACATAAATAATCATACTTTAAAATCTGGCCTTCTTTGTATGGCACTTAGCACTTTCTTCATTGGAAAGTGTGTGGTGTGTGTGTGTGTGTGTGTGTGTGTGTGTGTGTGTGTGTCTGTGTCTGTGTCTGTGTAACGATACGTGTCTTATTTCCTATACTAGACCAAATGCTCTCAAGGGCAAAATCCACGTCTGATGTATATCTTCTGAGGCTACTCCAAACCTTCTACAATTAAATAATGTTTGGTGACTGAATAAAATTTATTATTTTGTTTTCTGACATTTTTATTTACTCAGTGCTTTGTTTCTCAATAGTTATAAATTAATCAATGTGTTTTTCCCTGTCACTTGTATTAGAAGTATATTTATAGCTAGTTCTTAATTGGTTTGTTATCTATCTTCAGGGAGAGTTGTATCTTTTTGTTAATTCTCCAAATATATTAATATAAAAAAATGTTATTTAATATTGGGGCAAGGAACATCAATTTCTGTCCCTTAAGATTCATTGTTAGTCATCTCAGATATTCAGCAATATTTACAGATACTTTTTTGAGAGCAATTGGTTACATATTTCTCTCTTTTCTAATTTTTCTGCAAATTTGTTATATTTGTTTTATAAATTATAAATAACTTTAAATTTTTAATAAACTGTATAATCTAAACACATTTGTATGAATAAAATTATAAATTTAAATACACTATGCTTACAATTGTAAGCTACATAAGACCAGTCCTCAAAAGATAAATCCACATTAAACTGAAGCATCATGAAAAATGCATGCAAAATGCAATAGGAAGAAATATAATTACTCTGGATTTAAAAATTTGCATGGGGTGGAAGAGAATAAAAATCTATCAAGTCCCTAGATTACATTATCTTTATTGAGACAAACTATAAGAAACTGATTACGATTAACACTATTACTCTTAAAATAAAATAAAGATTAAAAATTAGCTTGTGGGGGGAAACGAGCTTTGGCCCTAACTGTATTTTGTTGGTTAACCCACTTGTCTGGGTACATATAAGAAACACAGTATTGTAAAAATACAGAGCTTGCCATTGTTTAACTAACTTTGATAAGTCATATAAATTTTCCTAATAGTTAAGTTAATATAGAGACACATTTCCATTCAGAATCCTTATAAATTCCCCCCTTTGCTCACACATCCATACTATAGGGTCCCTGTATTAGGGTTTCTGCTAGGGTTTCCATGACAAATTATTATTAATTATCAATTATTCAATCACACAGTGGTTAAACCACTGTATAAAAAAGTCCATCCAGGAAATAAAAGAAAAAGTCTTCAATCATACAATAGAGAATAATATCTTTCAGGATCACTATGGCAAGCAAGTTGAAGAACATCTCCCTTTTTTGAAAAAAAAAAGGTGTTTTTTTCCTAAGAGTCAAAGTGTTTTCCAACTCATAAACATTTTATGAAAGAAAAAAGTAGTACAGTCATCATGACAATGTTCCTTTTTTATCGTATCCCAGACATCAAAGGATAAATTATTCACCCCAAAAGAAAGTAGCACACACTACACAACATTTGAAGGGTTCATCACAAGGGGAAATGCTGTCCTATGTCTTTCAAGTACAGTAATCTTTGCCAAACCAAGAACAGAATGACCCTCAAAGAAGACATAGTCTCTATGCTAATCAGTCTTACCTTTCAAGTGAAAAAAAAAAAAAACAACAACAACACAAAACAAAAACTGATTGCATCAGACTGTGCCAAGAGAAACAAATGGAAAAAAAAAAATCTATTTGAATTTCCCTTTGAAGCCAGAAATAACAAGGAATCATTGCCTTGCAACAATACAAGTTTATCATGCATGTGTCATCTCACAACAAGCACACAGGACAGCAACCTAAAAAGGCAGAACCTCTATTTTCCCTTTGACCAATTATCATAATATCTTGGGAGACTGAGAGTGAGTAGAGCAGACAAAGAACAGAGAATGCCTCTCTGACCTTCTACAAGAAAAGAAAAGGCCATTTGGAGCCATTATAAATTCACAGCTAATAAAAGGTTAAACATGAGTTGCCAATTAGTATGAAAGATAATTATTCTTTGAAAAGCTGCCTATGTGTACCATTTGGTAAGAAAGAATAAGCATTTCCATGTTACTGGTGAATGTGGTCATGAGCTCATACTGCAGTTATAACTTTCAAGAGACTTATCCTTGGAGGCTGAGGTTGGGATGAAAGCCTCCACTTTTGTTTGCCAAAAATAACTTCATACAATTTGCAACACTATGTATCTGTGATGATTGTTATTTTTTAAAATACTTTCATCCACAGGATTAAGACAAGCATTCGGGAGTACAAAAAAATTCTACATTAGAGAGCAAGAAACTTTATCAAATGCATCTTCTTTGCTAAAATTATACAGCATATCATAAAACATGGCATGGGCATTAATCACGGTTGCCCAAGTAGACAATGCAAGATATATAATGAGAGATATATAGAGGATTTATGTCAGCAGTGGGTGTATGCATATTAGCATTTAGAGGAAGGTGACAAATTATGCAAGTTCATAGTGTGGGGAGCCTGCCTAGTGATATCATCACCACATGGCACAGAAGGAAAGGATCTGAGGATAAGAATTCAGAAATACATAGTTTCATTGCGTAGTAAACTTCAAACACCATGCAAGTACTCTTCAGAGGTGATTTCGTTAATGTTGGCTCTGAAAACTGAGGTACAAGTTAGAATGAAAGGCTAATATGACTCACTGTTTTGGTAAACTGATTGTTTTTTGTTTTTCGTTTTTTTTTTCTGACTGTGAATCATTGTATAAGCACTCAAGAAGTTACTTCACAACTGTTGTTACTATATTTTCTCATTTTCACAGAATTTTTGTAAACCGAAATATGTATTTGTCTAGGTATATCATAAGAGCATAATTACTTTCTTTAATTAGATGTTCAGTTTTGTTTAATAAACATTTAATGAGTAACTTCTATGCTCTAAATATTGTTTTAAATATTGTAATATAGAGGACATACACTGGTACTGTTTTCAGTTGTGTGACTTTCAATATTCTATCTCCATCCTCTGAGCCCCACTTTCTTCTTTGTTCTTCCACTTATATAAATGGGGATAATAATACCTATCTTTTGGATTGCTATAAAGAATATAAAAGGTAATGTATTAGGTTAGTGCAAAAGTAATCGCAGTTTAACAGGTTAAAAATTGCAAAAACTGCCATTATTTTTGCACCCACCTCATATGTGAAAACATATGACAAAAAATGAGAAGGATTAAACAACTGTGTACCTCCCACATCCTACTGTAACATGTGCTAGATTCTCTGGAGAAATAAAGAACAAAAAGATCCTGTCTATACTTCCAGGACCTGAGAATTAGAACATGACCACCAATCCTAATTCTTTGTAGAATTATTCTCAGAGGAAGACTCAGAGAGCTGGCAAGGGATGTTTCTCAATTAGCGTGAGAGAAGGGGATCATCTTCTATGTTTAAGCCACCTGCATCATAAATATGGGATGATATTTGTTATTTGTAAAAAATAGTACTTAAGTAGGTTTAAGGAGGAAACAGTGTTTCTAAGGATTTTGGAAATTGGGGAATGTTTGGTAAGCAAAGTAAACCAATGAGGGAGAGAAGAAGCAACACACCTCATATAATCTTGCCATGACACCTAAAGATTACTGAGTGTTCAGCATGTGCCAGGAACTGCGACAGCTGGTTTACCTGGATTAAGTCACTGACTCTTCACAATAGTCGTATTAGATTAGGTGGCTTTCCCAAAAGATACATAGACTACACTTAAAGAAAGCTCTGAAGAAATGGGCTCTTACGTCTCTAGTTACCGTTTGTGTTCTTGAGCACTCCACTACACCGCACTATGAGGAAATCTCCAAAATAAAGCCCAGAAAATGAAATGGGGCACAACGGAACGAAAAAGTTACCCAAAGTATTTTCCTAAAAATGACATGTCATATCAATAACCTGAAATTTCAGGGTATGTACCAAACTACTTCTGAAGCCTTGAACTCAACAACACTGTGTGTAAATTTCAAAGGGCAGTTATAACCATGAATATCAAAATTACAATCTTTATGATCTCATTGTCAGATAGAGGCTACTATTTAAATACAGGCCTGATTTAAAATTGTCAGTCTAGAGAACACTGATGGTAACATAAAAGCTTTAGGATAATCACAATCTTTTCTCTATTTTCAGAATCCAGTAGCCCAATCACTACAAAATTAATCTTTTCATTAATATACATTAATTTAGGTTATTTAAAAATAATAACTAATAGTCCCTTTCTCTATAACAGTACAATAAAATGCAACAATATCTAAATGGCTGTACCAATTTAATTTCTGGAGAGAAAAAATAAAAATTGAGAATATAAAATATTAGAGACACTCATTAAAGTTATAATCACTTTAATTTGCTGACGTCTTGATTTTATGTATTGCAGCAATAAAAATGAAAAAAAGAAAAGCATGATCAGAAATGTGTATTTTGAAAAACACAGTACATTAAAATCACAAGTCAACAAAAACTTTAATTTGATCTTTGGCTTATAGTCCTCATGTTCATTTATATGGGCAATTCAAGTTTATTACTGTAAGTTGCCTGCTAATTTTAAGGAAAAGTGGTTTTATTTAGTAAAAACAAAAACATACTAAAAAAAAATCCCTCTTTTTCTATAAAGGAAGTATATTTCCACATAATAATTTGATGTTTTAGAGTCTGGTATTAAAGATAAACTATGTATGCTCAACTCAAAAATTTGAAATTTCTTAGCTGTATGATTTTGGAAAATGTACCTAAACTATTTCCATAAAAATAAGGTTAATAATTGTATCTGCCTTGTAGGACTCTTCTGAGGAATCAGTGAGCTGTGTGTTCATGAAAACACCACAGCGTGCCTAGTGGAGCAAGCATTCGGTACATATTAACTATTACTAGTTTCCATGTTTTTAACACTATAGCCCAAAACACTATAAATGGCCAGATAGGTAAGCTGTAGCCCTGCATGAATGATACAGAGTCCTTATAAACCATGATGCCTTTGATTCCAAGTAATTGGAACCTAGGAAATGAAATATTTGCCACTTTCTTTAACTTAAACTGAATGGTTACAATTCAAGTCTTGAATTCCTATACAACTTTCCAAAATCCACTCTGGAACAAACAGCAAAGAATTGCTTAGTCATTTTTTCCCCCTATTCCTGACACATTTTTCTCTCTGTTTTATAGCACTGAAGGTTTTAACACAAAATAGGAGAAAGTTTTCAAAAAAAAGTATGCAGATATTTTGGCAAACCTTTTTCACTTGAACTTCAGCTCAGAAATATATTTAGAGGAAATATAAATCCTTTCTAACCTCATTCAGTCAGTTGCTTACATTTTAGGTTACAAGATTTCAAACTGCACTCTATATTTATTGAGCTCAGTGAGGCAAATGTCTATTAAAACCTCAGCAAGCAACTTAGAAACTATTAAAACTCCTCCAAAGGGACGTCACTGTTAAAGTCAGTCAATAAATTAACCACTGGGTTAGGCAGGAGAAAGACTCATCTGTCTTTTTGAACACTGTTAATGAAGCCTATATTTTCGTATGTTAGTTCCTGAGAAACTGCCTGTGACACATGTTTCGTGGTTACTTTGCCTTGTGTCCAAGCATTAAGTATCTCGTGGTTCATTAGATCATTGATGACATATAATTATCTCACAAAGGTTGTCACCAAACAGAAATTTAGAGAACAATTATGATAGATGGAAATTATCATTAAAGACACATTATCTGGCCATGCTACATGACTGCTCTTACACAGATTGAAGAGGCCTCAATGATAAATCTATGCACTGACCACTTGTATTATTTTTTATACATTCTAAATAGGGATAGTTTAACACCAATCACACACATACACACTCTTAGAAAATTGTTAAAAATGTTTCATAATACAAAATCCAAAGCCACTTTTTTTACCAATGATATATGATTTATTCCCCTTTGATGATTACTGTGAGTTATTCTAATATCATGTGCCACATGATAAGGCAAAAAGACTTTGAAATGGAGACTTGTTTTCAATCTACTGAATAGTTATTGTACTCAGCATATATATTTCCTTGTCGACTTTCATTATGGAAATCACCAAATTTTCTAGAAAATTAGTAGGTCTATAGACCTAGTGTTGCTTATGTTGGTTAAAAGGTAAAAAAGAAATGCTCTAAGGTTTTTCTTTTTAATTTAATTAGCCATTACAATGTTTTAATGACTATAATAATATCATGAGGGACATCAAATGATATGTCAATAATGAACTATGTCCTGGGATATAATCAATAATTAAATGACAATGACATGCCCAATTTGTGTCATATTTAAGCATCATCTCTTACTACAGAAACTTTTGGGATAAAGTCTCTGCTTTCAGCACTAGCAGTATAATACTCATAAAATCAGAACACAATAAATAGAAGAAAGAAATTATATCAAAGAGATCAGAAACTTTAAAAATAGCCTACGCTTTTTTCCCAAAATATGACCCAAATACCATTTTCAGCTTATAAAACATTACTACACTGTTTAAAAATGAACTTTTTGCAAAACTGCTTACATGCTTTCTGTGGGACAAGCTTGAGGTATGGCAGAAATGAGGAAAATTTCCATTATTCTGAGGTTCTATTCCATGGAGACTGTTATTATTTTCAGACTGAAAACTATTGCTGAAGATCAATATTCTGACACACTTTTATGAAATGAAGAAGTCACTAATTACCATGAAGATGCAAAGGCCAAGGAATGAGAGGATACCGATGCCATAAAAAAAGAGAAAATGACTTTATTTTGCATAGTTATGTTCCCAGATTCTGCCATAGTATCTGAGACATTATGAGTGCTCAACAAATGCTATAGAATAAACCAACAAAGGGATGAGAAGTAGAATATATGAAGACAATGTCAGATTTAATTAGACATATTCATTATTTAATTGACTAATCAAGAGAACAAAATGTAATTAACAATATGCTGAAGATCTAAACAGCATAGATATTATGGATATATTGTAGGAGAGATAATTATATACCTACAGAATTTGCCATGTAAGTATAGAATGTATCACAACAATAACAGATAATAAAACTTCTTTTCAAGATATTTAAGTAAAATTTTAAGACATCCACATATTATTAACCTGTAAAAATCATAATAAGTCCCATGATATTAGAATAATATGAATAATATTCTCTGGTGACAGTGTAGTAAAACCAGAAGTGAATTACAAATTCTTATCAACAACATTGGACTTGGGAATTTAAAAACTGTTAAATAACTCATCCATAGGAAGTATAGAACAAAGTTACATATTCATTGAAACAAATGATAATGAAAACACCCTATATCAGAATCCGTGAGATATAACTGAAGCAAAGATCGTAGGAAAATGAAAAGCCTTAAATATATATATAGTGTGTGTGTATATATGTACATATATATGGTGTGTGTATATATGTATATGGTGTATATATATATATGTATATATATATATATATGGTATATATATGGTATACACATGGTATACATATGGCATATATATGACAAATATTTAATTATCCATCTCAAAATGTCATAAGGAGAAGAGCAAAGTAAACAGAAAGAAAGCACAGGAATAAAGGTAGAATCAGAAATCAATAAAGAAACATAAGTAAATATAATAAACAAGTATAAAAGCTTGTTCTTTTTTTAATGTCAAATACAGTACAGAGTTAACATAGTGAAGAAAAAATGGTAGACACAAATACATATGAAAGATATAGCAGAAAAAAATAAATGACAAACGAGAAATGGAATTGGAAAAGAAATTTAAAAGGAAAAAATATTATGCAAATTAATTTCAATACCTAGATGAAATAATTTTTTCTAAGAAAATATGACATATAAAACAATATAAACATATAAACATATAAAAACTATAATGTTATACATTTCTCTAGACAAACAGAGAAAGTTATAAAATAAGAAATACAGCACCAGTGTCAAATGGAGTAACAGGTGAAATCTACCAAAACTCTTCAAATCAGATAATCCCAATGTTACCTCATCTGTTCCAGAGCAATGAAAAATAAGACAAGGTTCCATGTTATTGTTTGGAATGATAATATGTAACCTAATAAAGTAAAACAAAAACAAAAACAAAAATCTCCCAAGCTTTACTCTCCCAAAAAATTGAAGAAAAAAGACTACCACAAAATTTATTCCATAAAATCAACATTACCCTGATACCAGAAAAAAAGAGAACACTGCGAATCAATCTCTCTCATGAACATAGATACAAGTTTTCAAAGCAAAAGGTAAGAAACATGAATATAAGAATATGTAAAAAGTTAATACATTAAACCAAGTGTAGTTTATTCCAGGAATAAATAGATGGTTTATTGTTTAAATATTGACAATGGAATTCACCATATTGAAAACAAAAACAAAATGGCTGTCTCAATAGCCTTGTATAAAGCATGGGACAAAACTCAGCATGCGTATCTTATAAAAACTCTTAGCAAACTAGAAATAGAAATTAATATCTTTAAATTGGTAAAATTTGTTAAAAAATAAAACTACAGCTAACATATTTAATGGTGAAAGATTAAATGTTTTAACTTTAACATCAAGAATATGACAAGGAAGTATGTTCTTATCACTTGCATGCAGTATTTTACTGGAGGATCTAACCAGCAATGAAGCAATAAGAATAAATAAAACATAATCTTATTGGAAAGGAAGAAACTAAATTCTCATTGTGTATAACTAGCATGATTGTGCTTAGAAAAACACCAGTGGAGTCTACAAAAATGCTACAGCACGTAATAAGCTTATTGAGGTGGCAGGATATAAGATCAAACACTTACTTCTCTATTCTACCATTGAGGAATCAAAATACAAAATTTAAAAAATGCTATATCATAGCATTAAAAATATGAAATATTTAGGGATAAATTTGACAAAAGATGAGAAATATCAGTACACTGAAAACTTCAAGACACACTGCAGAGAAAACTTAATAAAAGTCCAAGTAAATAGAGAGATATACTGTATTCATGGGTTGTAATACTTAATATTTTTAAGATGTTTATATTCCTCGAGTGAATCTATTGATTAAATGACAACAGTAAATATTTCAGTCATTTTGTTTTAGAAGTTAAAATCTGATTTTAAAATTTATACATGATAGAATACCCAAAACAACTTAGAAAAAAAAAAGAAAATAGTTGAAGAGTTATCATTACCTAATTTCAAAACTTACTTTAAAGCTAAGGTGATCAAGGTAGTATGGCATTGCTGTCAGGACAGATGAATAGATAAATATAACAGAAAAGAGTCCAGAATTAGAATATCTGACTATCTCTCTATCTATCTGTCTGTCTATCTATCTATCTATCTATCTATCTATCTATCTATCTATCTATCATCATCATCATCATCTATCTACCATCTGTCAGTCTGTTTATATCCACATCTATAGCTACATTTAAATCTTTATCTATTTGTAATATCCTTATGCCAATCAAGAGATATAATATAGTCTTTTTAACAAATAGTACTAGAATAATCGGATAACCATATGTAAATATATGAACTTCAATCCATATTTCACACTACATATCGGAATTAACTCAAAACTGAACACAATAAAGTTGATCATGTAAACCCTAAGACTGTAAAATATTTTAAATATATAAATGTAAATACGAAAATAAATATATAAGAGAAAAACTTTGTTGCTTTGAATTAGGAAAATATATTACAAATTTTAATAATCAAGAACAGTCGATAGCGATAAATTAACTAGACTTGATCAAAATTAGAAAAAATATTTTATTCTTTGGAAAACACTGTTAAATCCCAAAAACTAGATGAAATATTTGTGTTTTACATCTGATAAAGGACTTACAGAGAACTCTCAGAATTCAAAAATAAGAAAATAGACCAATAAAATACGGGCTAAACAATTGAGCAGATACTTCACCAAAGAAGATAAGAAAAATTACATACTGTATTCATATATATATATATATATATATATATATATATATATACATATATATACACATATATATGTATATATATATATATATATATGGCCAAAAAAATGTATACACATTTTAAAAACGGAAAAAATCTGTACTAAAATTATAACACTGAATATATATTGATAACAAGGCATGAACACAAATCATGTGTACACATTTTTTGGGCATACACACATATATATTATATTAATACATATTTATACACATAAATATGTATTTATATATTATATATAATTATATATTTTATGAAATATATATTAATATAAAATTACTATATTAAATTAATTATATTATATATGTGTATTATATATTATATATAAATTAAATGTAAACTAATTTATAGTGAGAGAAAATAGGTTAGTGTTTATCTTGTATTGTGGATGGGTTGGGATTAGGGGTTGAGAACAAGGAAGGATAGGAGGGTAATGAGGAAACTTTTAAAGATGATAAATATAGCCATTTTCTGAATTTTATGCATGGTTTCAGGTGTGTACACCTGTATCAAAAATATATTGAATTCCATATTTCAATGTGTATACTTCATATCAATATCAATATCATCATTAAAACTGTTACATAACTTCATAGTAAGTATGTCCTAAGGTTCAAAACAGAATTATATTAGAAATAAAAAAGAAAATAGATATTTAAAAAGCCCAGATACTTAGAAATTAAGAAAAATTTCTAAATATAAAATTATGGAGTAAATCTCAAGTAAAATTGGAATACATTTTGAATTGAATAGTAATGAAAATACAACGTCAAAAATTTGGAGATTCATGTAAAATGGTTCTGGGGAAAAATATAGATTTAAATATTTTTTATTAGAAATCTAGATCTAGAATCAATCACCTAAAGTCTACCTTAAGAAGCTAGAAAGAGAACAGCAATGTGAATGCACAGTAAGAAGAAATATAACTTCAGACCTCAACAAAATATTTAACAGACAAAAAATACATATATGAATTAACAAAGCCAAAAGTTATTTCTTTAAAAGATCCACAAAGTTGATAAATCTGAAGAAAAAGAGAGCACAGAGATACCAATATCAGGAATAAAATGTGTTCTTACTACCAATTCTTTAGATACTAAAGAAGTAGTAAGAGATTTCTAGCAATAAATTTGACCACTAATATAGGTATAAATTCCTCAAAGAGTGCAACTAACAGAATTACCACAAAAAGGGAAATTTCAGGATCATCTTATTATTAGTGACACATAATGAAGAGCTCAAAAATAGAAACTCTTCTGCCATTTGATTTTTTGAAAAGTTTCCAGGACTTCTTAGAGAAATGTCTTATTCCAGTTCTGAGTTAAGGGAAAGTGAGCAAGTGAGACTTGTGGAGATATTCATAATATATTTATGAATCCATATCTCCACAAGTCTCATATATATGAATATATATATGATATATATATATATATATCATAGTAGCAAAGAGGAAAGAATAAAGATAACAAGGAAAATAAACATAAATTCATCTCACCATTGGGGGTAACCATCACATTGTTATGACTATGAAGATTGGTAATGAAAGGGTAAGAATGTGGCATCTGCCTAATGCTTATCAAGAGGTGTAGCATTTTTCTCCCCTTTGAATTACAGAACTTGGAGTTAGAAAATGCATTTCGACTCCCAGGAAAATTTTTGCTTCAGGCAAGGGTGGTTAATAAACGTTAAATGCATTAGCTGTTGCCAAATATTAGCCAAGAAGCTCATTTCAAAGGGGAAATAGTACCTGAACAGTTCTGACAGTTGACCCCTGAACGAAGTAATCAACTTTATCATCGTACTCTGTCAGAAACCCTGACATCCTGTGCAGCCCAATGAGATGCAAATATGAAGCAGATAGCATCCGATGGGAAGTATGTTTGCCTGAAATAGTATGTTTGCCTTAATGCATTCAAAATAGATCTTAGAGAACTTTAAATGTGGACTAGATTTTAGGTAATATAGATTTGTAAGTGATATTACTATTTTTGGTATAATAATGCTATTGCACTTATGTAGAAAAATAAACTTTTCAGAGATCCATACTGGAGTATTTCTGAATAAAGGTCTATTACGACTGAGACTTAATTTCAGTGGGTCAGGAAAAACAAAAAACAAACACAAACGTGTACACACAAATCATGGCTAGGAAGATACATAAAAGATATACAGCAAATAACTGGTTAATTTAGCTGGTGGGTATGTGGATGCTTGTTGTCCTATTGTTTAACATTTTCTGTATAATCAAAACTGTTCACGATAAATTCTTGAAGATAATTTTGATTGAAATAGTGTAGTCATTTTATTATTTTTGCATCA
This sequence comes from Rhinolophus hipposideros, assembly GCF_964194185.1. Taxonomy (NCBI): domain Eukaryota; kingdom Metazoa; phylum Chordata; class Mammalia; order Chiroptera; family Rhinolophidae; genus Rhinolophus; species Rhinolophus hipposideros. Next base: position 33,995,621 of record NC_138069.1, on the reverse strand, counting down.
ATATCAATATCAATCCCTTTCTACATATGAATCTCCTTTCCCCCTTGTCCTTTGGGCTAGTGACCAACCCCAGGATTCTAGAAATAATTTTCCAGAGTAATTATATGCCTCAAAATTACAGAATGCAGGCCGGCCCGGTGGCTCAGGCGGTTGGAGCTCCGTGCTCCTGGCTCCGAAGGCTGCCGGTTCGATTCCCACATGGGCCAGTGGGCTCTCAACACACACACATACACACACACACACATACACAAAGGCAAAAAAAAAATTAAAAAAAAAAATTACAGAATGCGGATGACTGATATACACCAGAATTGGCTTTTTCTATTCTAAAGAATTCCCAATATTACAAAGAGAAGAAAATCTCAAGAATTGAGCAGGAAGAAGGTAGTGTGAATGAGTGAAAAAGTGTGGTGGGCTTGGGAGACAGACTCAGATGACAATCTTTGTTTTACCATTTTCTAGCAAATTCTCTAAGAGTTTACATTTCTCATCTGCAAAACTGCTGTGACAATCTGTAACCCACAGATCTGTTGTGAGAATTAAATAATGAATTAAAGCATGCAAAGGGTATATTGTAGGGACCAACATAGTACATAATAGCATAACCAATGATCTGAATAAAAGACTTTAAGATGCATTGCTAAAATGGAAGACAGTTAATATGAGACAGACTGTGCCATTAGTAATAGAAATGGTTTATATTTACAGCTCAGAATCTCTGTGATAAATGGATGCAGAGTGCGGGGGGGAAAAAAGACAATCAGCCATTTCTCTGATAAAGAGCAATGAAACTCAAGCAATCATGGCCTGCTAATGTAAACTATTAGGGGAACAGCAGGGGGCAAGAATTTGTTCACTGTAAGTGAATGTAATATTTATCAGTGCTCATTAGACTGTGCACATTATATGGTTTTGCTCTTGCTGAAAATGGTCATTATACTAAAAATTAAAGTACAAAAAGCAAATATGTTTTGTAGCTAGATTGCCAGATAAATTTGTGTCTTAATAGTCAAAGGAGGCCCCTGAGGAAACTAAATAGGGTAGGTGATTTTATTGGGGATTCTACGTGGAAGTGGAATAAGTCACGTCCAAAACATCTTAGGAAAAGAAAATTTAAAGGAAATACTGTATGACAGGGCAATTTTCCTCTCTGTTCCTGTATTAACCCTCTATAAGATGGACAAGTGTGATTAGGCTTTTTTCAAAAAGCCTTAGGACTAGCATTTCCGAGATCTATGAGGCTACTTCTGTTACCCTAATATCAATTTCATTAACATTATTATTGTATCTGACCATATATATGAGGTGTGATCACAAAATATGGTGAATGTTTAAGCTAAAAAACATGTATATATTACAGTAAAAGATACATTGCTATTAACCACCCCTCCCAAAATACTCCCCCCCCTCACTTTCAACACACTTATCCCATTCTTCTTGCCACTTTCTGAAGCAGTTCTGAAGTTTTCTTTTGTGAGTGTCTTTTGTTGTTCTGTTGTGGCTGCCTCGATGTCCTGAATTGATTCAAAACGTTTTCTTTGCATGGCCATTTTGACTTTGGGGAAGAGCCAGAAGTCTCATGGTGCCAGATCCGGTGAATAAGGTGGATGAGGACACACCGTCATGTTTTCATTTGACAGAAATTGCCGTACCAGAAGCGATGTGTGACACAGTGCTGTCATGATGGAAGATGACGCAAACACACTCACGAAAGAAGACTTCCACAATTTCTTCAGAACGTGACAAGAATGGAATCATGGGGTAAATAAGTTCACAGTGAGGGGGGGTATTCTGAGGGGCATTAATGGCAACGTGTCTTTTACGATAATAGATTGCTTTAATGTGAACATTCAAACATTTGGTCACGCTTCGGATCTTACCATTTTTCCCTTTTCTCACGCTGCACAAGCCACAATCTCCTCCGGTGGCTCCTCCAAAATTTTAGGACCACTCCCACTTCAGGAATCTGCACTTACTGTCCCTTCTACACGGAAGTCTCCTTATCCAGGTAGCTGTATGTTTTATTCCCTCATTTTCAACTCTGCTAAATGTTACCTTTTCAGTAAGGGCTTCCTTACTAGTTTTAAAATCAGCTAGGCAGATGCATTTCTCTCTCTCTCTCTCTCTCTCTCTCTCTCTCTCTCTCTCTCTCTCTCTCTCTCTCTCTGTCTCTCTCTCTCCCCATTTTCTTAAACATTGTGTTTAAGATGGAAAGCAACTGCTCCAAGTACATACAGTAAATGCAATAAATTGGGAACTTTCAATTCCCAATACACTGTAAAAGACCAATACTCCTCCTGAAACAACTAGAAAAAATCCAGAAAAAAAAATTAATTACCTATTTAAAAACACCAGAGATCTATGGAAGCACAGAGGACTAGATGAATGAACTGAAATCTTTAAGAGAGGAAACGATTTTCTCCTTGGAGACATTTGCTGATTATGGGCATGGACCGAAGATCAGACAGCAAGAAAAATGTTTGATAATCAAAAGAAAAATATAGACAATAGAAGTAAATGCCCAGGCACTTCAGATACTGGAGTTTTTGTTTTCATTCATTCCAATGCATTTTCTAATTCTCCTTTCCAATTCTTCCTTCACACAGTGGTTACTTAGGAATGTGCTGTTTAATTTCCACGTATTTGTTAATTTCCCAAGTTTTTTACTGTTATTGACTTCTATTTTCATGCCACTGTGTTCAGAAATACACTTTACATGATTTCAATCATTTTTTTTTAATTTACTAAAACTTGTTTTTTTTAAAATTTACTAAAACTTGTTTATTGTAAAACTAGAATATGGTTTTTCCTCAAGAATGTCCCATGTGTACTTGAGAAAAATATGTACATATTATACTGTTGTTGGGAAAACTATTTTGTAAACATCTATTAGGTCCAATTGGTTTATAGCACTGTTTAAGAACTTTATTCCCTAGCTGATAGTCTATGTAATTGTTCTATTGTTAAATGTGGGGTCTTTCTTTCTAACTTACTGTTGAATTACCTATTTCACTTTTCAATTCTTCATATTTCTTCTGTATGTATTCCGGGTCTCTGTTGTTAGGTGCATATATATTTACAACAGTTATAGATTTTTGATGAATTGACTCTTTATCATAAATGTCCTTCTTTTTGTCTACTAATAAATTTTGTCTTAAAAATCTTTCTTGCGGGCCGGCCCGGTGGCGCAGGCGGTTAGAGCTCCATGCTTCTAACTCCGAAGGCTGCCGGTTCGATTCCCACATGGGCCAGTGGGCTCTTAACAACCAAAAAAAAAAAAAATCTTTCTTGCCTGATACTATTATAGCCATTAAAGCTACCTTTTGGTTTCTGTTTGGCTGGTATACCCTTTACTACCAATCTATTTGTGTCTTTGAATCTAAAATTTATTTCTTGTAGATAGCATATAGTTGGATCATTTTCTGTTTAACCATTTGTCTAATACCTGCTTTTTTTTTTCTCTCTCTCTCTCTCTCTCTTTCCTTTTAACTTCCAAATGTATGAGAAAATGTCTCCCAGGGGAATTAAGAGAATATACTGCAGATAAGCAACTAGGAACCATAGGTATTTAAAGTCTCTGAGACTGACAAAAGTAACACAAAGAACTTGGAATCTAAGCAACAGGATATTAGAAATGTGGGTTGTAGTTGGTCGCACAGGCCTCCTGTGTTGCCTCCTTCTTTTTGTTAATTTGTTTTCCAACTTTACTGAGTATAATTGACAAATACAATTATAAGATATTTAAAGCATATTACATGATCATTTGATTTATATATATATGTATGTTATGAATGACGATCACTTCACATATTTAGTATTTTGTTTTGTTTTTGATGAAAAAAAATGAAGTATTTGAATGAATCATCACATCCTGTGTTTTGTTTTATGAAATTCACTTTTCAGGTAATATTATTACTTTCCTCTTTCTTTACCTTGGTCAAATTCAAAGGCCTAAAGACACTGTTTTTTTTATTTGTTTGTTTGTTTGTTTTGTTTTTTAATTATTTCAACTATTAAAATTTATATTTAAAATTAATATATTTTCATTGTGATTTAAAATAACTAATTTATTAAAATTAATTGTTTAATCATATATATTGAATGCAATTAATCATAAGGCAGAATTTATATCTGCCATTATGCTGTTTCCTATATCTGTCAGTTTCTGCATTTCTCTATTAGTTCTTTTCATGTTAAATAGATATTTGGTAGCATACCACATGGTAGGGGCAGATGACATTTGTCTTCTAGGTTTTAACTAGACAAGAATTGGCTTTTAGTCCTTCAGGAGTACTTGTTTATTTTCTGTTTGCAACTGCTAATTCCCTGTTGTATTCCTGACTGTCAAACTCACATTTCGGAAATACTGTGTTTCCCTGAAAATAAGACCTAGCCAGACAATGAGCTCTAATGCATCTTTTTGGAGAAAAAATTAGTATAAGACCCAGTATTTACTATATTATGTTATATCATATTATATTAGCCCCAGTCTTATAGTAAAATAAGACTGGGTCTTACGTTAAATTTTGCTCCAAAAGATGCATGAGAGCTGATTGTCCGGCTAGGTCTTATTTTCAGGGAAACACGGTAGTTGCTATGTGATTGCAAATCATCATGGTGAAATAATTGGTGGAAATAGTTACTTACTTTTCAGTCATTTTGTTAGTGGTTTATCATACTTACTGCACTTGTGGTAATTTCAACTCAAGTGTCAGAATTTGAGCACCAGATTTCCAGAAAACAAAAACAACCATATTACCCTTTCCCAATGTGCCCCCTTCTTCCCAACCACCTGTTCTCTCATGGTGACACAGAGCCTCCCTGATCCTTACAATCTCAGCCTCTGTTCAGTTACAGATGTGAGAGATAATACAGTAAATGTAGCTCTTTGACTGACATGGACCTATAATCTGTAATACCTTCAAGGACTTCTTTTTAAATGGATAGATTGAGCACATGTTTTTTCTCCTCAACCTTCAAAATAGAACTATAATTACAGTAGACTCATTAAAAAAAAATTATTTAGACCAAAGACAATGTGAGAAGAGACAAATGAGGTGATAGAAGTTAAGCCAATTTTGGAAGATGCCAAATAGATGGATGTCTGACTTAGAGTGAAGAAAGCTAAAACTAAACTTCCCGCAAGTGATAGAGTAGGAAGAGCTAAGAAGAAGTGGGCTAAATGCTCTGTAGAACTGTGGCCAGCCTCAGAAATTCAGGACACTAAATATTAAGGCAAACGTATGGGGTAGAGATAAAATAGAAGAACTGGTTGAATGTCTGAATAAAGGAGTAGTTAGGCCTTGCCTTATGTAGGGATGGATTATGAGAAAAACAACCCAAGATGAGGATTCTTATGCAAGTGATTTATTGATGAGTATTTTCAGGAGAAACCTCTAAGGAAATGAGAAAAGCAGGATAGAGCAGGGGAAGAAGCTAAGCAAAATGTAGTTTTACCTGTAATCTAAATTCAGCCTGATCCAAGGAAAGCTCTCGAGTGTGAACAGCATCACAGAGTTTCCTCCCTTCAGGACAAGAAGTCAATTATGTGTGCCCTCGTATGAGTCGTTCATTGGCTGTAGGGACAACCATGAAAGTGTGTGGGTGCCCTGGGCAAATATGTTTTAATGGACCTGCACTCATTCAAAATGTTTTATTTAAAAACATATCACAAAATATATGAGCTCATCTAAGGTATACTGATTTATCGATGAATATTTTGAAGAGTGAGTTCAAGAAGATATTGACATTAGATTGTTCATTTTAAACTTTTGGCATGGAGATAAAATAATACACTTTTCACCTATGTCTTCTCTTGGACTCTTTTAGTTATAATCACCGTATTCTTAGAGTACTGCCAAGATTCCTGCCTTCCCACTATCAGGGAGGATAGAGAAGAGTAAGAAGAGTAAGAAGAGCCATTCTATTGACACAAATGTGCCCATATTTTGTCCAACATGGCTGAAAACAAAACTAGGAGAATACAACCTGACCATATAAGACAGGGTCAAGAGAACACATTGGTGGAAAGGGATTGCAAAGTAAAGTTTTTAAACATTTTAAGAGGAGATAGGGACAGGCACCAGAAGACCATCTGATAAGTGGTGAGGGTCTGCAGGGGTGTTGATAACACTGATAAAGTGTGAGTAAAATAAAGCACATCTCCTGCTACTCCATCACTGGGTACTGTAGAACAGAAGTTGTACTATATTGGGAACATAGACAGGCATCAAGAAATGCATAGGGCAGCACACAAGCTCAAGGTCACAGGTCAGTAATATATCTAGCCTAGAAATAGAAACAGCCTAGACATTGGATCTTATCCTGTGTCTGACATGAGCCAAATCAGGAGACCGGCACCATTCCAACAGCGCAAACTCACATGAATATACATACATATATATACACACACATAGGTATATATACCGTGTTTTCCCTGAAATAAGACCTAAGCAGAAAATAAGCCCTAGCATGATTTTTCAGAATGACATCCCCTGAACATAAGCCCCAATGCATCTTTTGGAGCAAAAATTAATATAAGACCCGGTCTTATTTTTGGTGAAACACTGCATCTCTATCTCTATCTCTATCTCTATCTCTATCTCTATCTCTATCTCTATCTCTATCTCTATCTCATCTATCTATCTATCTATCTATCTATCTATCTATCTATCTATCTATCTATCTATCTATCTTGCTGGTCAGTAGGAGTGATTCCCTTGCCAGGTTGCCGTTTTGGAATTGGGGTCAGCCAGGGGCCCTGGGATGACCCCATAAGCTTAAAACCTGGATTTCCTCAAGATATCTAGTTGACCTCACATGAGTGGGGCTAGGAAAGCACCGAAAAGTAGAGAAAAAGAGAATAGGTCCAAGAGTCAGGATCAGGAATCTCTCTACAATCCAGCCTTCCCTGAAGGTGCTCTGGCCCCAGTCAGTCCAAAGCATAAGAGGGACTCTGTCTGACGGGGAGGACTCTACAGCACAGGGTCCTCTCAGAACCTGCAGTGCCATCTCTCCTACACCCAAGGAAACATATCATAGTATTTCTCTCTGAGGACACTGAGAAGACCCATACGAATGATTTCTGTATACCAAAGCTTACAGGATTCTCTCAACAAAGCAGCCAATGTCTCCCCACCAGTAAACAAGGCTTATCCCTACACACAGAACAATCAACTTATTATATAGTTCCTCATTGCTAAATATGAATAAATGGTCAATAATCAAAACTCAAAACATCCTATTAAAAAAGAAACCAAAAAAATAAAAAATCCACAAAAAAAACAGGAAAAACGAAATAATTCAAAGAAACTTGGAAGAAACAGATAATGTACAGGAAGCTAATTACTTCCAAATCACTCTATTCAATTTACCTACAGAAACACAAATAAAAAATGTTGCATATGGATAAAAAAACAAATATATAAAAAAGAACATTCTGAGGACACAGAACAGCTCATATAAATAAAACTAATAGTATAAATATAATAGAAATTAGACAGTAGGCTTAGAAAAATAAAAGGAGGAAACCTCCCTAAAATAGAGCTGACAGACAGAAAATAAGGGAGCAAAAACCCCACAAAAGACACCAGGAAATGAGATTAACAAGGACAACTACTGTCCAACTAAAATACCTTCCTACTAAAACTGGAATAAAGAAAATTAAATAAAAATAACAACAATAATATTGATACAAATGGTCAGTACCAAAGGAAATGCATTTTATGTGAAATCGGAAAAGACTTATTCCATAGCATATCATCAGGACATATCAGAAGCCAGGGAACAAAGTAAAACTCTTTAAAACTTTCCAGCTTATGAACACACAAAAGGTAACAAACAAAAGAAGATCATATTGAAAAAAACTGGATATCAAAGTAGTATCACAGAGTTCTACTTCCAGCAGTGTTGGCTTATTCAAGGGCTTGTTATGAAAGGCATTACCTTACTTTAGCTGTGAAGTAGATGTTAATTTTCAAAAGGATTATACCTTAACTCAGGTGCCTCACATATTGGCTGATTAAAAAAGAAAGTGTGAGGTACTTGAATAAATAAATAACATTTTTAAAAGTGAGAAAGAGGCACATCTTTAGCTTGTTAAATTAAAACAGGTGATAGATCTATATAATAAAAAGGAGATGGATAAATTTAACAATCTTACTGAGGAAAATACATCAAGAAATGGTGATGAGCTATCATTCTGACAAGCAATGAGTATTCTATAAAAACGAACTGCTTCTTCCTTGAAGAAATATCGTATGAAAGATAAGACAATTAGAAGATCAAGGAATCATGTGTAAGACTTAAGTGGCAAATGGATGATAATTTAGGCAACAGCAAGAAAATTATTTTGGAGAATCGTTAATTATATTCACACTTTGAAAGCTACATTGTAGAAAGGTGAGGGATTTGGATAAAATCCTCAAAAGACAGTTTAAACCTTAACTCTCCTCTTCCCTTTGTTAGCTTCAGAATTAAAACACTCTATTGGATATTAACAACTCAGGATTCATTTTCAGTTTCAAAGTACAAGTTGCCACATTATCAAGAGGAAAAAAGTCACATACACACACATACACATGACCCATACTCCATGTGGATACTAAATTATTTTATATATTTTTTCGATCAACAAAGCTGACTTTCTGGCCCTCTATATACAAAACAAAGATTCTCTACTGAGAGCCTAATGCCTGATTTAATCCACCCATCACTGTGACAAAGTGTCCCAGTTCAAAGGGTAAATGTTTGGCTTCCTGCTTAGATGTAACATTGCCAACTACTTTTAGGGGTGCTCTTCCATTCCCTGAAATAGGGAAGACTATTTCCAAAAGGAAAAAATCCTTTTAGAAAATAAAAAGCACGGCTGGTAAAGATGCCGCTTTACAAGGCCTTGGGGCAATTTTCCAGTTGGTCTTTAGTGGTTTCCAGGAGCTTTATTGAACCATGGACTCTGGTGATAAATTAGGGTATAGGACCTCTCCAACCTCTTGTAGATGGTTATGGAAATGTGTTAATCTGATATTTAAAATCACATTTGGTTAAAATATTAACAATTTTGACATGAATTCATAACACTCTACAGCGTTTCACTGAAGAATCAGAACACCCATTTCTCCCAATTGTTTTAAATTATATTTTAACTGGTATTTGAGTGAATTGCTCTTTTTTTAGGGGGAGAAAATAAAGATAATTTATGAATATTTATATGCAAATGTTAATTTAAAACTATGTGAACTACAAGATTAAATTAAAAATAAAGGGTTTTAGTCTGAAATATAACATCATTGATCATATATTTAGCAGAATGGTCCTGTCTGTAAGGCCAGCTATGAAGGCAGATGTCAAATTCTGGTGTGAGAAACCCAGTTTAGCTCTTTAAACCATTTTCTTACCCTGGCAGTAGTCAAAAATATGTACTAATTGAAAAAGTTACAAACTTTAGGGATGACAAAGACCTTGTAGATAATCCAATCCCATATCATTATTTTAGAGAATGGGAAACAAAAGCCTTCATTGAGTCAGAATGTCATTTGTAAAGCATGGTTTACATGTTAATTTACCAGTTGGTGGTCTTGATATTTATAAGATTTCAAATATCTGATTTGACTGATTTCTCTATATTTTACTACCTATATGAATTTACTAATTGGTAGTCAATTTGAATATGAATAGAGAAACAAAAATTGCAACAATCACTCCAAAAGGGATCTTGCAGAAAATGTTCCTGTGAGCTCAAATTATCTTTTTTGGCCCTCAGACTTATTAGATTCACCAGTAAATGACAACTTCCCACTTCATTTAACCTGCCTCAAAATGGGCTAAGTTAGGAAAAATCGTGTCTGAACAATATGTGATTCCATAAACGACAACTAGATTTCTAGGGAAAGCCGTGAATAAATAATTACTCTGTAAACCAAATTAACATATAATTTTAAAAGGGAAAAAAAATACAAGCTGAGCCAATACTTTTCAAGGGGAATAAAAATAAAACAAACAAACACACAAACTGTCCTTTCCCACTGAACCCAATTTCCTCTCTTGCCCTATTTGCTGACAACATGTTTAGTTTGTCTTTTTGTGTGTGTGAATAGCTTTATTTCCCTTCATCGTTAGCAGTCTTATCCATTCTCCTAACAAAGGAAATCTCAGGGGAACATTCTCTCTAATCCTACTCCCAACTGTTAGTTCAGTTTGTTTATCTATTTTCTTGACTCACAGCCCAAACCTTCTGTATCAGTTTTGTTCCCAACAAGGGGAGCAGGAAGAACACTCGTATGGCATTTTTAGAGCCATTTGTTATTGTGGCAGTGAGAAATCTGTAACACTCTGCACAGATTGTCAGTTTGTCCTATGATGGGAGAAAGGGTAGTTAGACAAACAGGAAATTCGTAGTTTGCGTTCTAAAAACCCTGTGCATTTTTATAACCATGATGGAAATGAAAGTGAAAAGAGCCTAGGAAATGAAAGTTAGGAGCTAAGCATTATATCATCCTTGTTATAAATTATGAACACAAAGAGGACAGGAGAATGAGTTTATAGCTTGGTATCCCTTTGTTTAATGTGTCTGGCTCTTGAATAACCCAACATACGGGTTCACCATGCCTACTCAAGTATGTACATACCACCCTTCTCAGTTTCCTCATCTACACAGAGGCAATAGAGTGAGAATAACATAAGTAACCTTCCAGCTCTACCATGTTGTGAGATGCTCTATTACATCAGTAAAACAGAATAAGTGCCTTCGTTTGCCTTCATTAAAAAGAACATGATAGGCTTTACTCTTTTTACTGAAATTCTTGGTTTATGAACAGTTGTTTCATACTGTTCATTTCAAAGTGTGATTTACTTTGCTTGGTTCTTATTATTTTTAAAGTGGAACTTCTTTTATCCAGGGTTACCTCTCTTTTTCATAATTTTTAAAAAAGTTATATTACCACATTGTGGAAAGTTGGAAAATAAATATTTTTTGACATAGGAATCCACATTTTTAACACAAACACAAAAAAGTTTTAAGTATGTTTGCAGTGTTTTTCATATCCATTTTGCATATTCATAATTACGAGGGACTCAATATCATGTTTCCACATAAATTACGTAATAGGTATTTTCCATATGGCTTCATGGTTCTTAATGTAATTACTTAAATGGCTGAAATGGTTGATCAAGAGAATATACCCAAATTTGGGACTGGCCCGTTGGCTCAGGCGGTTAGAGCTCCATGCTCCTAACTCCTAAGGCTGCCGGTTCGATTCCCACATGGGCCAGTGGGCTCTCAACCACAAGGTTGCCAGTTTGACTACTGAAAGGGATGGTGGGTTGTGCCCCTTGCAACTAGCAATGGCAACTGGACATGGAACTGAGCTGCGCCCTCCACAACTAAGATTGAAAGGACAACAACTTGACTTGGAAAAATGTCCTGAAAGTACACACTGTTCCCCAATAAAATCCTGTTCCCCTTCCCCCCCAACTCCACCCTTAAAAAAAGAAAATATACCCAAATTTTCTAGTCTACTTCATACTATTGGATATATAGATGGTTTACAACTTTTTTTTCTATAAAAAGATGGTTCCATAAGCAAATTTATGCAACTTCTTTCTTTATTCAATATGACTTAGCATTTTATAGCTAACACAATTTTCCATAAAATTGAAGTAGATACAAGTCCATGTAGTCGCTAATTGTCACCTGCTCTTCCATCTTCTTGGAGCACTCCTAAGTCCCTTCCTGAGTTAGTCTAACTTGCATTCTTGCTCTAAGACTCAACCTAAAATATCACTTTCTTAGGGAGTCCACCCCTGAGCATCTCCACACCATAGAGGGTTCCCACAATTATGTATTTCCACTTCCGTTTGGTGTTACTTGATGTTATGTGTGTAACATTAGTCTTTTATAATAGAGTCTAAGCGTGGTGAAGACAGGAAAGATGACTGTCTTGCTCATTGTAGTAACCCAAGTACCTGCAACAGTAGATCTCTGGTGACTTGTTAAGTATTTAATAAATCACTGTAAATTCTAATTTGAGATAGGATTAATAAGAGGATAAAAACATGCATGCATTGATAAGTGACAGAATAGTTCTACATAATCAACATGACTTTCTTGAAGTATTTTAATTCTAACAGATGTTTTTAAAGTGACAGACTTAAATATACATACACATATACAGCCATTAAAAAGAAGAAAACCCTGCTCTTCGTGACAAAGTAGATAGACTTTGAGGACATTATGCTAAGCAAAGTCAGACAGAGAAAGAAAAATACTATATGATCTCACTTATATGTGGAATAAATAATAATAATAAACAACTCAGAGAAACAAACAACACGTTGGTGGTTGCAAGAGATGGGTAGCGGAAGGTGAGAGAAATGGATGAAAGTGACCAAAGGTAAACAAACTTCCACTTATAAGATTAATAGGTTCTGGGGATGCATTATAAGCATGTCAGATATAGTTACCGATACTGTATTGTATATTTGAAAGATATGAGAGTAGATCCTAAAAGTTTTCACCACCAGAAAAGAAACTGTAACTATACGAGGTCATGAATGGTTACTAAACTTATTTTGGTAATCATTTCATACTACAGACATATATCAAATATTACATTGTACAGCCTAAATCAATACAATGTTATATCTCAACAAAACATAAAAATAAAGGAAAAAAAAAGAAAAAAGGCCAGAATTTGTCCAAGAAAACAAACAAAAAACAAGTAAGCAAAACAAAAAATCAATTTATGTCAGAACTTATCTAAGCAAACATTTAAAAAAAAACATGAATCATGTAAAACAACTACTAGACATAAAAAAGGAAAGTGGTGCTCTTTCAATACAGAAGCCAGGAATGATCTCTTTGAGACACTCTGAAGAAATCTCTATTTCTGTGTTTATTTTATTTTGAACACTGAAAAAATATATGTGCATGTATTTAAGGCAGTGAAAAAGACAAATATCCTGAATGCTGCTTCTCTTGAATAATCACATGGTTTTCTCTCTCTCATAGACTCTGTGTAAATTTCTGTTTCCCAAAAGTAAGGCAAAACTAATTATTGCACACATTTCTTAAATCTGATCCCCGTTGTAACATTTTACAAGAAAATTTGTTTCTGGCATTTTAGCGGAACTGAAACTGCTTAATTCATACAAGACAGAATTGAAGCCCTTCTTTTATAAGTTTCAGCATACAATACCAAAAGGGTGAGATGACTATTGGTCTGCAAAGACTGAATTCGACTCAACCAGGCATAAAGGAATAGAACCCCTGGGCAACTTGATATGAAATGTGTCATCCACAGGTCAACATGCTGTACCCACACAAACTCATTTGTCTAGGCTTGATTAAGTCCAGCAGGGGGAGTATGAAAATGAGTTCAAAAGGATCAAAACAGAGAAGCATCAGGAAAACCAAGCCTCACACACTTTTCATTTATTCCTACACCCACAATGGGAAACTGTTGCCCTGTACTGTCAAGTTCATGCACTTGCTAACAGCTTTTGATAGGAACAGTGCATTTTCTACAATTGATCTAAAAGAGACACATCTGAGTGTTCACCAGTGTCTACTTGCATACTGAATTGTGGCAGCATGGAACTCTTCACGGTCTGACATTTTAAAATTGGCCTTGGATACAGCGCTTTGTGTGAGGTAAACCTACTGCACTCCCAACACTTCCTTGAAAAGGTTGACAAGAAAACCCAAATGAGACCATGTTTCACTGTCTGGTTGTCATTGTATGGCAGAGTGCATGTTGAGTTTGTGGGGAAGTGAGGTCAGGAAAGAAAAATAAAACATGTAATTAAATCACTAATATCAATAGGAACAAGCACTGTTTATCATTGATAAATAAGGTAACATTTTTTTAGGAATAAGGAACAACTGATATCTTAATAAATTATGGTTTTCACTTTAAATATTGAAGTAGTTGGCTTTTGCATTTTTACTGGTCTTTTTTGTTCTATGGGTCTTTTAGACATTTTGGGAACAAATGGGCTCAAATAGATGGAGAGTCTATGTTGCCCCCTAGTGGAACACAGTATTATAACCATGATCTTATATTGGAGTTGGAATTCCAGCACTTTTTTGGCTGTGCCAGTCTTTGGATCTTGCATATTCTCTAGCTAATTCTTTACAAGTAGAACTTTCACCTTGTTTTACTTTCAAAATGTACTAGTGATAGACATTGAGACATTTGAAAAAATTTTTTTCTTAGCCACTGTTTCCTCATCCATCAAATGGGAATATTAATGCAAACTACTTCAAGGGTTTGTTAAGAGAACTAACTTTGATAATACAGGTGAAGTCTATTTTACAGTGCGTATCAATAGTAACCATTTGGGAAAAAAGCTAGCTCTAGTAATAAGTAATAGTAATATTACTCATATGTGTGAAACAAGGATTATATAGGGTTCCCTATGGAGTTTGCTTTTCATTTTGATACATAAAGCTGTTTCTGTATGATATCTGCCTGTTTGAAGCCAGTGAGGTCCTACCTGAGCAAACTGCCATTTCACGGCTTCCACATAGCTATCTCACAACTGCACTCAACACACTCTCCACAAATTGCTGTATTCTGAATGAACTGGTGGGTCAGAAAATGTTCATACTATGAATGATGACCAACTACATGATTCAATTCTCTATCTATTTAGAAACGGCCACTTTTGAGAGGCCACAAAAAGCAACAGAACTAATGTGGAGGTAAGTCCTATTTCGCCTCGCACTAGCAGATAGGTATACAATATGTATCCCGGATATTAACTCCACAGCTGCCTCTGACACCTACTCTCCAGTAGATGATTCTATTCAATCTGTGCTGAGTACATATGCTGGGGGCTCTTTGCTGCAATTTATATACATTGGTTCCTGACTCGTTTTATGAAATTATAAATGGCGAAAAGAGATAAACTCTCTTGATTATGGGTTTATCTGATAAATAAATGCAGCAACAAAATCTTACAGTTAAAAAGCTTATTTACTTAAGAGAATTATTTTATTATTTTTTATTTTTGTTTTGTGCATTGTAAGGTCTGATTTTCTTCTTCCATTGCTATGAAATTGTTTCTGCTTTTTAGCAAATCTTCTAAGATGGCTCTTCTCTTTGCCTTGTTGACAAGGACAGGAGAAGAATGTGTCCTGAGGAAATCAAGTTGGCAGCATAAAATCCTGGCTGGAATTGCAGGCAGCCCACAGTTTGTGGTTTTTGAAAGTCTGTCAAAAAGTTGCGTAATATGAAAATGGAGACAGGACTCCTGAACAAAAAATCAATAGCTGGATCTTTTGAACTGCCCATGTACAAAGTTCTAATGAAAATGTCCTTGAGGGGAGTTTTAATAGTGGACTTTCAGATCAGCTTCACCACTGGTCTGATAACACCACAGAGCATTTGAAGTTTTCAAAGAATCCAAGCCCTAAAAAGTTTGGTTCAAACACTGAGGATGTAAATGCCTCTAAGGGGTCTGAGAAATAGCAACCCGCCGCTGAAGAATATACGATGTATGTGTTTCCTGAACCATGTCAAATTTTAGCCACGGGATACAATTTGCTTCAAGAGGGTTGATAGCTTGCTAAAAAGAGGCACTCCATGTTCAAACTAATAATTGGTCAGGTACCAGTACCATATAGTAAGTGCATAGGGATAACTAAAAATAAATCACCCAGGAGAGACAATTACAAGATATGTTTTCTAAAAATATTTGATTTTATCCTCTGCTCAGAAGGGTGCTCAAATCATATGTTCACTGATAATGCTTTTCTCCTTTGTTTCTTCTTCTTCTTCTTCTTCTTCTTCTTCTTGTTCTTCTCCTTCTCCTTCTCCTTCTCCTTCTCCTTCTCCTTCTCCTTCTCCTTCTCCTTCTCCTTCTCCTTCTTCTCCTTCAACTTCTCCTTTTAAAATCTGGATTTTAAAAATTACCTATGACTCTAAATATCTCCATGGTAGCACTAATGTACAAATCAGAGGTTTACATTTTAGCTCACTTAGTGCCAGTCTTTTGTTTTCTGATCTCAAGGTCTTGAAAACAAAAACACCCATTACTTGTGGATGAAAATATCTTACTCAGTAGATTGGGGAAAACCAAATTAATAAGGAAAATATGCATGCAATAACATTCACAAAACCTAGCCTTCAGAATTGAAAACTTGTCTGTTCTTAATTGAGATGTTTTTGGAAAATTTATACTGAAGGCATCTTTGAAAATACCAACCTACCTACCCATCAAAGGTATCAAAGATGTTTTTGTATAGAGAGTGATAAAAAAAACAAACCTAAATTTGTTGTTGTACCGTACTCTGTCAAATCCTCCTTCCCCAAACATAAAAGAGAAATATTTTTAAAATAAAATTACCAACTAATATTAGATCATTTCACAATGCATACATATGCCAAAATGTCAAATTTTGCACCTTAAGTACACACAACTTCTATTTGTCTATCGTATTCCAATAAAACTGAAATAATAAAAAAAGCAGACTACAAATAACCCTTCAAGTTATTTTACCTTAGTATCCAATGACCTTCAAAAAATGTTCCAAAGCCATGTTACAACTTTACCTACAAGATAAGGAATGGTATAGGATAAAAGGTACAGAGTGTGCCAACAAAGTTGGAATTACTGCTTTTTTAGTAACTTCTGTGTGAACCTGTGGAGGTTAATTCACTTTCTTGTTTCATTTTTCTCAGCCATAAAATGGAGCTAGCAACAATACCTACTGCACTGGGATGGTCTGAAGAGTTAACAAATGTGAAATGTTTAGGTCAGTACCTGACACATAATAAGGGCCCAACAAAAGTTATTTTTATTAATTATGAATTATCTCTCTTTCAGTCGAACAGGTCTATTTAATTTCCTGAAATTTCCCTTAGACTTTTCAAATGTTCATTTCCTTATTAATTCTTTCAACAGCTATTTATTAAACATCTAAATTGTGTAATGTACACAAGACCAGTTTAGTGGTATAAACAAACAAAGAAGGATTCTGTCTTTATGTAAATTATAGTCTAAAGAGAAAGCAGGCATCGGTAAGTAAGTAATGCCAATAGATGTCCACATGCTCATACTATGTTCTCTCTCTCTGTCACTTGGAATACTTTCCTTCTCATGCTTACCTATTGATTTCTACGCCATTTTTCAAGGCCTTGCTCAAATTAAGGGAATTTACTTCCTTGGAAAAGGGTGCTTGAGTCAAAACAATTTTTTATACTGAGTGTTGCTCAGTACTATTCTAGTCAATTATGGAGTTCCTATTCTATTATGGAGTTATTAATTTACACATTGCTTACAGCTTCTTTTAAAATGTAAAGCCCGACATTCTTGAGAACATAGACCAAGGTAATTTCTTGTGTCTTTCCTCAAATGCCTATCGATCTCTTGAATAGGAAATATGGGAAGCATGGTAACTGACTATGATCCATCTCTCAGTCTGTAGCCTCAAAGATTGTATCCTCCTGGTCTTTTGCCACAGATATGTTCTAGCCTGCTTTGTGGAGATGAACTAATAGTGTTACTCCTCAAAGAAAGAATGCTAGTGGCCCAAATCTATTCCATTGGCAAAGGAGGACTTCAATAAGAAGAACCAGGGAACGCTGAAGACTAAATCTCTGATTTCTTCAATGTACAGAAATAAAAAGAAATAAAAAAATAAAAAACAAAAGGTCCTTGTGGCTGAAGGTATAGCCTTTGATAACAGGAAATTCTTCAAGATAGAGATGAATTTGTCTAGTTTTAGATTTGACCAAACAGATTGCAAAGACCGAGGATAAAAGTCATCATTAACTTCAGATCTTGGGCAAGCAAAGGGAGTTCTTAGACTATCTACAATGCTTGTGTACTACCAGACATCACAGGTACTTATCTAAGTCCACCACAGTTACAGCTTTGAATTCCCTTTGACCATCTCAGTTTCACCCCCGCTGGGAATCCCCATAGATTCACATTCATAATGTATTTAACTACTTATTGAGACCCTACTTAAGCCAGGCACTGAAATTTATACTCAAGTTTCAAGTAGAGGGAGGCTAATATAAACAAACTATCACACACACGCGCACACACACCAGCAGCAGCTTTTAATAGCTATGGAGAAAAAGAGGCAGGATGAGAGGCTGCAGAATGTCAATATGATGATAGTGCGATGGGGGGAGTGATTACTATTTTATATGGAGTAGTCAGAAAAGCCTCTCTCTATACAGTAGTTAAGAATCTAGGATCTAGAATCACATTCCCTGGATATGAATCTCAGATCCTTCATTAACGAGTCTCACGGTCTTGGAAAAAAACGTTTTAATGTTTTAGTCTCTCACTTACAAAATGTAAATGTAAAATAGTATCAACTATATAAAGTTACTGTAAGGATCAAATGGGGTAATATGTGTCCAATACTTAGAAAAAAGGGTCAGCACGTATTAACTACTCCACAAATACTCACTAATATTGTTATCACTATTAATTCAAATCTAACTACTGACCTATCCAAAATCTAAAAGAACACAAATTGCCCTTTCATAACATGTTTGGAGAAATAGTGACTTGAGATAATTTGACAGAGCATCTCATTACCTAGTAACTTCTAGCTCCTTTTCCTGAAGCACATTGTGTAGTGAGAATATTCTGGATGCTTAGGGGAATACAGCCATACAAGCTAAGGTATAACACAGAACATGGTTTTACTTCCATGGAAAAGAACAGGGACAACTAGTTGAAAGAGAAAAGAAACATAACTCACTACATTAGAAACATTTCATTTTTTTAAGTATCATATTTAAATTTGGATTTCTCCATAAATGCTTTAGAGTTATAAAGAAATACGTTCTCATTTTTGATACTATGGATAACAGAATACTACCAGCTATTCACAAATTCAGCCCTCAAATTAAACGCCATCCTCAGGGACCACTTGTGGTTTATTTCTCCCCAAGTCACCAGCAGATGTTGAGGAGGACAGCCGAAATCATGAGTTTTGACTCCAGGGGTTAGAGAATGTTGTTACCTTTTTTACCCTCACCTTCCCTAAAGGAAGACAATTCCAAAGTACTGCCTCCCTCTTCTATAATGCACTTGAGTCAATTCAGTATCAAGTGGGAGAGAAAGAAGTCAAAGAATTAGTCATCACCTGCCCTTTGGTTAAATTTATAAAGTCCGCTTTCTCTTCTGGTTAATATCACTTAGTTCTAATTGAACCAGTACTTACATACCACAGCTGGACAGTCTGGAGAGATGAAAATGGTTTCTGTTTTAACTACAATCAGAGTACAAAGCAGGTCATGGCTTCCTACCACTCTAACAAACATATAAGGTGGAATTATAAGTGATTTAAGGACAGCTGGAAAGGAAACAAGATTTTTGTCATTATTCTTATTCCACTTATCCGTGGATCTACAAGGGGGATGCTTAATGTAAAACAATGAAAAATGAATGAAATTAATTTTTTTATTGTTTTTCAAACTAGTGTTATATACAAAGAAGCAAGTTTTCTGCTCTACCAAAAACAAATCAAAGACCATCAGAAAAGTAAAATAAAACATAACAATACTAGAATTATACAAGAAAATTATGTGATTTAAAGTCAAGTAAAACGTCAATGTTTTAAAAGTAAATTTTTTTTAAAGTAAACAAATGTATTCTAGATGGGCTAAATCTTTTTTTTTTTTTTTTTAGTATAAAATAATTAGCAATCTCTGCCCATGTAGGACATTTGAGAGTTGGTGTGATTTAATAGAGAATAATAAGTAATAGTTATAATAAGTAATAATAAGTAATAATAATAAGTAATAGTCGAAAATAAGACCTAGCTGGACAATCAGCTCTAATGCACCTTTTGGAGCAAAAATTAATATAAGACCCAGTCTTATAGTAAAATAAGACCGGGTCTTATATTATTATATTATATTATATTATATTATATTATATTATATTATATTATATTATATTATATTATATTATACCTGGTCTTATATTATGCTAAAATAATACTGGGTCTTATTTTTTTTTTCTCCAAAAGATGCATGAGAGCTGATTGTCCGGCTAAGTCTTATTTTTGGGGAAACACAGTATTATGTAACACTGCACTGTATCAATCAACACTAGCAAGGCATGATGATCTGTACCATATTTTCTCTCTAAATATATGGAAATCACTTTCACTATTATTATTAGATAACATTTATACAGGCCAACAAAATACTACATACTTTATCAAGGGTGGATACGTCCTTCTATATATAACTAGTTTTTAAAGAACACCCTGCCAACATTTCTTCTTACAATGAAAAGCTCTCAAATGTGCTTCCATGGAAATCCTGATTTGGCCAGTAATCCATCACAGATTAAAGCAATGGAATCCTACAAGGAAGCTGATCCCTACAAGCTTGGACAAGGTGGAAGTATCTTTGACCTCTGAGGATGAACAGAGCCTCTGAGACCAATAACTTTAGACTTTGAAGTTGCAGGGCTTGTTGAAGTACAAAAGAAAACAAAAATCAACTTATTGTAGAAGGGTTGAAGGCAGAGCAGGCTACAGATGAATAAATGTATCTTTCTAACTTTGAATTGGTGAGCTACACTGCTGTGAAAGAAACTACCTCAATATGGTGATAAATTAACTCAGTCATTTTCCATTAGATATTTTCCTTTTAGCAGGAGGTGTGCGCACTCTCTCATCTTGCATCTTATGCTATCATCACACAATGAAACATAGAGATTAGTTGAAAAAAGTCTTAGGGAGCCATAAGTTAGTATCCAAAGTTAATTATTCAAGTATTAGTTTGCAATATAAAACAATCAAACAGACAAAAAAACACACAACATTTGCTGTTTGCTGGTCCAATGTGTTGATTATTAGCAACTGGATACAGTTGAATCAAAAAAAGATGAGAATAAAGGATAGAGATCTCGAAAATATATTTTTGTTGGAATATATCATAGGACATTCTACTAATTGCGATGGTGCAGGAGCCAGTGAAATGGAATACTACAACTTTCTAGATATTTGTTATCCATAATTTCATTCCACTAGAGCAGTAAATCTTATTAAGAAGAATGAATATGTCAATTAGAAATGATATGGAAAGATACATCATATGCATTAAGTAAAGCAAACAAGCACATTGCTCAACTTGGTCTCACATTGCTAAACTTTGTCTCATATTTATGAATGTTTATTAGCGAAGGTATAGAGCAAAAATTTAACAAAATGTGGGGATTGTTAGCAGTAATTAATGATTGTCTATGGGAGTAAGGTTATGCAGGTCTTTAAATATCGATGTGCTATATTTCTGAAGTGTCTAAATTCATTTTGTAAAATGAGTACGCTATTTTGGTAACCAGAAAAATAGCGATACTTTAATAAAAACAGCACTTACAATAAATTATTGATAGTAACAATTCACATTTTAGAACATAGAGAAAATCACTATAATTTCTATTCTCAGCGATGCAGCACTAGTTGGGAAAGTAGATTGTAAGGGGGAGTTCTTTCTTCATCTTTCATTCCCTTTCTTTATCGTTTTTATCTTTGTCTTAATTTATGAGTCACAGGATCATTTCCATATTGTGTTATCCATTAGATGTAACTTTAATTCCTATTCTACAAATGAGAGAGGAATGAGACCCACAGTTATTGAATGATGTGTCCCTAAACATAGAAGTAATAGGGAATCCACCAAGAATTTGATTCAGGTCTTAAGCTGTACACTAATAAGTTTTTTCTTTAATTTCCATTACCAAAGAAACATGTTACCTTAAGGTTATGATATTCAAGTAAGGGAATTGGTCACAGTCAAATCTACTTAAATCTGAATTTGTAAAATCACAGAAAAAAACAAACATTGACATAATCCATTTTTTACATGAGGACGCAACTGCAAGAGTTTTGAGAGACAGAGAATTAACATGTAACAGAACAATAAGATAACTTTCTAATGAAGAAGACATCAGGAATTAATTGAAAAGAACTCCACAACAATATGCCAAAGAATCAGGCCCTTCAGGAATGAAAAGAAATGGTTGACTGGACTGTAAAAATGGTAATGGGAAAACAAAAGCTTATGATGAATTAACCTGGTGAATAATTTTAAGAGTAGTAATCAGCAATTTTGTCATATTTAGAATAGGAACAACAACCACGCAAAGAATTGATGCTTGATGAAGTGCAAATGGTAAAATATAATCAAATACTATTTTTGCTCAATATTAATTGTCAAGAAAATGATCTTCAGAGTAGAAAATGTGGAGCAATAATTGAAGCCCAATTAAGTGAATACATTATTTTAAAAAGCCTATCTAAATGAGTTCATATACAGATGAGTTGCATTCCACAGTTCCTAAAGAATTTACAAATGTGATTGCTGGCAGATATATATATATATATATATATATATATATATATATATATATATATATACTCTGATATATATATATATATGATCTTCAGAGTATACATATATATATATACTCTGATATATATATATATATGATCTTCAGAGTATACATATATATATATATACTCTGAAGATCATATTACATATAATTATATATATTATAAAATAAAAACCATATATATATGGTTTTTATTTTATAATATATATAATTATATGTAATATATATAAATATATAATATATGTATATATATACACACACACATATATATATATATATATATATATATATATATATATATATATATATATAATTTTTAAAACATGAAAAAAGTGGGATTAAATAAATTGTGGGCCAGAGATCTTAAAATCCACTGTGTGAAAGTAAGAAATAATGTCCAATACCAAAATGCCTGTACCATGACTAGCTTGCTGGACTTTTTGGTAGTGGAATGAGACTGATAGAAAATTATGTAAACACAGGATATCTGGAGTTGAGAAGGCATTTAACAACATATTACATTATATTTTAACAACATATGATGAAGAAGCAGGCTTTGATAACGATATCATTAGGTGGATTTAAAACTAGCTTTAAGTCCCTATCTTGAAGTCCTGATGAAGGATAGGTGACTACATGGAGAAGTCTCTAGTGGCACGGTGTACAGCTTCACTTCTAAGTTCGTATGAATTTATCCATTCACCATTCAACATTTTCTGGATCAGTAGCATGAGGACATTAATCCAATGCTGATTATGCTAAATTTGCACATGACCCCAATTTGGAAGATATGACCCATAAAGATCTAAAATAGTGAGAATGATAGACCCAGTCTAATGATGATACTTAATCAGTAAATATAATTTCTGCACTTTGATCTATCTAATAAGCAACTGTAAAAGTTGAGAATGAAAGAGGCTTGGGGGAAGGAAGGAAAGAAAGAAGGAAGGAAGGAAAGAAGGAAGGAAGGAAGGAAGGAAGGAAGGAAGGAAGGAAGGAAGGAAGGAAGGAAGGAAGGAAGGAAGGTAGAGACAAAGAAAGAAAGAGGAAACTAAGAAAGGAAAAGGCCTAACTGTTTCTCTCTAATTCAATTTGAACTATGGCTCTCGCAATAATGTTAAATAAACTTGTATTTCAATGCATACATTTTACAGTTTTTGCATATTTACAATGAACATATACAACCATTTGAATGAAAAAAATGGGTTTTTAAAATGACTATTAAAAACGATTTGACTAGAAAGCTGCCATTGTTCTATATTCCCCCTCATTGTGCAGAATGCTGGTAGCAGTGAAACATCATTTTCATACGTTGGGAGCTAAGGAGAAGGAGATATTAGGGAGACATATTTACTTTCCTATTGATATTTAACTATGAGACTTGTATGTAGAAATGAGGAAATCATTTAGTGTGAAAGCTGTTTCTGAGGAATACAGTGAAAGAAGCTTTACTCACTGCAAAGGACACATCAAAATGTCAGCCAAGTATTCACTAAACGAATATTCACAAAGCCTAATTGAGTAAGTCTGTCACCTCTTAAGAATTGCCTTTATCTTTCTTATCCCTAAAAAAGATCCTTCAGTAGAGATATTTCCTCTTATCCTTTAGAACGCCACTTTGAAGACATTACAAGAGATATTTGGGGGGGGGGGGTTGCAGAAGGGGAGGTACTTGCTTAAAGAAGAAAAGCATCACTGTATGTAGGAAGATGTTGCAAATTATGAAGCAAATGAGAAGATTGTGAAACATTACTCATAGTGATCATAAGAACCTTTTATAAACGAAATCTGATTAAGAAGGTAAACGTGTTGTCATAGGCACTTTGAATGAAATTATTAACTGTCATAAACCGAAGATTAACTTTTCTCAGCATACATTTGCTTGTATTTGAACAGCAAAGATTCTAAATAATCCCTCAAAAGAGTGGGTAGAAGTTGGCAGATGGTCTAAGCCTTTTACTCTTCCTTAAAGTGAGAGTAAACTGCAAGAGCCATGATGTCAAAAAAAAGGGTAATCAAGAAAAACATCACTAAAGTGTATTTGACATTAACAGTTATGTGAAAGAGCTTGTCTGATATCTTACATAAGTAACTGGATTTTGTTTTCCAATGTATACCGATTGACTCAACGGTCAGAGCAGAATGAATTGTATTTTTGTAAGATTCTTCACCAGGCAGCCAAATAAATAGCTTTCCCCCCGCTGCATGGTTTGCTGTTTGCTTAAGCAAAAATCCAATTTCTGGAGAGGACTCCACAAAGGCTAAATTCCCTGCCATTTACAAGTGTCCCATTAGAGTAGCTTTCTATATGGAAATAACATTCCAAGACAAGGAGAGAAACGTTAGGTCTGAGGTCTGCTGTTCCTGATGTGTTTTATTATTTCTTTTTCATTCGAAAAGTAGTGCTGTTCTCCCAGAAGGAAGAAGGAGAAAGAGAGAGTCATGTTTGAATATAAATGTCTCAAGAAACTGGAGCTTCTTATAAAAGTGAAATCTCTCCTTTTTCTGTGGTATGCATCAAGGACAAGAGTAGAACTGACAGCTTCACATTCAGGCTGTCTCTCATTAAAAGATTTTTTAAATTAAGAATTCAAACAGAAAAACTCCAAGTGGAGCAGTATACTCGTATATTTGAGGTGATGAGACTTGGATTTTATTACTGTTTTCCTTTAATACATCTGCAGGAGGCTTTGATTTGAAAACAGACACAACAATGAGATGACCTGTGTCTGTCTGGCTTATAGGACTCCATATAAAGGCCATGGTAGTTTTGCAATCATTTTTTTCTAGGCAGTGAGAAAAATAAATTTTAATGAAGATTCATAAATTTTTAGGCATGTTAAAACTAATAAAAACTAGTGTTGCTGATGTTAATAAGATGCTAATTAATTTTTTAAAAATCAGTGATTAGGGTATAAAATCTCTATAATGGATTCAAATGTCTAATGTAATATATACTTGTTTTTCAATCAATAGGTTTACAATTCTTGCAAATGAATGGCCACACAACTTTATAGTATTAGCTTTTATTTAATTTTTCAATTTAGGGAAATGAACACATATTTAGTAATATAATATAGTTATTCAAGAAAGAATTTACCTAAAAGAAAAAAGAAAAAAAAAAAAAAAAACTCATGGAAAGTGTTCTAGAAAATGTAACTACATTATAATGCTAGCTTACTTGAATTAGATACATGTTTATTGCCTTAATTGTCATACACACTGTAGACACTGAATGATAAACTAGTGTTTTCATGATAGCGTCACTAAAAGAAAAGTTAAAAGATCACCATAAGGACAAGATGATTTTGCTTATCAAATTTTCTTTTCATACATCTCAAGGGTGATTGAGTTTGTTCATTTATAATCATCAGGACTCTACTTTAATATTACTGAATTGTAATTAAAGAAAATAATAAGTCAAGTAAAGCTTAGGTACCATACAACATTTTGGAAATAACTTAAATCTAAAATACTCCAGAAGTTTGTTTATTTGTTTGTTTGTTTGTTTTCCTTAAGTCCTGTTAGTCTGACTTCACATTAAGAAGTAACATTATAAGGAAACATGACTTCAACTGGAAAGAAAGAGAATTTTATTACTTATAGTATCACGACTCCCATTTGTAACAAAATGAGAAAGACACATAATCCAAGACAACTAAGGCAATTTTTCATACAGAGAGCTCTAGAGCTTTGACTTTGCCCAGATCCTTATATAAATGTAACCACAGCAGGATTAATTGAAAGAATATGGAACAGAGGAGAAAACAGTCGAGTAAAGGCAAGTTGCATGGTACTGGGTCATTTGCCCCATCCCTTCACCTTTCAGTTTTCTTATTTGTAAAAGCAAGAAGTTTTGACTATGTTTTTTCTTTTTTTCTTTTTAAGTTCATTTGACCTTCTAACTTGGTGATTCTATGTAATTTACAGGGTCTTATATATATTCCTCTTCTTGTGCAATGAGCTGTCCTGAATTGTATCATCTTTTCTAACTTACCCACAACATACAAGCAAACTTGGCTTTGTTTTTAGTTATCTCATCAAGATGGTGTTAAGAAGACAGGAATTTTGGTCAAGATAGATTTGTTTTCACATACCATCAAGTGGTTGGTTGCTCATGGTTAGAAACAGAAGTCCATTTAGGGGATTTACGTTTTCTAGATCGTGTAACTTAATTTTTCACAACAGCCAAATGTTTCCTCATGTTTCCTTCACTTGCTGATATAGCTATAGTTGAGATGCCGTACACATCACACACAGAATCATCCCACACTCTTCAATTATCAGTCGAGCTGAGCAACTGTCAGCCACAGGTCAAGATATTTTCAGGTACTAAATAGGTTTATTTAAAAAAAGGGGTAAAATACTTAATTCAAATTTGATAAAAATACTATCTAGAATTATTTGCAGGTGTCAGGAAAAGAAAAAATAATAAGTACCCTACACAATCATATTCTTTCCTGTTACTAGGACTTAGAATTTCATTTTTGAGAAGTATCTCTTATCATTGGACAACTACTGAGCAAGAAGCCCCTTGCTTTTTGATGGTATTTTAAGATAAAGCCATCAAGGTACATTTGGTTCAGGGCACTTAATGTTAAAAGGGAAAAAGAAAACAAAACAAAACACTTGTTTCTTCATGAAAAATTTAAATTGAGTAGTTGGGGAAGCTGACATCATCTGCGATATGAGTTCTGATTCAATCATCCAAAGGCTATTATCAGACTATTGTTATCGAGAGCTAAATTCACCTTTGACACACAAAACCCTTCGAATGAGAAACTCACTGGACAGTCTATGGGAGGTTTTCTCACAGGAGCTGTCTCCTCAAGGTTGTCAGCTAAAATGAGAAAGAAGGATCCTGTGGACATTTTCATTTAGCAATATTCAGCCTGTTGCTGAGATCCTGGAAGCATTTTGATTGTCTCAGGAGGTGAAGAGGGAGCTGAACAAATCCAGACTGGATTTTTGCTCTTCTCCTTCCCATAGGGAAAAATGGAAAGTTTTGTTCAACCGAAGCATGGGTGATCCATGCCAGCTCCTCTTAAGTATTCAACTTAAAAAAAAATTGGAGCATCAGTGATAGCCACAAAACAAACAAACAAGCCAACCAACCAACCAGACAACAAAAGAAGACTTTTTTACCTACCCTATATAACAAACAGTATATTATTTCTATCATTTCTTATTTCATCAATTATACTTTTTCCATTGACCTTAAGGCAAATTTTCATAATTGTTTTAGAATTGTTTAAGATTACTTTATGTATCACTTATCTGTGAATATCAGTTATCTGTAAATAATCAAAGGTGCTTATGGAATTTAGGTTAACAGATTTCTGTACTCTTAAATTCTACAGAATCAAATTGTAATGCTATAACAAAATTCATAATGTAACGTAAAACCCTGGAAGCATTATTGATTTGAACGAGGTATACATATGTGGGTAACTTTTGACTGTAAGTGCACATTTTTTTTGGAATTCAAGGAATTCTTAGAATTGAACTATGCAGACAACTGAACATTGCCAGTGTGAGTGCACACAATATTTCTGTGTGCCTGCTGGGTCTCTGTCTGCTTTATCTAGAGATGCACTCCTGCCCCCTTCCTTATTATCCATATCCCCTGTCCCCAAGTCTCCTGCTGAATGAGTAACAGCAGCACTCTTTCATTACCAGCCTTGGCCATAGCCCACTGGATTGAAGGTGAATACCACACACAAACTGGGTCATTCATATCCTCTCTACCTCATATTTACAACTACAATTAAGAGGTTCCATGGTGTGAAGAAAGTATTTTTCTCTAAAACTAGGGCACCAAAGCAGAGAGAGTCAGTGAGTAGAGATGGAAGGGAGCACATGTCCACGGGAAATTAGAGATAGAAGAGCTAATAGCACCACAGAGACACAGACACCTATCTACCACTCCCATTCTTTACTCATTCTTTTTAGAGGAAAAACTATCCTTCCTCACCTTTGACTGAGGTGGCCTGTATTTTCCTGGTGAATTCTATTCTTTTCTTGTTTTCCTTTCAACACAAGCTAGTTTGATTATGTATGTTACCTGTAACCGAAAGAATCCCATCTAATACAGCTGACAAGAAAAAAATAAATTAAAATCTAACTACCCTCAGGAAAGGAGATAATAGGCAAGATAATTACCCCAAGTAAGTTTCAAAAGAGGAATGGAAACTGGAAAATCTAGTTCATTTTAGTGTTTTATTGGACCGTCAATTAATTCTTAATTAAACAACATTTGTAATAGGAACCTCACGGGATATCCTGGGCCAAATCCAAGTTTATCCATACCACATCTAAACTGCCTGATAAGAAAATGGTTTGGATTCTTAATTCTGAGACCTTTGTTTAGAATCAGATTCATACTTTAATCCTCATACTTAGAAAACTTTGAAATACCTCAAAATAGATGAATTAAAGTGTGTTCTGATACAGTACATATTATTGTGGAGTTTGGGATTTTATGCTTAAGGCAGGAATAATAAATATAGAATTGCATTAATCTTGTTCAAAAAACTTTCTGCAGCATCTCCTTCTGACAATTATATTTTATACCAAAGTCAAATTTAAATCTATTTTTCTCTTTCATTTCTTTTCTTTTCTTTCTTTTTTTTTTTTTTTAATTAAGAAGCATAGCTGACTTAATGCCATACAGATCCAGATGATATAATAATGGTAGTTTTTTAGGGGAAATTTTAATCTTTAACATAAGAAGAAACAAACTCAAGTATATTTCAAATATTTTAGACAAACTTAAGTTTTAGAAACATATCATCTTCACTTACTAACAAAAAATATATATATTATAGTTAACCTAACAATGTGGACAACTTTCTATCAATGTTAACTTTAAATCATTACATTAGCGATGTGATTTATTTGCACATATGTGTATCAACATTTGCATATACATGTATCACTCTTTGTTAAGTTTGTGATAAAGTACTAACCTTAAAATAGTACTGTCAAGAGTTTTAATAAATGTGCAGAATTTGATTTGTGACTTATTTTAAGAATAAAGTTTACCTCCATGTAAATTACTCATTTTTCTCCCCTGCCTGTTAATGCAGCGAATGTTTTAGTAATATATTCAAAAATTGATATTTCAAGTACCATTAAAGAATCTAATCAACAATTTGCCATGGCAAAGCTAGAAATTCACACTTGAAATAGTAAAAATTCTCAGTTCCTTCCTCCTCTTTCTCCCATCCTAAGTTCTCTCCCATCTCTCAGATTCACATGTGTAGTGATTTAGTTTCTGTATTAAGTTTTGCAACTTCTACCAAAAATTGCTGAAGTTTAGTGTACAAATTTTATTTTATGTTTTATTGGATGATTAACTAAAATCTCTTAGATGCACTTATACAATAAAACTTTGAACACGACTTAGGTACTTGCCTCCATTTTATAATTTTATTGAAACTGTACAGATGGGCAAAATGTGTCATAGAAAATATTTACCCATACAACAAAATTAAAAATAGTTGTTAGTTATAGAGCTTGCTATATATATTCCAGGTATTATGCTTTGTATGTATTAGCTAATTAACAGCCTTAAAATCTATGACTCTTTGTATTATTTCTATTTTAAAGATGAGGAATTGAATCACACCTATGGTGACAGAGCAAATATGTAGAGATGAGATTTGACCCCAGTCCATGTAAGTCCTCATCTATGCTTTCAGCCATTAAATCCTATCATTACACACACACACACACACACACACACACACACACACACACACACACACACAAAGGGAGGGGGAGGATTCATACTGATGGCAAGGTATGTGCAGAGTAATTTATCACTTAATTTGTATGGAAATCCTTTTTTTATAATAAAAGAGGAAGTTCAGGGAGATTAAGGAACTTATCCAAGGACACACATATTTAGCCTTTCTTCCAAATTACAGTGTCTTCTGGTATGAGCGGACATGCCTTTGGTTTGTAGCTAGTAAAAAACAAAACAAACAAACAAACAAATGAAAACACCAAACAGTAGCTGACTTCAACAATGTAGTGGGCATTCTACTGCTAGCATGTTGATGAAATAAAGAATAATATGCTGGGAGGAAGAACACAAAGATCACTCTACTTCTGGAGTGTAACTTCTTAGTGAACAAGAAAATACTGTGTGCACAGGTAACACATGCTGACTGTTTATTATGTATATATTAAATGTTCATTCACAAATCAGAGAAAGCCAGGCTTATTCATCCTGGTGTCTGAAATGTTGGTGAACATTAAAAACAAAACAAAACAAAACAAAAACAAATAACAACAACAACAAAACACTTGAAGGAAAGCTTTTCACAGAGGAGAAGGTGAAAACTGACAATTGTTTTTAAGTTGCTAAATTAACTTGAGATCATTAAACAAGATAGGAAATTCAGAAGAGGGAACCTTTGTTTTTTGAGAATGGTACATCATGAGTTTGTTTTTGAACATGTTGAATTTGGGAACCTGAAGGAGATTTAAGCGAACAAATGTAGGAAGCAAGAATAACCACCAGTCTGTAACAGTTGATACTTTCATTTAAGAAAAACACATTTTTTTCTGTAGAGCTAGTTCCTTAACAATTGTGTTTGTAATTACAGCTACTGGTCTTCTTGGAAGATCACACACACCCATCCCTTCCTTATCACTTCAATTTATTTCTAGAAACCCTGCTGCTAAGTGAAAAAGTCATGACATGAAAAAACATTTTCCTTTAACTGAATTAGAAAAACATGAGGTAGTCCAATCTAACTCAAGATACACAATTTTTACAGGTAGAAAATTGCAGATGAAAATAAGTTTATACAAGTGATCCATAACAGTTTGAACGTAAATATGCTCAGTAGTTTGTACATAATATGTAACATGATGAATCTACATATACTACCCTCGCCGAAGCAGGACACATAATAATGGCTGGAGACTAGCAGAGAATGTGTGGAAGGGAGTCATAATTTGGCGAGTAAATTCACTCTTTTTGATCCATTTTCTTTGCCAATCTTACAGAATTTACAGACTAACAGTCATCCTGCACTCACCCTATACTTCCATATAAAGTTAAAGCACTTTTGGAGCAAATGTACGGGCAAACGTGAGTGTACTTCAGAACAAGTACGACAGACACATGGATAACAGAAATGGAGAAAATGCTACATGCTTCCCACTCATCATACAAAGAGAAATTTAGCACATTGGAATCATTCAGAATTGAATGGTGCAGAATTCAGTTTTGTTCCATATATCATGCTCTGGATGTAGTTATTGTGTCATGAAAATTGATGAGTGTTTCATTGCCTGAAATCGTCACATGAACATATCACTTCTTACAATGTATTTAGTATTTTTTAGGATGAAATATTCATTACACTCAGAAAAGAAGGCATTATCAATAAATGACTGAACTTCTTAAGAGCTGTTACGTCAAAAAATAAATTGAAGAAGAGTTGCACAAAAGAAGTCTATCTATGTTTGATTATATATGTGTGTGTATATATATATATATATATATATATATATATATATATATATATATATATCATGCTATATTAGAACTATATTAGTACCTTAAGAAAAATGTATTGCTCTGATCACCCTAGAGTGATTTTATTTCATTCTATTTTTATGTGTGTGAAAATAATCACAAATGTTAATCTTAGTTTTATATATAGTAATCACTCACTCAGAGTTTCATAATTGAAACAATACTTTATTTAATTGTTACATTGTTGCTAATGTGTACTATGTAGTTATCTTCTATGGTGGTTGTGTCTGTATGAACATGTACAGACTTTTTCTATTGTCATCATTCCCTAAACAACACAGCATAATAGCTATTTACATAGCATTTACTTGTATTAGGTATTAGAAGTAATCTAGAGATGATTTAAAGTATACGGGAGGTTGTGGGTAGGTTGTATGAAAAGACCATTACATTTTGTTTAAGGGACTTGGGCATCTGCTTATTTTGGTATATGAAAGGGTCCTTGAACCAATCCCAGATGGGTACTGAGGGACAACTCTAGACTGCTGCATTCAAGTTGCTAAATTTTGTTAAGGGGTTTCACATAAATGTTCATGAGGGCTACTGTTTGTGATTTATTGTGTTTATTATTGTAATGTTCTTTCCTGATTTTGGTATCACAGTCATACTGAGGTGGAATCTGTTTCCTCTTTTCCACATTTTCTGAAAGAATTCATGTAGGATTGGTTTTATGTATGTATGTATGTATGTATGTATGTATGTATTATTAATAGTTTTGAAATGCCTATTCTTTACTTTGTTCATTTCCCCACATTTTCTACATTTTATATGACTGTAATCATATTTTTTTCTTTATACTTACATTGCTTAATTTATTCTTTTTCTGGCTTTTTAAAAAGTGGAATTTTAGATCATGAATTTTATAATTTCTTCTTTTCTAATATCATCACTTCAAGCAAGAGTTTTTTCTCTAACCACTGCTTTTGCTGCATACCACAAATTTTGATATATCATTTTTATTTGCATTATTTATTTCTGTTTTCTTCACTAACTGAAAGGTAATTTAGGAATGTTAGGAATGTATATTTTAATTTCTAAATTTTGAGGAATTTTTAAAATATTGTTCTGATACAGATTTTTAATATGATGCTAGTTTGATCAGAGAACATACTTTGGATGATATAAATAATTTAAAATTTACTGAAACATGTTGTGTGGCATATAATATGGTCTATTTCATGGAAAATATAAAGTACATTTCAGAAAACATGTATTTCATTGATACTAATTGAACTCATCGATAAATTTCATTAGCTCTAGTTGGTTGATAATCTATTAAGTTGGTTGTTTAAATTTATCTTTACTGATTTTTTGTTACCTTCCTTTACCCATTTCTGTTAGAGAGAGGTTAAATATCTGAATCTGAGTGTGACTTCGCCCTCTGGTTCTGTTAGTTTCTGTTTTTGTGCATTCTGAAGCTCTTTTATTAAGTACATATAGATTTAGGGTTGCTGTACCTTCTTGATGAATTATAAATTTAATCCTTAATAAACACACTTCTGTTTTGCTCATACAATGCATTGTCTTGAAGTTTACTTTTTCTGATCATAATATATCCACTTCAGCTTTCTTATGATTGCTGTTTGAATAGAATATATGTTTTCATCCTTTTACTTTTAGTTATCAAAATTTGACTACTAGTAGGTTTTCCTTAGATCTATGAGTTTCATATTTTACCAGATTTGGAAGATCCCTCTTCTGTTTCTTCAATTGCATGTTTATTAGATAACAATTTTTCCACAAGTCAGTAACATGTTTCTGTGTTTCTAGTTGGATTTATTTTTGTATGCTTTAGTATGTTTCCTTTATTCTGATATATTTTTACGTCTATTGAAAGTTTCCTTCTTTAGTGTCTAAATATACAGAAAACAATTCATTTATGTAATGCCCTTTGGTACCGTTTTACATTTTTCATTTCTCCTTGGAGTTTCTCTATCTGCCATTTATTTTGTATATCTTTTCATTAGAGTATTGAACATGATCATAATAGCTGTTTTAAAGTTCTTGTCTGCTAATTCCAACATAGGTGGGACATGGGGGATCTTTGGTAGTATTCACTGACTGATTTTTCTCATAGTTATGGTTTTTTGACAAGAAAATTGGACTGGTTACTCATTTTAGAGGTATTCTCAATATTGTGGATTCTACTTTTAGAGTTTGAAGTACATTTTCTTTCCTTGAACAGTTGTTGAGTTGTATGTTTTATCCTATTGAAGCTTTAAGAATTGTGAGAGTCAGTTTAAAAGATTTACTGCTAAATCTACTTTCCTCTGGAATCAACAGAATGCCTGGTGAGTTCAGAAAGTTTTCTTCGCTAATGATAAAGTATAAACACCAACGTCTTCCAGGTCTGTGCAATTTCTGATTTTGTTTTTCCAGCTCACAGACCTTCAATAGCTGTTCTCTGCCAAGTCTTGAAGTGTTTTACCACATACACATATAGTATTTTGCTAAATGCTGATGTGAAACCTTACGAAGATTTTTAAGACCATTCTGCACAGATTCTTTGTCTCCACTACTTTGTCCCATAAATTGCAGCACCTCAGTAGCCCCTAACTCTGATTTATTTTCTCCAGTCAGTGAGACCCCTGGTTTCTGAGATCCACTTCCCTGTGTCACATTTTGGAAAGTGTCAATATGTGTCATTCTGGAATGGAAGGTGAACACATCTTTCACATTTCTCTTTTCTCAAGGATCTCCTGCATTTGCTGCCTATTATCAAATATCTAAAAATAGAAGCTTCATTTATTTCATACCATTTTACAGTGTTAATGGAGGCAAGTCTGAATACCTATTACTCCATAATGATTGAAATCAGAAATCTGTCCATGGTATCTTAATAATATTGGTATCCTTTGTGTCATGAAACATTTAACTAAAATTGTGACCTCTTGTATGACTCCTCAAGCGACTTCTTAGTACCACTGCTTCTTTGAAATAAAGCTCAGAGTTGTGCTTAAGCCATTCTAAATATACCCTTCTACGTGAACGAGATGCAGCTAACCATTTTTTGCACGTGGAGAAAAATGAAAATTAAATTTACTTATATAGATTTTTCATTTAAAAAACAGTCCCTGAAAACAAGAAAATCTGACCTGTCCTTTCTGATAACTAGTTGACCATTGAAACAATCCAATGTTATACAATTTTAAAAAGAGTACTATGTGAATATAGTAAGACCATTAAAAAATGAATGTTAACTATTGGTGACTCTGCTACTTAACTGCTATAATATGGGATGACTTAATTAATATATTTGAGGTTCAGTTTCCTCATCTCTAAAATGGATATAATACTGTTAAACTTACAGAGTTATTATGAACAGTCACAATCAAATATTTGCAATTCAACTGGAACAAATTTCAATTAATTTTTTTTTCTCCAATTTTCTTGCTACTTTATTTGCCCAAAGGCATATTATAAGCAATTGACAGTTCTACAGTCAGGTCCAATGCTCTTTATATATAAACACTATACTTCAGGATGGATCGATATTATTTCCTACCTAGCAACTCACTGACAGAGAACATAGACAAGTTTTATTTTATTTTTTTATTATTTTAAAATACTTATTATTTTGTATGTGTATGACCAAAAAATGTCATTATATGGTGAAACTAAAAAAAGTTTGCTGGAAGGAAAATTTCAAGTACTTTTCAAAGGACTTACTGCTACTATTATAATATACTTTTCATGTCTGATTAATGAGAAACTTTTGAGACAATTTAATCTATCAAGGGATGTGAATGCTAGTTTCTATTTTTCAAGCCTGATTACAGAAGAACTTCTAAAGCATTTTAATATGTTCAGGGATGCTAAACAAATATGTCAACATTCATTTTGCATTTATGGTTGCAGCAGTTAAAGGAAGAAATGCAGAAATAAACAGAATTTAGAATTTGTTCTCCCACTTTTTTAAGAACGAAGATACACTGGTGCATTGCATTTTTTATAGAGGATCCAAACTCCTGAAAGAGATAAATGTATTTCAGATTGAAGTTTTTAGTAGTTTTACCAAGCAGTTTATGGGTTGGCACTCTGCCACAAAGTGGTCTATAACCTTATAGCTTAGTATTATGCAAATACAAATTTGCCAAGAAGACATGTGTTCTAAGATTTCCTCTACGGACAATCACATATTTCAAATTTTGATTACAAAATTATGTTTGGCATTTAATTTAACTTGGCTTACCCTGAAACAATAAATAATATAAAATCTGTTCTATAGTACTTTAGTTGAGACGTGTGGTTTTCTTATTTTTCTATTTTTCAGGTTTAGTTCTTCACATCTGCAGTACATACCACATATGATGCACTTACAAATATATACGCATGTGTCTCCTGGATTTATAGATTTGGAAGCTTCTCTTGAGAGAAATATAAAACCTGTCTCCATAAAAACCTACTATGTTAGAAAATACATTTTATATACATAAATATATTTAAAATGGTTAACATTCATACATCCAATCACTACTAATTAATTCTATAAAATGAGGCTGACAAGTTCACATGCATTCAAGCATGTTTTACAGGGAATTGATACTAGAGAATGACAGATGAAATGTAATCAAGATTGGATGTGAGTAATTAATCTGGGAAAGGTGAGTCTGGGGACAAAAGTTTTCCTTTCAGTCTTCTTAAACTTAACAACCAGGGGTCAATTCCGCCACTGTAGTAGACAACATTTCTCATCACTCTTGTATCTACTGAGCTACTCTGATGCAGATACTACCTATTGTCAAGTTTCAGTGGTGTTAAATCTAGTTGAAAGATAGTTTAATATCGGAAAATATGCTGAACACAGTGGACTATTTACAATTTTCCTAACAATCAAATACATGGCTGGCAAACTTTGTTCCAATGTGCTGGGTAAATCAGTACACACATTAAGCAATACGTATTACCTAAAATTCATTGCAAATTTGTGGGTTGTACTGCATTGTATTGGGATTTTCACTATCAGATGAAATAGCATAATGAATCACCTCCAATGAATCCATTACGTTTGTAATGTAGAGTAATGGAAAGTACAACATATGAAGTAAAAGATCTTATATTTTAACCTTATGCTAAGTAAAAAAAGCACGCAGTGGTGGACCAGCATTTATAATTTATTTATTTCTTAATGTGCGTGGAGGAAAAGTGAGGCATATCGTGACATATTATGTAGTCTCTAGACTCTCTCTGCCACATATGAAGTAAACTATACTGCCCACTTCCTTTAATTTTCACTCAATGAGGCAGTGGAGGTCAGCAATTTGTGAAGTCATGTCATTTGGTACAGCTTAAATGATTTCAAAAGCCAATCCAAAAATATAATCTCTCTTTGACACCATTATAACTGACATTAGCAGTATCCCTCACTCTTTGTTATAGGTTGTTTATTTACCCATCTACCCATGCTTCTAACCACACAAGTGTCCATTTATCCACCCATTCAGACATATACGTTTACGCCGGAAAACATTTATCCATGCATAGTGTCTCTCTCTCTCTCTCTCTCTCTCTCTCTCTCTCTCTCTCTCTCTCTCTCGCTCTCTCTCAATTAAGCAAAAAATTGAATTATGCTAGCATGGTGAGGGATATAGAACTGAAGATAAACAAAAAATAGCCAAAGTCCCTGCCCTCATGGAATTTAAAGTCTAGGGGAATAGAGTGCATTCAGGTATCAAATGCAAACTTATAATGTGATATGTTTCATGAAATTAAATGTATAGGGAACTGAGTGATTATAAGAGAAATGGTCCAAAGAACCTGGGTAGAACTTCTTTCTTTCGGAAGGTATGTCTGAGCTTAGGCCAAAAAAACGGTTAGGCAGGAACCAAGTTCAAGAGTGTGTGTGGGAGGCGGGAGTGGTGGTGTGGGAAGAATGACAGTGAAGACTTTCGTAACTTCCCAAATGATATATAATAACGATAATCAATACTGATTGAAGTTTGAAGTATTATACAAATTATCTTCCTAAATTACTAAAATGAATTATGACAATCTTTATTCTTACAGATGAAAGCACAGGTGCAGAGAAGTTATATGATTATGTTTCCAAGGTCACAAAGCTAATGTAGAATTCAAAACCATGGCCTGAATAACTAAAAAGCCCATACTCTTTACCACTGACCTCTAATAAAAGAATCACAATATTAAGCTACCCTAAACACACAAGCTCAATATTTTGCTTTTACTTTTGTCATCTGGCTGTGATCTACTCTCATCCATGTCTGGATGTCAAATTTAACTGCCTTCCACTGAGCAATGTGCATCAAGGTTAATCAGCCAAGCATATAAAACATAAGATTTGCAACACTTCTCTCTTCCTCTTTCTCATACATATATATATTACATACGCAGAATATATAAAGAACTCCTAATTTTCAATAGCGTAAGTACAACTGATTTAATAAAAGCATGGAAATGTAAATGAATATTTATATAATGATAAACGCAAATGGCTAATAAGTGATCTGAGAATCCAAATTAAAATAATGAAATATCTGAACGATGACAAATATCTAAAGCTGCCAAAGATACAGGAAAATGAACACTCATGTATACTTGGAAACCAATGATTAAGTATCTATCAAAAAATTTAAAGTGTATTCCTGTATACTCAGCAATTCTGCTTATAGATTTCTAATAGAGATATACTTACACTTTAGGCAGGTCCAAAGATTTTCATTGTTATTCATATGAAACAAAGAATATATTGTAAATTCCATGAATAAAATAATGCTTTAATAAACTGTTTTCTGTAATGCAGGATAGTATTCATAGGTTTGAAACATATTTATTTACATTATTTATCTATCTGTCTATCTACCTATCTAGCTACTTCTGGAATTTCTCCATAAGATAATTTCAACTGAAAAAAAACTGTGTGAAACCATTAGTCAAGAACATTTATGTAAAAACACACATAGATTCACACCCGCCCACTTAAATACACAAAAAACGACAAATTATAAATTTCTATAAGCATATTTCTGTAAATGCATTGTAAATAGAGTTTTTCAAAAGAAAATGCTAGAAATGCACAGGAAAATAAACCTAACCCTTGTGAAAAGAGGTAAAATCTAAGATGGTGTAAGTTGAAGAGGGTATTTCACTTTTTACCTTAACTACATTTTTGATATTAAAAGAAAAATATTAAGTAATATTCGGTGATTAAAAAACAGTGTCTGGACCTTTCTGGAAATTCGCTGTAATGTTAAAAGGAATCAGGCTGTAAATTGGGAGTGCTGAAAGTTAGACTGAGCTCAGACTTGACTGTGAATCCCAAAACTTTTTCATGATACCTAACATCTTTGTGGCTCATTTCCTGTTTTTCAAATAAGTAAAACACTTTGAAATAGAAAACACAATGTGAAATAAAGAAAAAAAAAATTAGCAACCTTTTAATGTCTTTACTTATCATTATTGTTATTGAAAGGTTGTAAAGTGGTAATGAAATATGCCTATTTTATATCATCTATATCTATGTCTCTCTCTCTCTCTCTCTCTCTCTCTCTCTCTCTCTCTCTCTCTCTGTATAGATAGATAGATAGATAGATAGATAGATAGATAGATAGATAGATAGATAGATAGATAGATAGATAGATAGATATATCTTATTAGTTTCAGGTGTACAAAACAACACAACGTGATAATCCCCCATCTACTACCCCTCTGATATCGTATATAGCTGTTATAATACCATTGACTATATTCCCTATGCTGTAATTTACATCCTGTGAATGAACATGTATATATACAAATAAAATTATAGTTGACATTCAATATTCTGCTACTTCAGCTTCAGGTGTGTAGCACAGTGGTCAGGCATCTACACAGTCTATGATGTGACCCCCTGATAAGTCCAGTGTTTCCAGTGTTCATCTGGTAACATATATACAATGTTATTGATTATATTCCCCATACTGTATTTCATATCCCTGTGACTATATTGTGACTAGTAATTTGTACTTCCTAATCCCTTCAACTTCTCCCCCATCCCCACCCCCTCCTATTTAGCAACCATCAGTTTTTTCTCTATATCTCTGAGTCTTATTCCTAGTGCATATTTTACAGTCAACCCTAAGTTTTAGAATCTTACTAGAAACTGACTTAATCTTCAGTTGACAAATTCCATTATGGACAAGGGGATATAAATTCATATGCTCAATGCTGTAGTGTCTCAGTGAAATGCTATGTCTAGTTATCATTATGAAAGTGGACTGTATCTGCTTCCTAATCAAGTATTATTGTGATTAAAATCCTCTTTTTCCTATAGCTCTTATTTTTCTCATTTAGGATCAAAGCTGATAGGTACTCTCTCTTGCCTCCAATGGTTCTAGTTTTCCAGAGATCCTCTGAAGAGAAAACGTGGCTTTGGCATGTCAATCAAAATTTGGATTATTTCCTTATAGGAAAATGTTTAAGCTTTTCCATTTTATCCATTAGATTCTGCACTACTCAAAGGCAAGGATGAAGTCTTAGATATCTTTCAATTCCAGCCACTTAGCATAGTGTCTGTTACTCATTATATTCACACGCTAGCTGAATACACGCCCTAGCCAAGATTCAATCACCATCATCTAAGGTTAAAGATCTTAAAATCTGGAGCCAAAAAACTAACATTAAAATGATGGTCTTAATGCTTATAAATTAGGCTATAGCCAATTTATGTAACCTTGCTGTCTGCTTCCTCATCTGTTAACTAGACATAATCATACTTACCAGATAGGGTACTAGGTAAGATTAAGTGAGATAGTTTATATAGTGAAGATGATTATGAAACTATATGCCTTGTACTATCTAGTCAAGGGGGATATGTAAGTGCAGAAGTTAGACAGGGTTCCAACCCTCATGGAGCTACACTCCTGTGGAAGAAATAGGCATTCATTACATGATACTATGAGCAATTGTAAAGAGACGTGCAGGGAATCTAAATTTTTCAGCAGAAATAGAAAAATGTTTCTATAGTGATGTAAATTTAAAGGATAAGATGTGAAGTATGAGTAAGGCGAATCAAAGGAAGAATAAGGTTATACAGAAGAGAAGACCAATGCACACTGAGAATGTAACATTGTCAAGGTTAGGCGAGTCGCTTCCTAAGGATTTGAAAGAAGGCCAATGAAGCTGTAGGACTCTGAAGAAGGAATATAGCTAGTTGAGATGATAGGGGCTAGATTTAGCATAAGATAATGTACAAAGAATTACTGGCAGAGAATCTGGTATATAGTAGACACTGAATAACTTATAGGCAGAAGCAAGATGAGGACGATGAAAGTGATGAGAATAAAACAATTTTCTGAGGAAAAATAATAAGATTAATAATGTATCTTATTAATAACTTATTAATAAGTTATAACATATAGTTATAACCATAGTCTAATAATCCTATATCATAATCCTATATGGTATATGCTGTAGAGTTATAACTTATTAGACTATGGTATGGCCTGTATGCTTGTCTAGCTACTTAATGTCCTGATATTCACATTCTAAAAGTATAAGTGAGGACAATTCTAATCATCATTACCATCATCATGGAGGCAACTGATGCTATCTATGCTTGAATTCATGTCCAAGGTGGGTAGTTAATTACCATGATGATTTGTCAGGTTATGTGTTGAAGTTTAGTGAAGGGAGGGAGGGAAAGAGGAAGGAAGGGAGGGAGTAAGAGGGAGGGAGTGGGAGAGAAAGAGAGAAAGAGAAAGAGAGAGAGAGAGAGAGAGAGAGAGAGAGAGAGAGAGAGAGAGAGAGAGATAACAGGATAACAGATAACAGGGTCTAACCATTGAGATTTTTCGATCTTGATAAAATGATTGAAAAAAAAAAGTGCAAATTTAATTGATTCCAAACAATATTTACTAAACACCAAATTGGAATTCAGTCTGTGTTAAATGCTTTGCATAATGACAAAATGTGTAATATTTCTGAATGCAAACATTGAAATTAGATATCATCTGGGGTAAAGACAAAGGAAAGCTAAAATTATTTTTTTGCAGATATATTCTCAATTATATATGAATGAAATATTTCTGGGAAATATTAAGTCTACTTGTAATATCGAAGAAGTTTCTGACCATATGTCTCTGTCATTAGTTTGAGCTTCATCTGGGAAATAGCTAAATTTCATTCTAGTAAAAAAAAAAAAAATAGCAGAAATTCAAATCAATTATAAAAAACATTTCATCTAAAACATACGAATACTCAAAATGTCATAATATTAATAATTATTGCCATTGGCTATTTTGAATTGAACATTATATTGGCTTTGAGAATTCCTATTTAAGTGTTATCTACACATATACAATTGTAAGATATGACAAGTTGACTGCACTATCAGCATAACAAGTTTAACAGAATTGTGCAAAAGAAAATGTCTAACTTAACCATTCATCAGCTCTTATTAACTGAGGTCCATGATGACAGATCTGTGACCTCATAACCACAGGCTAACAACAGATTCCAACTTTATAGCACTTATCACAACGTTTCTCCGAAAATTTTGCTTTGCTTTAATCATATGCTTTTTCAAGTTGCAACTTATCCAGAGTGGGGGAAAAAAAGTTGGGTTATACATTCACTATGCAGTCCTGCATAATAAGGAAAATGTTAATTATCTAACAGCATGTTCACATTTTCTACTAGTTGGCAAGTATAGGATTTTGGCTGCTTTTACTTCT
Organism: Rhinolophus hipposideros; assembly: GCF_964194185.1. Classification (NCBI taxonomy): domain Eukaryota; kingdom Metazoa; phylum Chordata; class Mammalia; order Chiroptera; family Rhinolophidae; genus Rhinolophus; species Rhinolophus hipposideros. The sequence goes on along the minus strand of NC_138069.1, from coordinate 33,953,021 downwards.
CCAATAGATATTAGAGTTTTACACATTCGTTATCAGCACAGGATTTGCCTTGTCTACTTGTACTGCCTACATACTCCACTGTTCCAGGAGTCATTTAAGCATATAATAAATTGAGTTTCAATGAGCTGGAACCTCCCGCTTCAGCCGATTTTTCAGCAAATTATTTTCCAGCTGTAGGTTCAGAAGGAGTTTTTCCCACTCCTGAAAAGATGGCTGTAATGGCCACATATTTTATATGCCAATTTTAAAATCATTTTAATCAGCTAGTTATTATGCATTAAGTCAGTGATGAGCAAATTTAAAAAGGGTTCAAATCACTCTATGGATATGGCAAGTATCTTTAATAGACTTCATGTTTTGGCACTAAAGCCAGATACGACAAAAACAAGGCCAATATATTTGGGATTCTGCCATAGAGCAGGAAAAGTGCTATTTTGCCATTTATAGTATATTTTTCTGCATATTTATGTTCCAACAAACATCACTGGAGTATGAAGCAAGTATTGACTTTTGAAGATCAGAGAACATCAAACTTTGACTTTAGTTTAATCGCTTACATCTGTTCTCATTTAAACCCAAATTCTCCCTTGAAGCAAATAGATATGAAGGGTATTCAAACAAACAAGATTAAGATGGACATTGTACTTTGGATCACTAGTTTATCCCATTAAGGATTGTATATACATGGCAGTGGCCTAATTGAAATATAGATAGCTATGTATAGCTATCAATATCTATGGCAATATCTATACAGATATAGCTATACATATAATATAGGTATAACTATGTCTATATCTATATAAAAAGTAAATTCTTTAGGATACATCTAACACTAGTTGTGTGTAGAAAGAGATACCAAACAATTTACGATGTATTGTCATTTGTCTGCTGTAGTTCTCACCATAGCTTACCTTTCTTTCGATATTATACCTTCTTTTATTTGAGCACTTCTTCCCACCTCTATGTGGACCCATAAGAAATGGCAGAGAACAATGGGAAAAAAAGTCAGAAATAAAGTAGAGTGTACATTGAAAAGCTTGCAGGCCTATTGAAAGAAGTCACGAGTAAGTTATATTTCAGGCAGGGAGTTGAAGAGGGTTGCTTTCAAGAACTAGCAAACCTAAGAAATTGAAAGGAAAACTGATAAGATTCAACAGCTGGGGTTTTTCTGTGGATGTGCCTTAATTTTTATTGGGATACTTCAAAGTTTGCTAAGCACTCCAGGCACCATTTAGGGCTGCCATCTCCATTCTAAAAGGAAATGTGTGCTCAGCATGGTGTGATTGTGGAGCTTTGAACATTAGCAACTGATGTGAATTTAGTCAAATAATTTACTAACCTTGAATCAACATTTCATTAATGGTAAAATAAATGTATTGAGTTAAAAGGCCTCAAGTTCTTTTTAGCTCTAAATTATTTGTCTTTCCTTGGAAAGGTGTGGGGCGGGGGCTGTCCTCTGTGTTGCTGACTATCTTATTCAAGTTCACAAAACTACAGACTGTATAGGCTGGGTTGAAACCATGTTGTTATTTAATGCAACCAAAGCCTACACTCCCAACAACCTCGCAACACTACTTTCCATGACAGTATTCCTTGTTCAGAAGGAGTCCACAGCCCAGTTCGCTAGGGAGAAGAACCTCCAAATAGAAAAAAAAAAAAATCCACAAAATGAAAGATTAAAACAAATTACCTTTCTAATATAATCATTCTTGCATTTCATCTTTTTAACTTAAAAAATTATATTAAATTTATTGGGGTGACATCAGCTAACAAAATTATACAGGTATCAAATGTATAATTCTTTAATACTTCATCTGTGTATTAAATTGTGTGTTCACCACCCAAAGTAAACTCTGCTTCCATCACCGTATTTCGCACCCTTTTACCCTCTTCTACCGTCCCCCGGCCCCCTTTCCCTCTGAAAGCCACAATGTTGTGGTCCGTATCTGTGAGTTTGGGTTTTTTTTTGTTTTGTGGGTTTTTTTGCCCTGTCTGTCTGTTTGTTGCTTTCAGTTTTATATCCCACATATGAGTGAAATTATATGGTTCTTGACTTTTTCTGTCTGACTTATTTTGCTTACATTATAATCTCAAGATCCATCCATGTTGTCACAAATGGCAGTATTTCGTTTTTCCTATGGCAGAGTAGTATTCTATTGTGTATATGTGCCACATCTTCTTTATCCAACCATTTACTGAAAGACACTTTGGTTGTTTCCATGTCTTGGCTACTGTGAATAATACTGCAATGAACATAGAGGTGCATGTATATTTACAAAAAAAAATATTTAAACATTTTTTCAGATAGATAGCCAGAGGGGGGTTGCTGGGTCAAAAGGTAGTTCTATTCTTAATTTTTTGAGGACCCTCTATACTGTTTGTCCACACTGGCTGTATCAGTTTCCATTCCCACCAAGAGTGTATGAATATTCTTCCAAATGGCATTATTTTAGGTATTTTATTCTGTCAATCTATCTTCTAAACTCTATTATTCTGTTTTGTTTGTTCTATATTGTTCTGTTCCATATATATGTATATGTGTATATATATATAATATATATTTATGTATAATATATTTTATTTCTATATTGTATATAAATATATATATTTATATATATTGTATATAAATATCAATATATTATATACATTTATTTTATTATTTTTTTTTTTTCCCTCTACTTGGAGTATTATGTTGACATCATGTTGACTAATGGCATCATATATTTTCATTCTCCATGGAATTTTAATCTCTTTAGTTGGTCTTTATTGAGGGACTATTAATGAGATAATCCATCTGAATCGTTTAACCAATTCAATTCTATTTCATTGGCCAGTTTCTTAAACTGACCTCTTTAACTCACCTGGTAAATATAGTGAGTGATTACAATATCAATAACTAGTTACTGTTTTACCAATCAATCCACAGCCATTTTCATCCCCATGTGGGCAAATGCTGTTTTCCTAAGGTCTGTTTCCTTTAGTAGTACTTAGTACAGGGCTCAATAAGTAATTGGAGAATGTTGACAAAATTAAGTGATACATATACTTTCCCTCCTAACATATTTTTCCAGTAACTCTTATTCATTGCTTCATTTCACAAAACGGGGAGGAGGGAGTGAATATCTTTATAGTCAAGTGGAAAAGGTAGAGATGACTCTGTGGAACAGAAATCCACAGACCCAAAATGGCCTCATTTGTGCTAAAGTCCATGATACCAAACCTAGATTTAATACCTGATTTAATTGCAGCTGCAGCCTGTCCCACGAATATAATCTTAATCATCCAGTCTGCAATTTTCTGGTCAAGAGCCAGTAATCAGTTACTTCAGCCCTCTGTATTTCCCAAAGGGAGATGAGGCAATCTGCATGATAATGCCTTTGACATGCCCTTCTCCCCAAAACCTGGTCTAAAAATATTCCTTTCTTTTCTTTTACTGATAACTCTCCTGGTACTCCCTCTTTCTTATAAAAACCTTCTATTCGGTACAACCCCTCAGATAACCCTTCTACTTGGATAGGATGCTGCCTGACTCATGAATCACTTAATAAAGCCATTTAGATTTTCAATTTTATTCAGCTACTGAATTTTGTTCTTTAACAGCTCTATATTCAACATTTTTGGCAGTAAATAAACCGGTAGGTTGGGAGACATGCTTAAAACAGAAGTTGACTTAAATTTCAAATTTACCCATTAAGAAATCTAATCACTGAGTTCTGTTAAAAGTAATTGTTCAATCCCACCAACAGTGCACTAGCATTCCCTTTTCTCCACATCCACACCAGCTTTGTTGTTTGTTGATTTATTGATGATAGCCATTTTGACTGGAGTGAGGTGGTATCCCATTGTGGTTTTTATTTGCATTTCTCTGATGGTTAGTGAGGTTGAGCATTTCTTCATATGTCTTCTTGCCTTCTGTATGTCCTTTTTAGAAAAATGCCTCCTCAAGTCCTCTGCCCATTTTTTAATTGGGTTGTTTGTTTTTTGGAGTTGAGTTGAGTAAGTTTTTTATAGATTTGCAGATTAGTGCAGCCACTATGGAAAACAGTACGGAGGTATCTCAGGAATCTGAAAATGGAACTACCCTATGATCCAGTAATTCCACTCCTAGGCATCTACCCAGAGAAATCCAAAACTCCAATTCAAAAATCAGTATGCTCTCCTATGTTTATTGCAGCACTTTACACAATAGCCAAGATATAGAAACAACCGAAATGCCCATCGGTAGACGACTGGATTAAGAAGCTGTGGTACATTTATACAATGGAGTATTACGCAGCCATAAAGAAGAAAGAAATCTTATCATTTGCAACAACATGGATGGATCTAGAGAACATTATGTTAAGTGAAATAAGTCAGAAAGAGAAAGATAAGTACCATATGACCTCACTTATATACGGAATCTAAAGAAAAGAATATGTGAATGAACTAATCAGAAACAGTTTTGGGGACACATAAAAAAAAACGAGAGTTGTTAGATGGGTGGGGGGTGGGATAAGGGGAAAGGTGAAGGGATTAGGAAGCAGCTGGTAACCACAAGATGGCCTCTGGGTTTTTTGAAAATTAATTTGGGGAACGTATTCAATAATGTTGTAAAGATTTTGTTGGGTATCCGATGGACATGCGTCCTATTTGGGAGACCACCTCAGGGATACTGTGGATGCCTGATCATGGCATTGTATACCAGAAGCTAAACATTAATGAATGCCAACTATAATTTTATATATATAATGTGATGGCTCGGTGCGAGGTCGGAGGAATAGTGGATGGGGGGAGGGGGGTTCACAGTGTGAGGGATATAAATGATGAACGTCTAAGTATTACCTTGTCTTGTACACCTGAAACTAATAAATAAAAATAAAAATAATGTGAATAATAAAATGACAATAACTACAAAAAAAATAAATAAAAATAAAAGTAGTTGTTCAACAATGTCAATTATATCCCACTAAATGCATACTTAAATCTTCCCAATGATACTTTATTGCTGCTAATATAAAATCTAAACTTGATAGGACCACAAATTCCCACTTGATCTGGGCACTACATACCTTTTTGAACTGATGTAATATCCCACCATTTTCATCTTCACTCCCTATTCTCCAGATATGTTAGCTTTCTTTACATTCTCAATTATACAAACCTTAAATCCACACACATCCTGGAACTAGCCCTTCCGTGGGTCTGAAATACCTTTCCCCAAGTCTTTTAGTGGTTTGTTTCTCATTTTGCTCCAGATCTTACCCAAAATACCATCTCCTCAGATAAGTTATTTTCTGATCACTCAGAATAGCTACCTACTCACTATCTATTTTATACACCTATGTTAAATCTCTTTGTAGAATGTATAATGATCTTTCTAGGATATTTAATGATTTCTTGGGTTTTTTTTTTTTTTTTCTGTCTTCCTCACCAGAATATAAATTTGGTCTTAAATGGTGAAGAAACATGATTAAAGGCATGGGTTGTAGAGCCAGACTGCTGTAGTTTCAATGGGGACATCAAAACTTCCCAGATACATTAAGTTAGAAAGCCTATTCCCTTCTTTAAGATTCAGCCTACCCCTATAAACAAACAAACAAACAAACAAACAAACAAACAAATAAATAAAGCATCTATCTCATAAGGTTGTTGTGAGGATTGGATGAGTTGGAGATAATACATAGGTTTCAATAATGTTATTGCTGATTACTTACCACCAGATATGCAGGGCCTATAACAGTGCCTGCCTACAGTCTTATAACCTCATAAATATTAAATGAATGAATAAATGAATGAATGAATGCCATGATATTACTCTGAAATCGTTAAGAAAATAAACCTTTCTTTCTATGTTCTTTCTACGTCACCACAGTCTCTCCCAGCCATTCAGTGGTTTTTCCTTATCACTTTTCTCCCCTCCCTCTTTAGCACCTTATACACTCTCAACTTGCTCTATTATCCTCTGCATGTTAACACTCATAATTCTCCCCTTTAGGAAAAAAAAAAAAGTCTCCCCATGTACCCTTTTCTTCTTTTTTTTGTGGCCTTGAAAGTGTAGCTAAACTTGTCTGCATTCATTTCTAATCCTATTATTACATTTGGCTTCTATCTCATTATTTTTCTGGGATCCTTGCTAACTATCCAAGCCACCAGAAAATTTCTTTGTTCTTAGAGAATTTCTAATCTTTACCTTACTTATCAGTTGTAGTTTACTCTTTAGATAATGCATAGGTACTGAAGCCAGAGACATTGGAATTAAACTGTGCGAAATTGTGTAAAACATTAAGGAATTTTGAGGTCTTGGGCAAATCGCTTAATCCTGAGCTTCAATCTCCTCAAATATAAAATGATAATGGAGTTAATCTACCTCATTCAATCATTACTCAACATCAATTTGTAAGGTCCTATTCTGTGTCAGGCCATGTTGTAAGCACTGAAGTTATATCAGTGAACAAAAGTGATGAAAATTCTTACTCACATGAGTCTTATAATCTAGTAGTTATTAAACTCATTATGTAATATGTTAGTTCTTGATAAAGGTGAAAGCAAATTAAATACAGAATGATGAGTGGGTGGGAAGAGTTGATATTTTAGATGGAGCAGTTTTAGATAGGATGGCCTTTCATGAGGAGGTAGCATTCAACCAGGAATTTGAAGGAGGTGGAACTATTAGTAGAGGGGAGGGGTAGGGTAGAGAATGTTCTAGGCAGAGAAAAAAGCAGCTGCAGAGGTACTCAGGAGTTGAGGAGACAAGAGAGCATGTTCCAGGAACTACAAGAAAGAAATGTGGCTGTAGTGATGCAAAATAGGAACAAACATATATTTATATATTTTTTCTATACATATATCCCTATGATAAAGTTTAATTTATAATTAGACACAGTAAGAGATTAACAACAATAATAATTAAATAGAACAATTATAACAATCTACTGTAATAAATTATGTGAGTGGCTTTGGGGTCATTATTAAGTAAAATAAGGGTTACTTGAACACAAGCACTTTAACGCTGCAGCTGTCAATCTGATAACTGAGACAGATGACACCTACTAAATGACTAAGGGGAGAGTAGTGTACACAGTATGGATACTCTGAACAAAGGATGATTCAGGACCCAGGTAGGACAGAATCAGAAGGTGCAGAATTGCATCACATTATTCAGAACCATGAGCAATTTAAACCTGACAAATTGTTTATTTACGGAATTTTCCCTTTAATATTTTTGGACCGAGGTTGTCCATGGGTAACTAAAAGCATAGAAATTGAAACCACAGATATGCAAGGACCACTGAATATGTATTTCAAATGCTGAACTCAGAGAATCTCAATTCACCAGAATGCTAGTTCCCATAATACGACTACCTAGGCTTGGTCTACGTAAGAAAACGTCAAAATCTGTAGAAAAAATAGTGTAAGTTTATTTGAGCCAAAATTCATGACAATGCCAGAAAGCAAGATCTCATGTTTCGGAGAACTATAGTTTTGTAGTTTCTTTGGTACATTTGGAATTAAGAAGGGGACACAAAAAGATTACATGAAGGTGGGAGTAAACAAGGATGGGATTGGATTACAGGATAGTTAACAAGGTCATGTGCTCTCTTGAGGGTGGTTATACTTTTGAGAGGTCTGAAAGAAAGGCATTTCAAAGGTGCATTAACCCAGATGCACAGAAACAATGGACAGGACTGGCTTAAGGCAAAGACAAACCTTTTAGTAAAGAAGTTATGTGCCTGGAGCGTGACTACCCATCATCACCTGCCCAGTTAAGAATTTATGATCAGATCACCCTGTGAGGTCACTTTCAGTCAATGGTCTTGTCAAATTTGTTATACAGCTCCTTTTTCATCTGCAGCATATACTCTCTAGTAGAAGTTTGAAAGAGCTTTCTCTGGGGAATCTGACCAATCAAGGAAGAAATAGTAAAAAATACTGATATAAGATACGCCCAACAAATGACCTGCCTAGTTAAGTACACAGTGAAGCCCAAAGTCACCAAACAACATTTAAGTATTTACAGCCTCAAATTACCTCTCAGCTTTCTTAATCTAATCATTAGCAACCAGTATTATCAAATATCTAAATTAATCCTAAAATATGGAAGATAGAGACCAAAAGCAAACAGACAATACAATGAAACATGACATGACAATGAAATAGACAATTTTCAGAAAACTATAATCATTATCTTCAGCTGACAAGATATTATGCCTTCTAATACAACAAGATTAGGATGTTCTTTTTTTAAAGATTGTTTAAAGAATAAAAATTGCCCTTGGTAACTAAAAAACAAAAAAAAATCAAATCAAAACAAAAACACAATGGAAAATGAATAAATAAATCAACAGGAAGATTGAAAGATAAGGTTAAGAAAATAATCCAGAAAGCATATCAAAAAGACACAGTAATGGAAAACAGGAGAGAAAGGATAATTAGAAAACATGATAATATTATCTAATATTTTAATAATACAAAATCAAAAAAAAAAAGAAGAGAAAAAAAGAATTGGAAAAATAATGAACAAAATATTTTGAGAATTTATACCATTTAAAGTGTATGAGTTTCTGAATTAAAGGAACAACAGATTGTCTAGAACAACTAGTGAAATAGGTGAAATTCTAGAAACATAGTAAGGAAGAATATTCTGAAATGTTCCAAAGAGGAAAATGTAGGTCATATGCAAACATTAGAAATCAGAAGAGCTTGAGATTTCTCAACAGCACTATTAGATGCTCGAAGACAATGGAGCAATGCCTTCAAATTTCTAAAGGAAAATAATTTCCAACTTAAAATTATGTACTCAGCTAAATTATATGTCAAAGGAGAAGGTAACATAGAGCCATTTCAAGTCATATAAGAACCTTAAAAAACTATTTCCCACATCCTTCTTTTGTTAAAAAAAAAAAAAAAAGAAAGAAAGAAAAGTTACGGGAAAATGTTCTTCATGAAAATAAAGGTGTAAACCAAAATAGGGGAATGTATGGCAGGCAGGATATCTGAGCCAACAGAGCTTAGTGGGTTTACCATGATGGGGAAGGACTAAAAATATCATTCCATTACATCTTTTTTGCTACCCTCACATCCCTGTACACTCGTAACTGAGTCCTGCCACATTTTTCCTTTTGTGATTGACACCTGGTGCTTCCATGACCACAGGATGCTAATCTATTCCCCAAGCACCCTTTAGTATTCCGTACAGAGATACCTATCCTTCTACCCAGTACCAGAAAAATCTAGTACCAGAGCAGTGATGCCCTCCTCTGAGGAAAGTGACTTTGCTCTGAGCTGTCCATTCCTCTAAGGAAGCATTAAATACACTGTACTTTGTCTTCTTAGGAGTCTGACTCTTGCCTACTGAACTACGAATCCCTTGAGGGCAGGGGCCATGCTATATTGCCTTTTTATCTCTAGCATCCACTCTGATACTCAATAAATATTGAATGAGTAAATGAAGGAATAATTTAATTCATTACTTACCGATATGCATCTGATTAAGGAGCTCATTAATTGCCTAAATGGTAACAGGACAAAAAATAATGAGCTAGCATATACCTGTTTAGCTACCACTTATTAAGTACGGATTACATTCAGCCAGCAGCTCGCACACAACTCATATGTATTATGTCATGGCAGAGGGTTTTGAAATTATGTCTGTTGAACTCTGGTGTCCAAGCTATGTGTTACTATGCAGCTTTCCCTGCTGAGGCAAAAGGAGAATTTCTAATGTACAGATGTATAAAGGCTAATTAGGACATCTCCTTTGAAAGAAGAGAGAGATTTTGTAGCAAAAAAAGGAGTCTATTAACTCCAATTGTTTGAGAATAGACAGCCAGGATATTCTTCTTTAAATGTTGGGGGGAGAGGGGGAAGTAACCCCTTTTTTCCCTAGATGAGAGTTTATCTGCCAAAACTTCACCTGGAGTGAGTTTTATGGCCATGTTATAAACCTCTGTAAAGTAAAGAATGTAATAGAAATGCTGACAGAGTCCTCCTAACGATGGGTTTAGAAGGCACAGCTATAAAACAGAAGTAATTTCTGGAACTTGGAAATTATGCATGACTGTAAAGACAAACATATTTGCCATAAACTGAAGCCCATAGCTACGTGGGGATGTATTGGCGCCTACCTAATTCAAGGTCAGTGATAATTTTAAAACAAATTCTATTAAACTCTCATCGAGCTGTTTGAGTTCAAATTAAAGGCAGGGGAAAAAGAACACTCTTCAGAACATTAAATCATGCAAAATTTCAAATAAACTTAAATTTAGCTAAAGGAAACTAGGAACAAATTCTCCCTTTCAAATGCTTCTCCTAAAACTGTAAAATTATCCAATATTTGAAAGAAAAAAATAGCAAGAGCTTGTCAGTGTTTCACAAACAAAGTACTATGAATCCAGTTACACAGAAAATGATAGCAAAACAAATAATTTAACAACAGTTCAAACAGCTGCTTATCATCTGAGGTCCTTTTGATGAAACTTTTAAAAAGCCTGTCTCCCATGGCTAGGGACCAGGGGCAGTGCAGGAAAGATTTCAAAGGACATGAAGATAGTCTATTGACACTTCTGTTGTGGGTTTTCTGTCCTACTCGGGCACAATTCATTATGTATTTTCTAGCTTTTTTCTTTGTGTCCTCCCATTGGGGCCATGTTCCATAATTCTCAACTGTGTGATATTTTTGTCCCCATCCTCTCTCCTATGTCTCTTTGATGTTGCTACATTCATAAAGTATATTTGCAAGATCTTAGGTTGTACAATCAAACAGAACTGGATTCAAATCTTGTTTTTGTATATATCTGATGGAGTGAGATTGGGAAAGTTATTCATTTATCTCCAATGCTCACTTATTTTGTTTATAAAATGAGATCAATATAACTTATCTATATTAATAGAAAAACCCAAGAAAACCCCATTGTGTGGACCTGTGCCCTTCCTGTTTGGGCACATGGTAATGTAAGCTCTTATCCACTTTAGTCACCCAAATAGCTGAATAATTAGGTGAAGCTAATGTCTTAAATCAAAAGCAGACTGATGCCTTTAGATAACAATGCAGACTGATAAACTTAGATACAAATGCCATATTTGAAATCAAAAGTTTCTCTAATGTGTGTGTGTGTGTATATATATATATATATATATATATATATATATATATATATATATAATTATTATTATTATTGTTATTATTATTATTAGGCATGGGCACACCAACTCTCCAAAACCTGGACAGGTTAGATAAGAGACAGAACTAAAACCTAAGATCTCTATTGTTACCTCTTGAATACACCTGAGACAATAGGTCAGGCTAGATACAAGCTCTTATTGAAAATCATTATACCTATGAAGTCTGTGTTGTTCTTTGTTTTAATCTCGTGGTTTGACACAATGATTGACACCTAGCAGGTATTAATGTATATTTGTTTAATAATGAGAGACCGAGTGTAATGAAGGCAGACCAAATCAATCGTCCTTTTGCTAGCTGGGAAAGGGAGTAGAATAGAATGGAAATAGCGAGGAAGTAGAGTAGAATGGAAATAGCTAGAATGGAAATGGGGAGACTTCGGATGTGTTCTCTTTTTTAAATCTCTGTTTAGTCATGCTGAATCTAGAGCATGTCTGAATGCTGATGGGACTAATGCAGTTGAGAGAAGCAGATTGATAAGAGAGATGAAGCAGAGAAAATGAAAATAACTATAAGGGACAGATCACAGTCTCTGTGAAATGGAGAGAAGAACACATTCTAGAGGAGAATTAGATTAGATTTGGTTTCCAGGGAACCCACTTCCTCCATGGTCAGAAGAGGCAAGGAGAAAACAACCCAAGAAATAGGCAGGCTTCTATTTTTGTTAACTGGAAGTTGAAGTTGTTTTGTGAGATCTGACTGCATGGAGGCTAAAGCATATAAACATTTTAGGGTCCTTTTTAAGGTAAAGCATTCAGAATTACAAATACAATTTAAGTATCCAGAACTTGGAAGGAGCCTGTAAAAGTGAGTGTTCTTAAATCTTAAATTTCATTAATTTCATGGAAAATCTCTTTATCTGCTTGAAAATAAATCCTGGCTCCATATCTCATTATCTATGTGACTTGGGGCAATTTATCAATTTCTCTGTACCTAGGTTTTTTCATCTTTAAAATGGAGACAGACATGGCATCCATCTCATAGGGTTTTAGAGATGATTACATAAAATGACCCACATAAAACAAGATTGAAAAAATCCATGCAAAAGATTAGATACAGTAATCCATGTAAAGCACTTAGTTTCTTCTCAATAAATTTTGATTATTATTATGTAGAGTCCCTGGAACATAGGAAGAACACAAAAAAATGTTAGTTTCTATTCTAGCTAGATGAGAAGTAATTTTTAAGAAATATTGGACTTCATTTAAAATCTAAAGAATTCCTAGTGTACATTAGACTCAAAAAAAAAAGTATTTTTTTTCTTACTATCCTTGCCCTTGGTCGTCCTTCCACTTGCCTTCTTGCTTGCCTGCCCTTTCCACTTCTATCACTAGGGATTTTGCCATTTTTATCTGAAATGAAGAGCATTAGGTACATAACAGATATTGAACAAATGCTTGCTATTAAAAAAATTATTGATATTATGTCATCATTCATTGTTTAAGAATCTAAGAAAACTTGAATTAAAAATGTCTCAGAACCAATGGTGAACTTGGTCACTTTGTAGAGTATAAGACAATTCTTGTTCACTGTGGTAGCCATAGGTGTGAGGGCTGCCTAACCCTAACTCTGACATAGTTGGCTTTCTGTATGTGCTTACCGGTAGCGGGTGAATGGTTCATCGTGAGAGAAAGAAGGTAGATACAAAGAGTGATTAACTGGAGTTTTTACACACATTGCTAAGCTCTAAGAGAGAAAATGCCTACAAGGTATTATCTATCAGAAAATGTTCATTTTGATAAGTCTGTCACCCAAAGAAATGCAAAATAATGCCAAAAATTTACTTCCAGTATTCATAACCAAAAAGCTGTTCATTCAATTTTCTGCAGTGGCATATACTCAAATGATGCATAAAACATTTAACACTGTTGTTCTCCAGTTTTATTAATGCTTGCTAATTCATTTATTCTCATGATGATAATCTTGCCCGAAGCATCTCACTTTCTGTAAGGTACTAAAGTGACTTGGGTTGCAACGAAATCTGTGGTAATTAGTCCTCTGAATCTGTGAGAAATTCTTGGGACATTTTGTTATTACAGATATTAATTCAGAATTCTAAGTATTTACCTCAGAATGTTTCTGTCTGCCATATGTCCATGTCGGCACAACTTGAAGGAATAAAACAGAATCCATGTACAAAAAAGGCTTCTTTTGGCTTTGTTGGGACAAGTGATTCCCACTGTGTGTATTTGTAGTAAATAATGCACAAAACAAGAAATAAGAAAGTGAATGATGCTAATCATAATGAAAATATGGCTTTCTTCCTCTATTAAGACATTCTAAAAGGCTTTCTTGAGTAAACCTTGAGTAAATCTGTTTCTCCTTTTTCTTTGAGGGAACAGCACTGGTTTCCATAAAGTGATAAAACTCAAAGACAAAGGTACTTATTCCTCCCTCCCACTAGACCAACCTTGGGACAGGCCGAGCCACAGTGATTAATAAGAGAACATAAGTGACCAAGGAGGAAATTGACAGAATATAGGCCAATAATTGGGTCCCACCTAAGGAGGTAATGACATTGAGAGGGACTCAAGAACTTGTGGGAGACAAAAAAAAAACAAAGTGGAAGAACAGTCGTATAAATTGTAACACAAATAGCAATTTTGAGAAACTTAAAGTACTAGGCCTACATAAGCCTAATTAATGCATTTCCATTTTGACCCATTTTTAGGGGCCATGGAAGCTTACAAATTACTGTCTGAGTTGGTTGGAGGTACTCAGTGTAGCTGAGACTGAAAACAGAGTGACATGGAGTCCAGTTAAATGGGGGTTGACACCAACATCCTACAAATCCCAGGTAAGATTTGTCAGTAAATGGGACATGGCTAGATAAATGACAATCACGCAACAGACAAGAAAAACACAGTTGAGTTTCATCTAAAACGAGTCCAATTTTATCTTGCCCTTCTTTTAAAATAAACATCTTTATTCTTGAAATTTCTATTCAATAGGTTTTATACACAAAAATAATAAAGATTATCCAGAAGTAATCATACTTCTCTGTTATTTCATGTTTTTTTCCTAAAATGAATACTTAAAACCCAATGTTGTGTGTGTGTGTGTGTGTGTGTGTGTGTGTGTGTGCGTGTGTGTGAAGGAAGCTTCTAGCAGGTAAATATGAAAATAACAAAGCTATAACAAAGGAGTAAGAAACAAATTACTGTCACATAACTTCTGTGCAAGAAGCCAGTTAGTGAATGGGACAACAGAAAAAATAAAGAGGATTACAGGGAGAAAATAGATTCATATTCAAAGTGGAAATTATCTGAAAGATGGCACTAGACAGAAATGACTTTTTCCCATACAAAAACAATATTGATCTTGACAATAGTCTCTCACATATTTTTTATTAAATTTATTGGGGTGACAATGGTTAGTAAAATTACATAGGTTTCAAGTGTGCAATTCTATAATCCATCATCTGCGTATCACATTGTATGCTCACCACCCAGCCAGTTTTTCTTCCATCACCATATATTTGACCCTCTTTACCCTCATCTACCACCTCCCTCCACTCTTACTCTCCGGCAATCACTAACTGAGATAAGTTTTTGTCTCTTTGTTTGTTTGCCTTGTTCCTTTGTTGCTTTCAGTTTTATACCTCACATATTCTCTTATGGTTTAAAGTGCAGTATTACTCTGAATTCTCAAGAAGGGCATAATGAGCAAGTTAGCATTGTGTTATAGGATGAGAGAAGAAATGGTATAGGTCCTAAATGAGGAAACAATAAGATCAAATCCGAAATGAAGAGCTTACTATATATATATATATATATATATATAGTATATATATATATATATATATATATATAGTATATATATATATATATATTTATCGGAAGATTAGCATGAGAGCCATAGGAAGCAAACATTATCAAAGGCAGTAATGTGAAGCAAGCGTCTCCAAAGAAGAATTACCAGGGCTCACAGCAACTCTACTTTCATTAGCCATTAAGGTGTTCCCATAACCTTGCTTTGCCTCAGTATCCTCACATGTACAATGAAGATTGTACTTGTACTGATAGGTCATCCCTCCTAGGATTCATGAAAAGACTGAAGTGAAATAATTGGAGTGAATTAGCATATACAATAATTCACGGTTGTTCTTCAATAACGTCTTAGCTATTATTATTATAAAGGCAGGTTTCCATGAGATGTTCAGAAATTTACCGAAATATAAATAAATAAAACTCATGTTAACACAGCAGTAAATTAAGAAACCCAGCATTAATATGCCCATCTGTATTCACCTGCTTGTCTAGGACTTGCTTACTAAATAAGATAACCCATTTATCAGACCTCTGTAATTAATAACAACACAGCTCCTCTCCCTGTGCTCTTTTATCAGATATATGACATTAGTGGCAAAATGACATGACAGTGATATAAAAATTACAACATTAACTGGCACTGAATAAATAAAACCTGAAGCAAAATCTTTCCTGGTGTCAAGAATAGAATAGCTGAGATATGGATGGATATTTCAGAATTGAGCGTAGAATAGTAAATCATACAATACTGGCAGAACACTAGAGATGACGCTTTTTCAAAATAAAACTATGAAATATTGGTGGGGACATCCAGCTCTGCTATTTCATTGTGAGTGACACAGAGAGTCTAATAAAGTAGCTGATTTATTGAAAACCTTATCACATTTTAAAGGGAGGTATTTTCACTGATTCTCCTTACCCACTATAGAACCGGTGCTGTTCTGCCAAAAGAGGGCTTGATTTTTATTTAACCCAAAATCAATGTCTTCTGTATATAGACAGTAAGAATCTCAGCCTTTACAGTTTTGAATGGGTTTTCAACATCTGTGCTACCACCAACACGTTTGTGTTGAAAAAGTGAATTAATTTTTATAATCAATGACTAGTTGCTTGTGTTATTTAGAAATATGATTTTGTTCCATTTAACACCATTCTTTCTACCGTTTTCACATGCTTTCTCTAAATTGACCAAGGGCAGTGATTTCCTCTCATTTTTCCAAAGACACAACCTTGGGAAATGAGGTGGGGCAGGGGGTGTGGGAAGCCTGGCCATTTCTTTAACTCTGTATCTTTGACGGCTGGACTCCTAAACATCTCAGTTTGCACACCGCTTTTGTAGTCGCTAAGAAAAATAGCTATATTAGATTTTACTTGGAGCCCTCTTTCTGATTGATGGAACATTTCGGGTTAACAATATGAGCACTTTAAAATATATTCTCTGTCTTTTCCCCCAGGAACCCACGCATCAATGTTCCTCTTTGGACTCATTTTCCTTGTTCCTATCCACTGCTCCCCACCCTCCCCCCCACCATGCCATCTGTACTAATTCACACAAATGTAGGTCTTCTTGGTCAATAGTAAGACCTTGATTCCCCTTCTTGGCCTCCCGTTAAACAAATAATGGTCCCTCAAAAGTAAGGGGGGGTAAGGGGGATCAAATATATGGTGACGGAAGGAGAACTGATTCTGGGTGGTGAGCACACAATGGGATTTATAGATGATGTAATACAGAATTGTACACCTGAAACCTATGTAATTTCACTAACAATTGTCACCCCAATAAATTAAAAAAATAATAATAAAAATAAATGAAAACACTTTTGTTTCTATTTTGGTGACAACGTGATTTCTTTGAAAGATTGATAGAAAGTAATGACAAGTGTTATTACCCTTTGCAATAAAGCATCATGCACTTATCGGATATACCTCATAAACATCCTGCTTCAATTTCCATAAAAGAGTGGTACATAAACAACAATGAAGTGATTTTTATTGGTTTTGCAACATTTGCCAATTGTTACAATATAATAAATTTACCATTAAATAAAGCAGGATTAAACCTTCACATATCACCTATCACTGAAAGTCAAACTGTTTCCAACTAATTTTTAAAAGTGATTTTTAATCTCTCGATAGAAATTAAAAAAGGCATAATGAAAGAAATAATAGCACAACAATCCAGTTTGGAAACTACTAATTGAAACTGGGTTACTGGCCTGATACATATTCAGAATTTTTATGTTTTATGTTTTAAAATTTGATGTTGGCATATAGTTATTGCCCATGGTACTGATTTTTAGTTTTTTTCAGCACCAAGACTCCTTAGAAAAAGTGTCACAGCAACACCAAATAGAGAGAGACATTTTAATGCTGAAATCTGTTCCGTATGTATTGCTACTGGTCATAACATTAACTCATTTCTAAAATATTTGACAGTACTAAGCATGTCTCTTCCTGAATATTATTTATTTTCTTATTATGCCCAGAGTTTCTTGGAATTCAAGAATATTTTGCTTATAGCATAAGTTTGCTATTCTTTCCCTATTGTTCTTTCTCATCCTTCCAAGATTAGCTTTTCAGTTAAAAATGTAGTTTAGAAAGTCAATTAACTGATTGTTTCAAAAGTGCATCACCTACTACTGTTACAAAACAAAACAAACAAACATAAGACCCTAATTTTCATAAGTGCAATATTTAACCAGAGTTTCAGAAGTCCCATTACTTACACAAATCTAAAGCAGTTCCAAGGAAGCCTTTAATCTGGCAGCCTTCTATCCAAGATTCTTTGGAGGACAATGGTTCTTTCACAAGTGTGGCAATTTAAAATGACTCCAGCACTAGTTCACATGCTCTGGACAGAAAAATGAGCTTTAAAAATGTCTAATAATGTGACTGTATAAGAGCTGTAAGTACCCCCTTCTAATGAAAACATCCTCTATTTCTCACCCTCTTGAGCTTTTTATCCTCTTGACATCTACAGAAATCCTTAGGATGAGATCACTCTACCTTAATATAAAATGGGGAGTTTATATAACATCATCAGACTGCTGTGCCTACTTGTCCAGATGGATTTGCATAAAAATTTTATAAAATGTTTACGCCACTTGAAAGTAAATTCTAGATTAGCCAGGTTTCATTTGTTTTACCCTGTTTTCTCAACTGTGAATGCCTGACATCAAAGTTGTCCTAGATGTCCCAATACATAAAAAAATAATAAAAATTTTAAAAAAATAATCTAATTGTTTAAAAACTGTTAAATATATTTTAAAATATTTTTGAAGCTTTATAATGAACTATGTCTACAATTACTGCTAATAAAATAGACATGCCACACTTTTCATATATTACATACTAATAAAAAATACTCATACAGAAAAAAACAAATGCCCTAATTTTACAGCTTTAATAACATATAGAACAATTCTATTCATTAGATCTACCTCAGAGGCATTATCCTAAGTAAAACCAATTAAGTTTTGAACGAAAGTATTTGGTGTTTTTCTTATTTAGTCTCTCTTAAACGTGACTTTGTTCCATTTTGTTCTAAGTTTAGGCTGTCTTAGCTAAAATACTAAAATAATAAAGAAAGCCTACCAGCTAATTTAGCATATATTTTCCTCTTTAATCTATGGAATAGTAAACATCATGGAGATGATGGAAACCCGACAACTTGTGAAAGCTATGTACGTTCTTCCTGGGGAACAGTGTAAGCCACACATATACACATGCATTATTTTTGAAATATCTATGGATCACAGGTTAAGTATATCTGACCTGAAGATTAATGTAATGACATTCTCTTTTTCCACTATTAAGAATCATATTTCCTTTTCTCCTACTTCACTTTGGAATAAACATCAGATTTAGGGACATACTTGATGTCACTAAAAACGTGAAAAGTTTAAGGAAGAAAGAATTAGCATATCAGAAGTAGAACTGTAAATGTGCCACTAATAGCACTGTTTACAAGGAAAGCATTAGCTGGAGGGTCAAATATCCTAAAGCTTGGTAGGTGTTGTCATTTGCTATTTTCTCTTAAAACACTTCCCAAAACTAAGGCTATATATCTCCTTTATTCTTAGCCACATCTGCCGCCTCCCTCCCACTCCCCTGCACAGGCAGTTGAAAAAGAGGATCTGAAACCTGAGTAGATGGTTTCTTATTAATATATGTCCTTAGGTTAAGGGTAACTGAGCATTTTGTTGATTGAGGCATGATACATCAGCCATCAGCCTAAGAAAGAAAAACAAAAACAAAACAAAACAAAACCAAAACCAAAAATAACTACCACTGATTTAATGACATGTTCGGTCTCTCTCTTGATTGAATAGCTAGTTTAGATTTTTTTCAGTCAATTCATTCAAAAAGACTGATTATTTTTAGATGGAATCAAGTATTGTAAGTTTTATTGCACCAAAAGTTTTGTTGTTGGTGGTGGTGGTGGTAAAAAATAAATAGTCCAAATGGGAATTTCCAAACAGGAGTTGAGAATATTGCATTTTATTAGCTTATTTGATCTCAATTCCTTTTTTATTAGAAGATAATTTAATAACAATCATCTGCATTTAGTATCTACAGTTGCACATGACTCCATATAGTGACTTGTGAAAAGAGACTATAATAATATACTTGTAAGTGGATACAACCTAGGAAGAATGCTTCCTGGGTTGGGATTCCAGTTTTCTGACCTCCTGTCTGTGAGACTGTGGGCCAGGAAGTTTACCCTCTCTGTTCCTCAGTTTCCCTATCTGTTAAATGGAGAGAGTGATACCATATAATGCCTAGCTCATAGAGTTGTTTTGCAGAGTAAATGAATTCATTAACTCAGTTACTTAGTTACTATGTTAAGAACTCTACTTGGCATACAATAAGTGCTACATGAGTGATAGTTGTTATTATTGGGAATTACTTACTTTTAATTTTAAATAAAATCTATTTTTCCCCTTTATAATTGCTACTATAACAGAAGTTATGTTGACACAAATTTAAAAAAAAAGTTGTTTATATCCAGACATCTTAGTGAGAGTAAACTACAACTCCATAACTATGGACTCATTTACTTAAAAAATTCTATAAACATAAAATGTTAGAATACATGTGTCTTTTGTCACTCTCCATACTATTTAAGACCTCCCTGTTTGTCATCACTGTCAACAATAAATGACAATAAACTTACTTTTTTACGAATAAGTGTGTGTACTAAAACATTTCCTTGGGTTATATAAACACTTTATTTCTTTCTTTTTGAACTGTCAACATTAGTGGAGCCTTTATAATTTCTTCCAATTTGAGATTTCATTTCTGATATTTTCCCCCATGCTTGGTTAGTTTCTTATTCTCAAATAACTGATAAGTTTGACATGTCTTATTTAAAATTATGCAGGGATTTCCATATTTTGCTAATGCATGATATAATGCTAAAATATAAAAATGCATGCCAGTCACTCTCCACAAAAAGTGTTCTCTATGTAGGAAAGAATATGTCCTCCAATATTCTGAAATACAGTTACTCCAGAAATCTTAGCAGTGTATTACTATTGTGGAGATAGCTTATAAAATAGATCCTCACAAGAAGAGTAACAATGACTTTATTTCTTCAGGATAAATGAGTTGTTGTGGTTCTACATGTAACACAAATTTAATTACTTTAACCCTAACCAATATAAAAGAATTGAAGATGTTAGCATTCTCATCACATTTCTCATCACAGTAAAGTGTGTGTGTGTGTGTGTGTGTGTGTGTGTGTGTGTGTGTACACATACACAATTTACTAAACGGTTAGAAAATAATATGTATATTTCCTTTATAACAAATGGTATTTCTCAGAGTATCTTATTTCTGTTTTGGATAACTTCTGTCTCTTTTTATAACTTTTCAAGACGTATTTCATGGAAAAGGGAAAATACACACACCTGTGTATTTAATGTACATTATATCTTTTATTGCCTATCAATATGATGCAGTATTAAATTAAATGCCATTTTTAATCAGAAAAACTTGAACAGAAATAAATTTAACAGAAATTTTATCACAGTTTTTGTTTATAATATAAAAATATTAGAAATAGCTTAACTGTTCAACGAGAGGACTCACAACAAATTATAATAAAGTCACATAAAGAAAAGACAGCTATAAAAGCTTGCTGAATTAAAATATTTTGTAATTTGCCAAACTTATTTGATTACAAAACTCATGTATACATATACATATTTGCTCTTTTTAGTGTAGCTTTAGATGTAGACAGAGACAGAGTTATAAACATATAAATACAAATTATTCTAGGCCAAGTGCTTTTATATACATTATACCAGGAAGTAGAGAATTGAAGCTCAGGAAAGTTAATTAATTTGTTCAAGGTTACACAGCTAAGTTAGGATTCAACTCACATGTGTTGGCTCTCTGGAGTAATATGCTAAACTCCTTATTTGGGGAACAAGGAAATGTTATAAAGCAGATGATAATTGACATTTTTAATAGAATAATTTAATTAAACATATATTATAAAGGAAAGACAAAAGATCTATAAGAAAACAATATTTTTCCTGATGGATGCTAATGTAAATAAAGAGATCACTTAAGTAGAGGAAGAGTTGTGCTCATTGTTTCACATCCTTATTGATTTTAGGCAGAACTCACACTTTTGAATCCCATTTACTACATTTCATCAATATTGCAAATTAATTTTTATACCTTACATTGTTTCATCATTTAAAGTGTTTTAGTCATTTGGAACATGGTTTGACTTGTAGCTTATACAACTTTTCATTTTAAGCAATTTTACTACATTGATGCTGATGTTACAGCTTTTAACTTGGGCATTAAATCAAAATAAAATCTTTGGTCTGCATTTTTTAAATGCGGAGTTGGTGCACAAGTCATTGTACAAATATAATCAATCTTAAAAAGTAGTAATATGCACCATAGTGGGTCATATATGCCTACAGATTTTTGAATATGCAAGTATGAAGTTGATCAAAGTTTTTAATAGGCAAAAAAAAAAAATAACAGCAAAAGTGAGTGAATACATAAGGGATTTAGCAAGTATAATCTTATATTCTCTCTCCCCATTTTATTTTTATTATCACTGTTTATTATTGCCTTCTATCTTTACTGTTGCTTAACAACAAATAACAATAAATTTGCAATGCCATATGTATCCCTTTCATAAATTGTATAGCACTTAGCATGCAAAATGTCTGATACACTAAAACCTATGTTAGGGAGAAAAGTCTCACTTTCACAAATTATACTTGACAAAATAATATTAAAATCAAGGATTCACAAATGCACTTGTGTTTTTTTCTTCTTGCTTAGGACATCACTCCTCTTTGGTGACTTACACTTTGGAAGGTCTTAAGTAAGTGATTCATGGAAGTTTCACTAACATAAGATAGCTTTATTACAGAATATTTTCTAAGTGTCTCATTATTTCTATGTGAATAAGGTATAAAATCTCTGGTTTGTTATTCACGGACTTCACTTTTTTTGAGCAAATGTATTAAGTCCTTTTTAAAAAGGGATTACAAACACACATTCTCACAGCGGCAAAGTGGGTATCTTAAATGAGTGAAGAATGACTGCTATAGGAGAAGGGTGGGGAAAGAAATGGAAAATGCCTGTGTCCATTTAAAGGAAGCAATTACAGTCCAGTTCGAGTCTATATTGACCACATGGAAAAGGAATATGGCCACATCTTCAGATTCTTCAAAAGAAGATAGAAATTCTCATTTCATATGAATTCAGCCAATTTTTAAATGTTGACAAGTAATTCATTTCTTAAACACTGTATAAAACAAACCAACTATATTTCTGGCATAGATTTGTCCACTGCGTGGTTTTATGTTAACAGGAAGAAAACAAACAAACAAACAAAACGGAAGAAAGTTTCAGTAGCAATTTCTAAGGACATTTCAATAGGGTTTAAGTCAATCTTCTTCTACCTTAGTAATTGTTTTGTTTAAAATTAAATGCATAAATAGACTAAAATCAAATATAAAACAGTAACAGTAGGTATATTTAAAAGAAATATTAACTCGAGTATTATTTTAGGAAAATATGACTGGAGCGCCTCATATGAACAAAACTACAAATGAAGTTGACCAGGAGGCATTTGGCTAAAAAATTACTGCAACAGGAACAAATTGACCTCAGGAGTAACAGAAAATCTTAAAAGAATAGATATTTGTTGCACAGTGCTTTGAGTTGAGAAATCTTGAAATATACATTATTGCATATTTGATATGTCAAAAGGCAAGGGGAGGGTGTAGCGAATATTTACATACCACTTACAATCCAATACGGGGAAAGTCTGCTCATGTATTATTTTATTATTAAATCAAATTTCTAAAAATATTTGCTTAGGACAACATTTTGCTTAAACATTGAATTTTTTAAATTCTTCATAGGTGAGTCAGAATGTTTGTCATAAGAATTACGTTTGTTACAATATTTCTTGAATAAAACTGTTTATTCTCTTGAAAGTTGTAAACTATGTTTACTATAGTATGTTAATATCCATAAACCGTTTGGATAATTAATTCACTATGACATCTCTGATCTAGCTTTAATTAACATGTATAAAAATACTATCAGATTTTTTTAAATTAGGAGCATAGCTAATGGCATATTTACTCTTTTAAATATATATTAGCAAAATATAGTAAGTTTAACAAAATAGCTTTAAAGCATAATGCTTAATCCCCATTTACACTGTACCTAAAAGGTTGATATGCATTAAACATGTGATGAAATGATTTAAACATTTCAAACAAATCTGTTAAAGCAAACGTAATTTTGACTATTCAAACAAAGGTGTACTATCAAAATGATGTAATAACACTAAATTAGATGTTACATGTAAGTTAATTGTAAGTTAGATGTAATGTTAGATGTAAGAAGTTAGATGTAATAACACTAAATTATCTACCAGCAATTTATTCCTAAACACAAGGTGTGATCAAAAAATATGCTGCATGTTTAAATAAAAAACATTATTACAGTAAAAGACACATTGCAATTAATCCCCCTCAAAATATCCCCCCTCTCTTTGAACACACTTATCCCATTGTTCTTGCCACTTTCTGAAGCAGTTCTGGAAGTTCTCTTTTGTGAATGTCTGTAGTTGCACTGTCATGGCTGCCTTGATGTCCTGAATCATTTTGACTTTGGGGAAGAGCCAGGAATTGCATGGTGCCAGATCCGGTGAATAAGGTCGATGAGGACACACTGTAATATTTTTGTTTGACAGGAATTGCTGTACCAGAAGTGATGTGTGAAACAGAGTGTTATCATGATGGAGGTAGAAGTAAAGACATTTATGAAAGAGGACGTCCAGAACTGCCTCAGAAAGTGGCAAGAATCATGGATAACTGTGTTCAAAGAGAGGGGGGATATTTTAAGGG
Organism: Rhinolophus hipposideros; assembly: GCF_964194185.1. Lineage (NCBI taxonomy): Eukaryota > Metazoa > Chordata > Mammalia > Chiroptera > Rhinolophidae > Rhinolophus > Rhinolophus hipposideros. The sequence goes on along the minus strand of NC_138069.1, from coordinate 33,928,692 downwards.
AGATTAATGGCAATGTGTCTTTTACTGTAATAAATTATTTTTATTTGTTTTTATTTAAACATTCACTGTATATTTTGATCACACCTCATAGAATATTTAATTCTTAAAACTTTAAGACAACATTAAGTAATAAATGTGTATTTCTAGTAATTTCCGCCTCTCCTTCTTCCCTTCCTTCCCTCCTAGTTTTGCCTTTTGTGCTATCTGTTGGATTTTCATCAAAATAATTAATCTGTCTATGCCATAGTTCCCTCAACTGTAAAATGGGAATAAGAAGTTCTTTGATCATAAAATCTCATTTGATCCTTACAAGAATTCTATGAATTACTCTTATTCTCATTATATATATATATATATATATACACATATATATACATATATATGTATTTGTATATGAGTATATATATATATATCTGTATATATCATATGCATATATATGTATATCATATACATATATGTATATATCAGTGTACCCTATTTATAATAAATGTTAAAAATACAATAGATATTTACATTATTATTGCTATTAATTTAGTTCACTATTATTATTATACTGCTTTTGTGATCTATAGGTAGATAATTGGAACTTTCAATAATTGTTAGTTTATTCACAAAGAAGTTTGATCCTTAGGAAACTTGTTTGTTAAGTTTCCTCATGGAATATATTTAAAAATGAACGGTGGAATTAACTGAAAATACTATTTTAGGTATTCCTTAAAAAAATTGTTTAATTTCTAAGTAAATATGAATCCTATCAGATCAAAGAGTTCTTTCTTCTATATTATTACCCATATAGGCTGATCCAGAGATTATATAATATTACCATTCATACAGTGACAGTGGTAACATGTCTGGGATAACTCTAAGATTGTGGGTAAGGACATTTTCCTTTATTGAATTTAACTTCAGTGGTGCTATTCATTAATGAAATCATTAAAAAAATTGCAGCTATTAAACAATGGAATGATATTAAACACACATTTAGAGAAATGGTATTGGGCACAATTTTAAATTAAGTATGGGCAGTTTTGTTGTTTGATCGCTGTATAATTTTCCACAAATGCATTTGAGGTTCCTTAATATACACAATTACAGTTATAATATAACATGAACATATAGAAAACCATACATAAGTTTTAGAAATAATTTTAGCAAACATTTATCCTCTGGATTAGTTTAAAGATGATTAAAGGTGGAACGAGGGGCTGTAACATATCACAATCTCATTCACCTCCCTAAAATGTTCAAATCACAGTTTCTCTTTGGTTCCATTTTTCTTGGCTTCCTGTGCAGCTTGACACATACCCACTTCAGTGTGAATTTTTGTTATTTTTATTTAAAATTTATTGGAGTGTCAATGGTTAGCAAAGTTACATAGATATAAAGTGCAGAATTCTGTAATACATCATCTATGTATCACACTGCGTGTTCACCACCAAGAGTCAGTTCTCCTTCTGTCACCACACATTCGATCCCATTAGTGTTTGGGGGAAGTAGGGAGGGAGGGGAAATGTAAACAATTTGATCTGCACAATGTTCTCCACCTCCCCAGAGATGCTACCAGAGACCTCTCTCCTTTATTTTCTTTCATTGACGCTGCCTTTAACATGGTTATTGAATTCTTTCTTCCCAGTAGGAGGTATAGGTTTTACACTGACATTCACTAAGGCCTTCCTCCATATCCAGGAAATCATCAGATTAAACTCAGTCCTCCTTCCAATAGAGTCAGAAAATATCAAAGCACAGATATTCATTAAAATTAAAAATATTTTATATTTTAATAAATAGTCTCAAACATGTAACAATCTTAATAAGTTCATATTAAATTAGTGCTTAAAGAATTTTAATTTCAAATGTTGCATGACTCTGACTCATTGAGTGACCACGGAGGAAAAAATTTAATCTAACAAATGGGAACTCTTTTCCTGTGGGGAGCCTGAGAGAACTGTAATTAGGAGCACTAGAAGTTATAATTTTTAAATAGGGAATGTAATTGATACTAATGTAATTGTTAACTAAAATTGAAAAGACAAGATTCTTCCCTCTACTTTCACTTTACTCTACTGTGTCCCTGTCCTAGTACCACCAGTATTAGAGTGACAGACAAAGAAAAGACAAGCTAAAAGATGCAGTTACCTAAATATTCTATGCATGAGGGTCAGAATCTGCGCTTCACAATAGCATTCGAAGAGTACAGAGCAGTGCTTCTAAGAGTGCTGTCAGTTACATACTGATAATTGAAACATAAGTAAATCCCTAGAAAAAATAATCACATACATAAATATTCCAACAAAGGCAAAATAGTATAACAGGCTCTAATCAGATATTCTTAATTTTTATATCATCTCATTGGAGATCAGCAATAAACAACTCTTAGACTGGCACCAATTATTAGGTCATCTTTTAGTAGGGAATATGAATATTTAAGAAATAACTTCTGGTAATGATGGTTGCATACTCCTTGACTATGTAAGAAAACAAAACAAAATCACCCTTGGGGTGGGTAGAGGGAATACCTACCACTGAAAAAAATAAACAAATTGATATTCACATATGCAAAGCCTCACATTTCATTGCTCACAAAAATATGTGATAACTTAAAAAAGTGATTGCCTGGTTCTCACCTATTTTATAGTTGGGCAAACGATCCTAGAGAGGCTAAAATAATTTTCTGAATTTATTTCCAGTGTTTTGGAAATTCATCACACCCCCCATCCCACACTCTTGGGATTATTATTATTAATGTAATATATATTTTTTCTATTCTTCTCTCCACTGACTACTGATTGTAGGTGAACTGGCACCCATAAGCTGATGACGGTGTTTTTATTGTATTGTGAAACTTCTGTCAGCTTCCACCCAGCACCTCAATCCTTTGCCCATGAAGTTAAATGATTAAATGACTGACATTCAGAGGAAAATTTCCTTGAAAAAATTGTTCAGTTTCAAGATTTCAAACCAAGATAATACTAATCAAAATCTACTTAAAGTCATTAAAAATAAAAGATACATTACTGAGTTTTATCCACTGACTCTATGGCCCTCCATAGTTTGAATGTTCATGCTGAATCAATGACTTTATTACTATTAGTTTTTCACAGTCATTTATGATTTTAAAAAAATGAATTCTGGACGGAGATCTTTCAAAAGACATTTGCTGTTGTTCACATATTATCTGATTACTGTAAAAGAAAGAAAAGTGAAGGTTTAAAATATAAAATGTATTTTAAAAGACTCTCAGGAGTTATTATAATGAAATATTTCTTATAATTGGTGCCAGGAAAGGAACTCCTCTCATATTAAAACACAATCCACAATAGGGGAGTTTCAAAATGGGAGTCTGCTAAATGGTAGTGGGATTTATATCCGTGAGAGAACTCGTGACCTGATCGATAGGGTCCAAGAAAGTTTCACTGAAATTACACCATGCATTTCATAATGTTCACTTTCTGTTATGCATTGTGTTGGTTCATTTGTTTCAATGCAGTGTGAGGAAGCAAATGCAGGAAAAAGAACATTTAAAACATTGATCAAAGGGAACTCTTAGACCTGACCAGGGGACATGCCTTTAAATTGTCAATGACATTCACTTGAAAAAATGAAAATTGCTTGAATGAATTAACACATGTGAGCAGAATCAATGAATACTGAACATTAGGACAAGCAGGTGGTATATTTTGAGTAATTATTTCATGCCTCAAGTGTGGTAGCAAACAATCACCTGAGGGACAAGATAGTTTACCATTTAAGAACAGAAGTATTCTTTCAAAAATGCATTGCCTAAAGTGACATATCGTTATGACAAAATGATTTTTTAGATGAAATGTCATGCAGTTGCAGAAAACTGAAGTTATGGACACTAGAGACGGTATCTATAACAAGTAGAAATTTCTAGTTTTCCTTAAAATCCCATGTAGATACAGAGAACTTACTCTGAAACTAAGATTGATGTTCATCCTTCCTTTTTCCTTCTTCCTTTCCAATTTATTGAGCGTCTATTAACTGGAATATCTGAAACAGGGCTTGCAGTGGGGTTTTCTGCCGTGGTAAAGAACAGTCATGATCTAGAATCCCTCAGCCCCAGGGATGGAATTAGGTGGTTGGCTTCACTCAACCAATAAACTAAGATTTCCCCTTGATTTAGAAATAATTAAGTGAGAAATGAGTCCCATATCCAGTCACCAAATTCAAAGAGAGGGTAACATCATGAAATTATTCTTAAAACCAGATACTCAGCACATCTATTGATTATGTGTGAGAGATAATTATTCTTAGAACAAATACAAAATACACCAATAGTTAGAAATCTAAGTACATGAGTATCTTAAGAGGTATAATAAGAGACTATGTTTGCCCATGATGTTGTCTTTGCTCAAAATTTATTTGACATTTTTTTTTTTTTTTAGCAAAACAGCCTTCACAGTATGTTATTTAAATATTTCAAACTGCTCTAAGTATTTTTTTTTCCTTGAGTCTTTTATTTTATGGAAAAAGTCTAAAGTTATCTAGAACTAAAAGGTGAACAATTTAGAAGACATGGGATATGGTTGAGGTTTAAAGAAAAAACAATTAGATTACTTTCAATGAGAATTTTATTTGAGCTCATAAATAGGTCAGAGACAATTGCACAAGAAGAATTTCACAAACATATGGCATTATGGGAACAAAGCCCCAAAATTCTAAATCCTATTACTGTTATTTTCTGAAGCACACTCTTCTTTTGTCCATATATACTCAGATATAAGGGTTATTTAATCCCTTATTACATGGACAAACGCTCAAGATGTCTATAGGTGTTATCACGACATGATGAAAGACACTTTTGTTACTTATTTTGAAGTTTTAAGAGAATTCTGACCTCCAAGAAGCTATTTACTCTGAACCAGTTATTTCCTAAAGAAACTTAGGGGATGCTTAAAATGATTTGAGTAGGATTATTCTATTAATTTGAAGTCCCCTATCTACAATCAATAACACAAGTTAGCTAGAGTTCAGTTGAAAGATTAGAGACTTTAGGGATTGAAATACAAAATGGTAACTACTGTTTATATTAGTGATGAAGAGTTTCTATCCAGCAAGAGGGTCACAGAATTAAAAATCACAATTAAATTGCCTTGAAGTTTAATAATGAATTTCCCAGAGAATGTAAACATCCTGTGGTTGAATGTTAAGATATGTTACTAAAATTACTGTACCCTTTTAAAGAAAATATATAAAGGATAATTATACGTAAAATCTTTCTGCATTTTAGAAACTGCAAAAATAAGTAGTTTGAAGGAAACATTATGTAGTTATATAGTCTCAAATTACAAAACAATATCAGAGCAAATCCTAGTATTTCTATCATTTGCAAGTACAGTGAGGGCACTGTTAAAATAAAAGTTCAAATTTATTTCTAAATATTGTAGACATATTCAGTGATGTTAGAATTTGAAGCATAATAATATATTTTCTGGAGTCATATAATTAATTTAAATTCACTGCTGCTTCACTAAGTTTTGTAGACATCAATACATGCAAGATGCAAGAAATCAACAGCACATTTTTTAAATAGACAAGTAGCCAAATACCAGATAGATAGATAGATAGTAGATAGATAGATATAGATATACCATATATGTATGTGTGTGTATATATATATATATATATATATATATATATATATATATATATATATATATATGGTATTTGATTACGTGCAGATTTACAATATAGCACCCATGAAATCCATTCAGATCCATGTATCCAGACTTAACTTTGAAGCGGTCATCATTAAGATGTCTGGGAGAAGAGAAAGAACTAGCAAAGGAGATTAAGAAGACCATCCAGTGAGACAGGAAGAAAACCAGGAGAAAATGATATACTGAAAGTCAAGAACGAAAGAGTTTCACAGAGAATGCAAAGAGAAATGGTGTGAAATGTTGCTGATAAGTAAAATGTGAGATCAGATAATTGGATTAAATATTGTGGAGAGTTTTGGTGATCTCGATAAGATAGCTTGATAGAGAATTGAGGGAAATATCCTGGTTTGTGTGATTTCAAGAGGGTTTGCAGAATATTGATTCTTATGAAAATGCACTAAGATAAGATTAATAAATGGATGGATAGTGGGGTGCATTGATGGATTGATATGTGGTAAAGCAAATATAGTAAAATATGAGTTATAGAATTTTGGTTATAAATATATAGTTGCTCACTGTAAAAAATTATTTTAATTTGCAATATGTTTCATTTTTAAATAAAACTTTTGATGGGAAAACACATCCTCAAAGATTAGATAATTCTTAAGGAAGATTATTAGAAAATGCTGTGTGTAATTTTAGGAAATTGCAAAGTAATATTACCTCATTTCCAAGTTTGTATAATTTTTCTGAACAGGGAAACATGATAACATAGAACAAAGAGAGTAGAATTGCTGGAACAGAGATGAATACTCACATGCAAGAGGTAGGGAATCTTATGCACAAATAAACTTATTGGCCTTAGCTAGGATCCCTGTTCATTGAGAATATGGGAAAAGGCAGAGTATTGGCGGTAATGAAGGTATTTCAGGATATATGGTGGTGGGAGTTTATAGAAATTCCCTTCTGAATGCATTTAATGGAAACAAGCATTGAAATGTGAGAAAAGAAGAGATTTATAATAAACTACTCAGTTGGGAAAGCAAAGTGTGTCTCCACTGTGTTCAATTGTACAGGTACAGGTGTTATATGGGCAGCAGGTTGTATTTGAAACAAAGTATAGTAAAATATTAATTATAGCATTTTTTATGGTCTGGTTTGCCAAATGAGTATGATAGAGTAGAGATAGTCTGTGAAGTTAAATCTTAGAAAATTATTAATGATAAGAAATAAAATAATTTTTACCTAGAAAGAAGCTAATTCAAGCCAAAATTGAGATGTATGAGTCTAGTAATCCATCTTTCCATTTCAATTATTCAATCTATATTTTGGAGAAGATTCTCTGCTTTGTAAAATTAAATAGTGGCAATCTTTCTACTTAAGGACACATGTTTTACGCACATCTCATACATTTCGCAAATAATGCTGATATTTCTCCATTCATACTGGTAGAGCACATTAATAAGCTTGGGTTAGCAAACAAAATACAGATAATTATGTATTGTTCTAGTGATAGAATATTCAACACAGGAAATGAACTCTTGTAATTAAAGTCACATGTCCAAACTCAAAATTTAGCCCACAAATAAGACTGGAAAACATCCATAATGGAATTTCATACTGGGTTTTCAGAACACTTTTCATGAAACTTTGCAATTTTAGAGCTTCTTTTTAAAAATTTGGATTAGCTTTTATTTAACTCCAAGAAATTATCACCTGTTGTACTTTTGCCGAAAAAAATCGGCCCATATTATAATGTTATCTCACATCCAAACTTACTTTTCTTAAATGCACACATTTTAACTCCTCCTTGTTATTAAAAAAAAAAATCACTTCATGCAAATTTAATGAAAAAGTAATTATGGTTTCTCACTAAACAGTGTACTTAGACAAAGAGTAATTGTATTGGTCTGTTTTCTTTTCTGTTTCTCTGAAAAGTTGTGTTCCTCAAATGAATAATTACCTACAGAATATTAAATGTTGCTATTATGGTTTACTCATCCCCCTGTACACAAAAACAGCAGACTTTCTCTTCTTGGAAATCTATCTCCGTCATGTTGAATAAGCTCACTGTCCATCATACAACTGGCATGGATCCTTACTCAATTCCACTGGAGTATAGTACTATGTTAAAAGATAAATCTGGTTTAATTTTAATCGCTGACATCCTGAGTCCATATTCCATTATAGATTACAAGGACTGATTATTATTATTATTATTATTATTATTATTATTATTTAATCTAATGAAAAGTCTTATGAGTACATGGGCATCATGGCCTTGTCTACAGTCCAGAATGCACTCTCAGGAACATCATATGCCATTTAGACCACCATAAACACGGCCATTGTTTTAATTTGAAAACAAATCTCTTGAAATACCTGAGAAATTATGACAGCTGCAGGTATCTACTCTCCTAACTCTAACACACTCCAGTGCCAATCAGCTGTTTGGACATAGCTAACCTGATGTAGTGATGTCTTGGGCTCTGCTGGAATCTTATCACAGATGAGATAAAGGGCTCCTTCCCAGGAATCCTCCAGAGACACTAAACACATCTGGTTACAGAGGTGAGGACAGGAAAACAGCACATTTAGGTAAAAGTTTTCTCTTTAGAGACTTGTGAACCTCTTGCAGACTGCTCACCATTGAGTGTGTGTTGATATGCTTCAGTTCCAGAATAATCAAGAATTTTTCTGAATCCCCAAAAGCCAAAACTACTAAGTTTCCCTGCCTTGGAGCCCAGAGAGTCAAAACTCAATCCTAAAAGAACTTTTTGCTTCTCACCCTTCACAGGATACCTACCATATAGCACACTCCCTCAAGAGAAACTGAGCCCAGAGAACAGCAAAACGATACCAGTCTATCTCACTCAGGGACCCTAATAGGAAGAACCAAATCAAACAGAATAATCGCAATACTTAGTCAAAAAGACGAGCTGGGGTGTTGGAGAAACAAGATAAACACCCAACAACAAGAATGACAAAGTATGTGTATTCTTCATATACATATATGAAAAGTACTTTAACAGATTAAAATGTAAATCACACACACACACACACACACACACACACACACTCCTTCCTCCTCCTCCTCCTGTCTCATTCCCCATTCTGTCTTTAATTAAAAAAAAATGACATTATTTAGGTGTATGTGATATGAAATAAACAACATATTTAAAGCGTATGATTTGTTAAGTATACACCAGAAAATCAATCACCACAAGTAAGTACATAAACATGTCCATCACCCCCAAAACTGCCCTTGTGTCCCTTGATAATCACCACCCCCTACCCTTCCCAAATACTGCCACCTTCCACACTCTATCCTCAGACAACCAATCATCTGTTTTCTACAGATTACAGAATCTATAGAATCACTATAGATCAGCTTGAATTTGCTAGAATTTTATATAAATGTAATTATATATTATATGATCTTTTTCTGGGCTTTCATTCAGCATAATTATTTTTAGATTTATTTACATTGTAGTGTATATCAAGAGTCGATGCTCATTACTTCTTAATGCTAAGTAGCAATCCATTGTATCTATGTCATTTTGTTTATCCATTCACCTATATTGAAGGATATTTGGGTTATTTTCAGTTTTTCAAATAAATTACAAAAAAAGTTTCTCTTAATACTGGCAAACAAGTATTGTATAGACACATATTTTCATTTGATTAAGTCTAAATATTAATATATACATATATATATGTATATATATATATGTATATATATATATATATATATATATATACATATATATATATATATATATATATATTATAGACAAGGCTTTTCTTATCTTAAATAAGTCTTTGCTAAACCAAAATATCAAAAATCCCTCTTATATTTTTTCTGGAAGTTTTATAGTTTTAGCTCTTACATTTAGGTTTATGATTCATTTTGAATGAATGCATATGGTACAAGGTTTAGATTGAAGTGCATATTTTTTGCAAGAGTATAAATATACAATTGTCTGAGTACTATTTGTTGAAAGGACTATCCTTTCTCCCCTGAATTGTTTTTGCACTTTTGTCAAAAATATATTGGCCACATAAGTAGGGTCTATTTCTAGACTTTCAATCTGTCCCATTAAAATACTTGTCTATCTTTTTTTGCTAGCATAGCTTTGATAATAGGTGAAGCTTGAAAACGATATTTGATGGGTGAGTTCTCCAACACCGTTCTTTTTCAAAGTAGTTTTGCCTAGGCCCTCTGTATTTCCCTATATATTTTAGAAATAGCTTTTCAATTTTATATAAATTCTATTTGAATGTTAATTGAGGTTGAAATCATTCCATATATCATTTTGGGAGAAGCTGACTTCTTAAACAATATAGAATTTTCTCATCCATTAATACAGTATATTGTGCCATTTAAGTCCTCTTGAATTTTCTCAGCAATGGTTTGTAAATTTTGGTGCACAAGCATTACATAATTTGGTCATATTTACTTCTAAATATTTTATATTTCATACGTCATCAGAAATTACAACTTAATCCCAGTTTACAATGTTTTGTTTCTGGTATATAGAAATACAATAGAATTTTATTTATTAGTCTTCTATCTGACTATATTGGTATTCTTGTTATATTCACTTAGTTCTACTGTTTCTTGTTTGTTTGTTTTTCGATTTTTTATTTAATTTTATTTTTAGATAATTTCTGTGAATGAGGCAGTGACATTTCTTTTTTCCTAATTGAGATGCCTTTCTGTTTTTCTTACCTTCTGAAATTGGCTAGGACCTCCAGTACAATGTGAAAGAACTCGTGAAAGAAGAAATCTGCCTTTTTACAACTTTTGGTGAAGAGCACTCAGGCATTCTTCCGTAAATGTGATAGCTGTACATTTCTCATATACTCCCTTATTATTAGTGTGAGAAATGTCCCGTATATTCCTAGTTAGCTGAGAGTTTTTACTGGGAATGGATGATGGATTTTGTCAAATGCTTTTTCCACATCTAATGAGATATCCACCTGATTTTCATTTTTAGTCTGTCCATACAGTGAATTGCATTGATTGACTTTATTTTGAAAAGAGTTTTAGATTCACAGAAAACTTGAGAGAAAATACTACAGGAAGTGTGTATGTATTTCACACCCAGTTTCCTCTGTTCTTAATATCTTACATTAGTATGGTATATTTGTTACAACTTATGAATAATATTTACATAGTACTATTAATTAAAATCCAGTTTATTCAATTCATTCATTGTTACCTAATGTCCATTTTCTGTCGCAAGGTCCCATCCAGAATACCACATTACATATAGTCATTTTCAGTCCATTTGGGCTGCTACAACAAATATACCATAGCTTGGGTGACTTATAAACAACAGAAATTTATTTCTCCCATTTCTGGAGACTAAGTCCAAAGTCAAGGCAGCAGCAGATTCAGTTTCAGGTGAAAACCCTCTTCCTGGTACATGGATGGCCGCCTTCTGGCTGCAACCTCACATGGTAGAAGGGATAAGGGAGCACTCTGGGGTCTCTTTTATAAAGACACTAAGCCTATTCATGAGGGCTCTGCTTTCACAACCTAGTCAATTCCCAAAAGCCCACCTCCAAATACCACCACACTGGAGATTTGGTTTCACATGTGAATTCTGAGAGGACACACACATGCAGTCCTAGCAGTCATGTCACCTTAAAGTCTTCTTGGTGGTGACAGTTTCACATATGGAACTTATTTCTGATATACTGAACAGTTTTGAATAGTTAAGTGAAGGGTTCGAGAGTGACTGCTTGTGGATACAAGGGATCTTTTTGGTGTGATGGAAATGTTTTAAAATTGGATCATGTTGATGGTGTTCAATCCTATAAATGTACTAAACAATACTGAAATGCACACTTAAAGTGAGTAGATTTTATGGCATGTAAATTATACCTTATTGAAGATGTTCGAAGAACATACATAAAACAAATGGGGGAAAACAGAATATGTACCAGTTATTGGATGATATCAGAGAAATAATATTTTCTTATTGGAATTTTATATAAAAAGTGCTTATTATGAAGATAAGCAGGAAGTGAAGTGTCATGTTTGTTACTTATTTTCAAACCTGCATATCTTCATAATATATTATACACATATTTGAAAAAACATATATATTTGAAAACATATATATTTCATTTATCATATATTGCACATATATAGCATAGAAATGCATATGTAAGAAAATGATACAATATCAATAGTCGTTGAATAAAGGTAGAAATTATGTCAGTGGTCATTAATTAATGTTCAACAGGTCTAGTTGAATATTTTATATAAAAATTTGGGAAAAAATGTTGGAGCACATAAGAAGAAGTTGGAAAGTCATCACCACATTAAAAAAAAAAAAAAAAAGAAAGAAAGAAAAGAAAGAAAGAAAAGCACCCATTCTCTGTGAAGACTCTAAATTGGGAACAGAAGTAAATCGCTTTAATATTTAAAGAAAAAAAAAGACTACTTCAAACCTTCAGAAAATATTATTAAATATTATTAAATTATATTAATAAAAAGATTTAATACCTTTCTAGAAAGCAATAAGACAGAAAAGTTAATAAGTAGAAAACATTAAATTCCTTATTTTTGACTGATAACCCAATGATATCTAGTAAAAATTACAAGATTTAATGAGAAATTTTTGTAAGATGGATGGATAAAAGTCAAATATAAGAGCATCAACGGCTTTTCTGTACTCCTATAATAAATGTTATAAACTAAAAAGAGAACAATCTCATTTACAGTAACATGAAAAACTATAAAATTTGTAAAACTATACTTAAAAGTAACACGTTACAGGAAATTGTGCATAAATATAACGCAAAATGCCAATTCTTCCACATTTAATATGAAAACCTATTGCAATTCTAATCTGAATACCAAAGAAAGGCCATTTTTGTTTAGAATTGGATAAAATACACTTAAAGTTCAAATTGAAGAGCAGTGTGGGGAAGATTACCTTGCAAGCAGCAGAATATACTAGAAAGACACTGTGATCAAAGCAATAGGTGTAGAAAAACACATTCTAGATCAATAGCACTGAGTAGAGGATCCAGAATCATATATACTCCTGGGTGTAGAATGTCTATATGCTATAGCAAAGGCAGTTAGTCATTCAAAGGGAAATCTGTCTCGATCAAATAATGCTGGCAAAGCTAGATATCCTTCTGGGGAAGAAAAAATTAAATGCCCAGATTACAAAATTAAATATTTTGGACAAATTAAAATTTAAATAGGATGAAATATTAAACTCCTGCAAGATAATCAAGAAGCCCAAATGTAAAATCAGTGGCAGTGTCATGGTACATAGAGTAGGAGAGACTTTTCTGAGATTGGAATTCTAAAAGCTATAAAGCAAATATGGACAACTATGGAAATATAAAGATTAAAAACTATTAATTGATCAAAACTATAGTTTAAAAGCTCATAGATAAGTAAAAAAGAAAAAAAGAAAATTAGATGACAAAGATTATTATTTATGATACACAAAGACATCTTACAAATTGACAATATGGCCACACATTATTCACTTGGAAATATGGAGAAAAAATGTAAATAGCTATGTTACAGAAGGAGAAAAGAACATATCCAACTAACTTAGTAAAATGCTAGAATTTACTAGAAGTCAGAAAAAATAAATAAAAGTGGCAATGAGTAATTTTTACAAACTCTCTCCCAGGAAATATTTAAAAGAGCCATAACACCCTATGGTGGAAAGGTGGAACAAAAGGTACTCATTCATTGATGGTGAAAATATGAACTACCTTTTTAGAAAGTAATATGAAAACATCAATTTAAATACATACATAAGTACACATACATACACAAATCTTTCTCATAGAAATAAAATATTAAATAAAATACAAGGACATTGCCTTACCTCAATTTCTCCCAAACACGAGACTGTGGCACAGTTTTATTGCTAACAGGCTGGTGGAGGTGTAATTCAAGAGCAGTAAACATCAGGAAAGGGAAGTGTATATAAAGTGTTGTGCTATCAAGCTAGCTACAGCCTCACGGGAAACTTAGCCCATTGCTCGATCACAAATGACATCTATTGAGAAGCTTTATAAAACCTCTGCCCTCTGAAAAGTCATGGAGGAGATTGAGGAAAGGCCAGGAATTTTCCTATCCACTTCTTGGCTGCGTCCACCCCACCCACCTCACCCATCAAGCTTGTATTTAGAACTGTATCTCTGATAGCTGCTGGTAAAAGTTAGCACTTTGGATGTTAGCACTTCTTCCATGGCAGGAGTGATGGAGACCCACGCCAACCTTTGAGGGAAGCTTAGAGAACCAATGATGAAGAAGCAAAGTAACAGTGATCATTTGACTTTCCCTGGAGCAAAAAGTCGGTTGGGGAGATGGGGATGGCAGGTGAGGGTAAAGCCAGTCTGGAGAGTCCTCTAAATTAGGTCTGGGACAGACATAAACAAGAATGTTTGAGGCACTGTTATTCAGTGGCAGAAAATTGGTAACAAACCCAGTACTCAGAAAGAAGGATGGTGAAATAAATACAGGTTTTTCTGAACTAAAGTAAAAGACCAAACGTTGAAAGGAAAACACAAATGCAAGAGTGAAATGCAAATACATACAAATTCCAGTCATCATCATGTCATGCCTCTATTTTTCCAGGTGCCCTCCCATACACCATATTTTCTTTGCATGACTCTGGTCAGGTTAAGCTTCCCCCAAACCTGTTTTTGCACAATCATCCTCCTTCTACTCAAATGGCATCACGTGGTATACTATCTGCAGATCCAGTCTAACTCATTGAAACGATGATGGAAGGTTTTTATCACCCCTGTTAGACCTACATTCTTGCTTGTCAGTGCATTTTATGAATGCATTTCCATCCTCAACTCTCCAATATTATCATCATTCCCACCAAATCAATATGTTTGTTGTGCCAAATCGTATATTAGGCTGACTGCTGTTTCTTTGATCATTGCAGTTCCTGCAAATAAAATATTCCCCAGCCTCCTCTTTACCAGTTCATGTCACTCACTTCCCTGAAAATACCACTTCATTGCAAATTAAAAGACTTAAACCCGTCCTTAGCCATTGATCCATTTCTGGGAATAGTCAATGAGGGTCAAAAAGATTTAGTGATAATGATGTCCAATGAAACTTCATAATAGCAACAACATCAGAAACCACTGTATGTTCAAAAAGAGATAATTAAATTAATTTTAGAACATTGATACAGCAACAAAAAAGTGAACATTCAAAATTATGTTGTCATGAACTACGTGATCTCAAAGAAAAAAAAATTAGTGTTTATCCTTACAATAAAAAAAAAAGTTTTGAAATTTAGCAATTGTTTAATTGATGGAGTTTTGTATTCTGCAACACTACAAATATATGATTTATAAGAAAGCATAGTACTTAGGTTCGTGGGGTTGTTTCTTATATTACTCTTCATGAATGGATGATGATATCATCACCAAGACCAATATAAGCAATAGAATGGCAACTTAATGCAAAAGGAAAGAGGTAGGAGAGTGCATGGTGGTGAGCAGACGGCTTACTTACCGAATGGAAATTAAAGTATTTGGAATGGACAGACCCCATCCTTCAGTAAAAGCCTTCTTAAACATCATTTCTTTTGGCCACAGTTATGTATAATTATGCATACTTATTTAGGGGCACTGAGTTAGAAATTACCTTCACTGAGTTAGAAATTTTTACAGTGCAGATATGTTATGCTATTAGTTAAATACAACCAACAGCATTTATATAACATTTAAATAATTATGTTAAAAAACGTAAAACCTGATTGATAGATGCTGACCCAACAGCCCTTGCAAACTTTGTCCTGTCCCATAGAAGTACAGAGTCTGGGAAATTCAATACAAATTTTCATATCCTCTTTTATAGATACGCTTGTCCATGTCACATAGTTATATACAATGAGATGTAAACAGAAGTTGCTTGGTGGGTTTCTGGGAATTTCTGTTTCCTTAATAATAAGTGACAGATATAGACAGCACCATTCCTTCCTACTTTCTTCTTGCCTTGAACAGAAATGCGATGCCTGGAGCTTTTCAAGCCACCGCGAGGGCCAAGGGGATTGTGGATATTAAACAGAGATTTGCTCAAGCAATTTTAAGCATTATAGTTTAGATAAGTGCCTCAGTGGAAAAGTAGAGAGTCTCCAGCTGGTACTGAAACATTTGATCTAATAAATAATAAATATATTTACTTAATTAAAAATATGTGAATATATCCTCATGGTAAACATTCAAACTATCAAAAAGTGCATTAGTGAAAAATAAACAGTATACACTTTGCCTAACGTCTAGCTGTAAATCTCTCTCTCTTTTTAAAGACACATGTGTTAGAACAGGCTTAGGTTTACAACAAAATTGATAGGAGAGTATAGAGATGCATTTTCCTTTTCAAAGGGAATCACTGTAAATGGTTGCTCTTTGTTCTTCAATATCTCTGTTTAAATATTCACATAAGTATACATATAGCATAAATATGATTTTGTCTTACGTGATTTAGCCAGAAATAGTACTGTGTGTATTGTTCTGAAATGTTCTTTCATTATTTACTATTGTGACATGGAAATCTTTCCAGGTATGGCCATGAAGGTTTCACCTTATTCTTTGTAACTATTGTGTTATAAGCCATAGCAAGAGGGCACCATCACATATTGAAATATTCCTCATTAAAGGGAATATAGGTTAGATTCAATGTTTTGCTATTACAAATGCTGCTATAATAAAAATTCATCGATATGAAATTTTTGCGCATATGTATAAGTAATGCTTTGGGCTAAATACCTTGCTCTACAATAGAAGAGGTAAGCAAATTGTACATTTTGACAGTTACTGTCAAATTAACTTCAAAGGAATGTTTTATAAATTTATATTATCATTGGGAAATAAAACATTGTGTTTCCCCATAATCTTACCCAAAATTGACATCATTAATCAATTTTAGTTATTCTTTCAAAATAATAGGCAAAATAAATTAATTTCAGTTTGCATTTCCTAATTATTCAGTTATCTTGTTATAGAATTATTGAAATACATACTATATTTTTTGTACATAGACTATTCGTATATTTTATTTTTTTCTATATGTCTTTTTGTTACTGATTTTATTATTTATTTCATTATTTCTCATATTAGTTTTTAGCCATTTTATATAGCCATATTTTACTAGCCATATTTTACTAAAATATGATAATTTAAATTTTAGCTTTGTTTATATATGTAATTTCTACAGAGCACTTAATTTTTATATAACTAAACTTACCAGCTGTTTCTTTAATATTCAGGTTCATTCTTGTGCTTAAGTAGGCTTATTTTCAGAAAATGGTAACAATTATTGAAAACTTCTTTCAAATGCCTTCATATTTGTCCCTAAATAGAACTCGTTAGTTTCCACCTGGGAACTATTGCTGTGTATATTATAATTTAGGGTTCAAAATTAGTTTTCTAAATAGAATGTCAGAATATTAAGTAGTTCATGTTTCATGAAATACCACCAACTTCACTGTATTCACTTGACCATACTTTTATAATATGCTATATTATGAAATATATCAATAATCCAGAAAATCATAATGAATATCATGACAACCGTTTGGGTGGCCACCATCCAGCTATATCTAATATTAACATTTTTTTTTTTTTTTGCTTGAGGTTAAAAGGGAAAATGAAAAATCAGTACAAAATATCATGTTTCCTCGAAAATAAGACCTAGCTGGACCATCAGCTCTAATGCGTCCTTTGGAACAAAAATTAATATAAGACCCAGTCTTATTTTCCTATAAGACTGAGTATAATATAATACAATATAATATAATATAATATAATATAATATAATATAATATAATGTAATGTAATGTAATACTGGGTCTTATATTAATTTTTGCTCCAAAAGATGCATTAGAGCTGATGGTCTGACTAGGTCTTATTTTTGGGGAAACACGGTAGTCTCATTCAATCCTAATGTTGTTCTTCTATCTCTTTTATTTTCCTGAAGTTATTGTGCATCATTCCATATATATAATTGTAAATTTTCTATTCTACTATGTAGCTATAAAGAATAGATAGTAGGGTTTCCATTCTTTAATCTTTACAATAAATGATTCAGTATTCTGGCATGACTACACAATTTCCCTCCGTAACATTTTATTTCTTTGTTTTTCTCCAGATGATTATTATATTTCACAACCAAAAGGTTTTTATATTTAATCATATCACTTATGGCTCTCTGCTTTTTCTCTTATTCTATATCTGCTTCTGACTTTTAAAATCTATCCTGCCAGCCTATAATCTAACACGTAATCTATATTGAAATGTTTTAGAATATGTCTATGGGTGGTTAGAATTCACAATTTTTGTATTAATGAAACTATTCTTGTTTTTCCTTTTCTCTTGAATGCTGCTCTAGCCGAGTATAGAATTTTGTATTATGATTTCATTGTCAGCTGACATTCAGTAGTTCTTTCGATCTGTTGCATACTGAATTCTATTTTGTAATTATTTTAAATTCTCTTAAAATCTTGATTTTTCTCACTTGCCTTGGTTTAATAACTTGCTTGCATAACATGTATGATGTAGTTCTTTTTTTTTTCTCACGTACCCCGCTTGAGAGTTGGCAGTCACTTCCTGTGATTAACTATGACTTCATTAGGTTGATATTTTCTTCTATTCCTTCTGCTTATATCTTTTCCTTTTTCATCAATTTCTCTTTTTAGACCTTGTATTAGATTAATAATGAATTGACTTTTTTTTTTTTATCTAAGCATTTTACATGCTCTTTCAAATTTTATCATTGTCCTTACTGTATTCTCGGTTTCTTCCAACTTTAATTAAAAAAAAAAAAAATGTCAATTCTATCCATGTGCCTATCTAAGTAAGATTTCCCCCCTTGATAATATTTTCAAGGTATTTATTTACTTCCTTTTAAAAGAGACAGCCCCAAACTTCCAAAGATGTAATATCTGTTCCCACTGTCTGATAATATCTCACACACACATACATATCTTTCATTCGCTTCATTAACACAGCGGATTTTGATGTTATTTTTCTGTTTTGCAATGTGGTTGCTTATCTTTCATGCCATTGATTTTCCTTAAAGGCCTGTTGGATTTCAGTGACCTGTTATATTTGTATTTGGAATTCCATATGCACCAGTTTTGAGGTGTTATTTCTATTTACCATAAACTGCTGTCAGTGACTGAGTGAGTTACAGGATTACTGTCAGATGGTTTATGCTGGTCATGTGACTTCTGGCCATGGAGGCCCCTGAGTTGCTAACACTAATAATACCCGTTGGCCTCATGGATGCAGATAATTTTTCCTAATTATTTTAATCCAGGGCAAATACCTCTGCTGTTTACTGCTTGATTTAAAGAGGGAACAAAGTTTCAAACCATTTAGCTAGCTTGACTGGGCTGTTTTCTCAAATATTTTGACAGTTGCCCTAAGACTTCTCTTCTGCTTCTTACATTCACTGCCTATGAGGTAACACATGACTGACATCAGAGTCATTCCTCTGAGTTTCAGGAATTCCGGATTCATGGAAATAGCCATTTTAAAAACTAAACATTATGATACAAAGTCTCTTTATACTATTTGGGGTACGTGGCCATAGGCAACTGAATTAGCCCTTGTGAGGGCCACTTTCCTTATTTGTAGTAAGGATGAGAATAGCTTTATCACAGGTTTATAGTGAGAATTAGAGATACTATATATATATATTATATATATATAATACTTACAAAAATATTTTGCACATAGTAGTATCTACTTTAGAAGCGATAGTTTACCCCATAATACTTAAATGCATTAACTACTGTAATTGGTGAACGTTTATCTAAGAAGGCCCTAATTCAGAACATCTATTTAACTGTTTATTAGTAAAGAGAAAATGTTTGAGAAATGAGGTCACAAGATAGCTAAATTCTCCTGGATTATAGTCACTGTTTGAGGTACTACAATGTAATCCCAAAGAGTAAAAGCTTCATAAAAAATTGGAGAAGGAAATAAAAAGAAAACGATAATCCCTGCTTCTGAGAATTGACCTTACATACTGTCTCATATAGATGCAAATGCAGATGGTTGACATCATTGCTGCTTCAACTTCAGATTTTACGAAAAGAACTACTTGTGCCTGAGCATTCATTCATACTATAAATAAAGGGATTTACAGTTCGTGCAATAACTGTCGATACCAAATTTAAAGAGTAGAAGAGAAGAAGTAGTTATATGTTCAGATATTAATATCTATAGAGATGGGTGTTTTAATTGGAATCTACATCTGTGTTCCTTACCATTATTTTGATATTTTCTGTTTTATAGGTAATGGCCATTTTCTGAGGCTGCAAAGTAGATTAAAACTGATATATCTTTCCCATGATCCATTTGATTTATTTTTATATAGCAAACAAAATAAATAGGCCAATTTTGCCGATGGATGGGTTGTTATCTTGATCATATTACTGTCTCAGCTAGACTAATACTTTGGTTTCTAATTCACTGCATGTAACAGTTTGAAAAAAATCAACTAGATTTCCAATTTACCAAATTGTTTTATATGGATTCAATACGAATTTTTTAGTATACTTAGCACTTAAAAAGCGAACAAGAGCTGTAAATGTTGTTTAATGCTGATATTAAGCATAAATCACATGTTTTCAAGGGCACATGTATCTCATTACTCCTTTAATGATGAACTGGAAAAGTATTTTCAGATATTAAAGAACAAAAGTTGAATTATGGGTTGCTTATACATAACAAGCTCTGAAGTCAAATTATGTGAAGAATTCAGATTTACACAATTAAAAGCTCTGTGACATTAGGCAACTTCTTTAACCTCTCTAGGCTAATTTTTCATTCAGTCTGTAATACAGAGATAACAATAAGACTTCACAGGGTTGGTGTGAGAGCTTAAGGAGAAAAGATACACAAAGAATATTAACACAGGGAAATAATAAGCACTGAGTAAATATTGGCTATGATTATTTCACTTGCATCTATTGAACCCTTTTCATTTCACATTGTGCAGTAAGAATAACCAACAAGTTTGACGCATTTTAAGCAGATTTTATTTTGACAAATGTTTAAACCTGGCAAGGATAGCGCACCTTACTGTAGACTGGTATTCTGTATATTTGGTTCACCTCTAAACCAATGCAATGTAGGGAATTGAGCAAGAAAACAAACCCTCTAATTTGGCTCTCAGTTTAATCAAGGCTATGAAAATTAGGTAGCTTTTAGAAAAGGAATAGATTTGTAAAACAAATCAACAATTGATTAGTAAGTCAATAGAGATGTCAACTCCTCGACTGTTTGATCTCTTAAATTGCAAGTTAAGTAAGAGATGATCAGAGAAAGGAAGGATTTAGGATCAGGAATCTTTATTACTCTTAATTATAATACAGAAACTCACAGGCTGGCTGAACCCATGTTATACAAAGGCAAACTGTGCTATAAGTTACATTTATGTTGATTGGGTCCTTTGGTTGTGATTATGTTCTTTCCGTTGTTTTCTTTCCTTCTAAATATTATAGGACACTAGACCCTTAATAAGGACTAAAGGCTTTGAATACATTTGATGATTGCCTACAATGTCAGGCATATAAATAATTTCTCTTACAAATTTTACTTAAATTTTAAAGCATTAGTGGATGTGAATGCTTAGGCTGAAACTTAGAGTATAAAAATGTGATGGGCTGGTTTGCACAGTATCTTAAACTTTTAAGCTCATATTTGGTCCCTTTATTTTTTTTTTTTCTTTGGCAGGAAGTTTCATTATTTGTATATGATAATGAACTTCATCTTTATTTTAACACTTGAGCTTAAAGATAAGAGGGCCTGAAGTCTGTCAGAATGATTTAGTCAGGTACTTATCCCAAATCAGTAGGCACAGACATTTCCTTCTTCATTCATTCAAGTGTTCACTCCAACTGTTAGTGCCATAGAGACCATCAAAAATGATTAGGTTTGGGATTGGTTGGAGAGGGGACAGAAAAGAGTTATTTGCAAAACGGAAAGCTACGTCTCTCAATGTTTTTGAGCTTGACTTACTGTTTAGAAAAATACCTAAATCAGCCTTTGAGTCATTCAAAAACATACTTTTAGCTTTACTGTTGTTAATTATTTGACATCCATATCTTTCAGTTTGGTGCTCACTTTATCTAACTCTGGATTTAAGAACATGAAACAAAACACATTTTATTCCTTCCTATTCCTAGATGTCATCTTCCTCCAATATAAGGCTGTTTTGTCCACATTGAAAATTTGTTGTTTAGTGTAGCCACTTTCATTAATTATCTTAGCTATATCTCAGTGACTTCTTTCTCTAAACCTCATGAACCAGCCTCTGCTAGTTTCAAGCTTTTCTGCTGCACCTTCCTCACCTCTCCAGCCTTCATTCGAATTTAAGAGAGTTAGGGCCTTGCTCTGGATTAGGCTTTGGCTAAAAGGAATATTATGGCTCGTTTCATCTTCTATCCAGACCACTAAAACTTTCTAGATTATCAGCAGTTAGGTTGGTTTGCTTTCTTATCATCTGTGTGCTCACTGGAGTAGCATGTTTAATTTCCTTCAAGGACTTGCTCTTTGCATGCACAACTTGACTAGCCGTTTGAGACAGAGGCCTAGCTTTCACCTTGTCTTGGCTTTCGGCACGCCTTCCTTACTAATGATTACTAAGCTTAATCATTTCCATCTTTTTATTTAAAGTGGGAGATGTACAACTCTTCCTTTCACTTGATAACACTGTACGGTTATCAATTGGCCTGATTTTAATATTGTTGTGCCTCAGAGAATAGAGAGGCCCAAGAGAGGGAGAGAGCTGGGGCAGCTGGTCAGTGGAGCAGTCAGGACACACACACTTAGTAAGTTCACCATCTTATATGGCTATGGTTTGTGGCACTCCAAAACAATTATGGTAGTAACATCAAAGATCACTGAGCACAGATCACCATAACAAATATAACAATGATTAAAAAGTTTGAAATATCACAAGAATTATGAAAATGTGACACAGAGAGAAAGTGAGCAAATGCCGTTTCATTATTTTTTAGTTCCACTACTATCCACACAGAGATGATATAATTATACCTAAACAATAAACATAATAAACCCAAATCTTTGAGAATTGATTAAATAATTTAATTAGTTGGAAGGTTAGAAGATAGACACGTCCATAGTTTTCTCAGATATCATCAATATCCAATTAGAAGATTTGTAAAGAAAAGATGTAGGTCACAACAGCAACAAAATTTTAACTTATAGAAACAAACTGATTAAGTGATCTGTAAAATAGGAAACTATAAAACTTGAAAAGCATAGAAGCACTTGAGTTAAAGGAGAGACTCCCCAAGGTAAATAATTGAAATAATCAAAATGGGGATGTTTCCATTTTCTCCCTATTATTTAAACAATAGAAATCAATGTCAGTCTAAATCTCATTTTTTGGTGGAGTGTGTGGGAATGCAGTTTAAAAAATGCATTTGAAATTTCACATGGAAGAGTCAGTGAATAAGGAATGCCAGGAACATTTTCAAAAGCAATCAAAATGAAGAAGTGTGGCTTCTACTATGATGGCAGCAGAAACAAAGGTACTGATGAAAGGGAAGTTTCCCAAAAGGGTGGGGAAACTGAAGGAGGATGGGTTCTTAAAAGAAGAGAAGATAGGATGCTAGTTCTACAGAAACAATAACATCTAGAACAGACTTGTCCACTGTGTCCCCAGGCTACTGAAACAAAAGATGTTTTTAATAGGCACATTTAACAAAGCTTTAAAAAATAATTAAAAAAGTGAATTTAAACAAGTCAATTTAAGTTAGCACTGCACCAGAATGGGCAGCTCTTAAAATGTTTATCAATGACAGATTACATAGAGTCATTAAGGTGAGTTAGAATGTTTGGAATACTTTTCTAAAATACTGATACTGATGGAAAAGAGACTAAGTGGACCCCATGGCTCCCGATACCCTGTGAGAAATGGTTAGATAGAGTAGGCATTTCCTCCTTTAGGATCACGTTGCTGTGGGACTGTCCTATAATACTTGTAGATTAAGCTCAGTGGGCAGAAATCATCTCAATGCATCCTCTGTACTTGGCAAGAAAGAGCCGCGGCATCATACTTAAATTGTGAAACGTATTTTGGCTGAGAAAGTCAGGTCTTGAAATATGCTTGCCAAGACAGTAAAGTGAAACAAAATGAATACTGAATTATACATCAATATGCATATATACATAGCCACCCACATACCATGTTTGGATGATAAAGAGACTGAAGATTGGTATTAAACTATTTAAATAGATAGTCCAAGGGTAGTCTAGGAAGGCTCAGGGTGCATTGTACTTTGGGGAAACATTCAGCCCCATGTTTTCCAGAACCCGCTGAATCTGGGTTCAAAGGCATTTGAAGCTCTGGAACTGTCAGGACTTGAAAGATGAGAACGGGCTGCCTGTGACATGAGCCACAAATCTTGAGCATACGGAAGAGGCTGACCCGCTGTGCTCCACAAATGAGAAATTTGTCTCTCTTGGCTTTTTAGGATGTGCTGTGTGCTGAGACACTGTGAAGGAACAGTTCTACCAGCAAAGCCTGAAATGGCAGACACGTTTTTCACAACACCTTGCAACAACCTTTCAGTTGGAGGCCGAATCTAATGCACTGGGAAAGAGGTCAATTGTAACAAACAAAAGGAAAACAACCCAACAGCTGTAACTTTCACCATCAAAGTTTCTCAGTCAGATTTATATTTCAATCTGAAGGAAGGGGTTTGAGGAAATAGTCTAGTTGCCATCTCAACAAAACAAAAGGAAAACACTATGGTGGATTCTATCTTGTAAAACTGACAACTGACACTGGGATACGTTGGCTTTGAAAGTCTTGGGGGCGAGGTAGGAATGGGATCTGGTTCATATAAAAAGGGTTATTTGATTTTACTTGATTATTAAGCTGAAGTAAAATAATTGAACGTTGAATGATGAACAGGACTTAACTCACTTCCATTTTTTCCTGCACTCATGATTTTTACAGTTAACCAGTGGTTTGCATTGCTTCATTTCCTTTTTGTCAGCCATGGAATACACCAAATGCTGAGCAACCTGAGCTATGTTTACATTAATAGTGCCTGGAATTAATTTCATCAGGTGACACTCATTGCCTTATTAAGTAACTGGAAATCATTTGAATCTCTAATTGCTCTCACGAACAAGAGGGAGACACCTGCACCCTCAGTCGTCCCTCATCTCGAGGGCAGGCGTATGGGATTCTTCACAAACACACTGGTATCATTCCTCCTGAGATCAATAATTACAGCCCTTAAATTCTACTCCCTCTGATGAGGATTTTCCCCTCCTAGGAAAGTCATCTTTCATTTGTCCCTATGAAATATATATCTTAATGAACTAATGGGCCCAAACAAATGAGTTTCTCTTCGGATGACACACTGGTCTGGCTTGCTGGCTAGAAGGTGAAGTAAAACATGAAGGCGGCATTGATGATAGTGATTAAAACACCGGCTTTGACAGGGCAATAACTATAAAATCTTGCTGCTAGTAATAATCTCTACAATACAACGGCAATCCCAGTGCACCATATGTCACAGCCTAGCAATCCATCTCTACGAGTGTCACTGACTTCAGCAGGTTCCAGAAGAGCCCATCATTATTTTTTAAGTGGGGGGAAATGAGGACACAGT
This sequence comes from Rhinolophus hipposideros, assembly GCF_964194185.1. NCBI lineage: Eukaryota > Metazoa > Chordata > Mammalia > Chiroptera > Rhinolophidae > Rhinolophus > Rhinolophus hipposideros. The sequence continues at coordinate 33,903,389 of NC_138069.1, read as the reverse complement.
TCCATCGCTGTACTGCATTAGTCATTCCAGTTCAATCCTTGAGCTGACTTACTTATTTTCACGAAAAGGAATCTATACACTTCAAACTATTAGATCTGTAGTTTACATTTTTCGGTTGGTATTCTTTGGATCATTTATTTCTTGCCCTGCAGCCTCCAAGGGGTGTAAGCTTGCATTTTAAATATATTTAATTTGAACAACGAAAAGTTTCTGAAATTTGTTAGTAATTATTCAATCATGTATATGTATGTAGGTATATGCGCAATCACACACACACACACATACAACACACACAGAGGGTGCCAAAAAATGTATACACATTTTAAGAAAGGAAAAAACTGTATTAAAATTACGCTGACGGTAACCACTTTGAGTACCTCTTGTCATTGCAGAAGTTAAACGTGACTTGTATTCACCTTTATTATTGGTGTTTATTGAGTCTTACAATTTTAAAAGAGTTGTTTCCTTTTTTATAATGTGTATACATTTTTGGCACCCTCTGCATATATAAATCATTATTATTGAACGTAAGAGGAACTCAGTACTTACAGTTGTACTAGCAGATGGGATTGAAGAACAGAACAGAAACCAAGAGTAGCAGGACAGAAAAATGATTTGGCAAAGATAATCTTTAGAATTTAATGGCAATAAAGGTAAGCTGTCTTTAAATTATGTTGGACAAGGAGAGTCTCTTACATTACAAAAGAGAAACAATGACTAAAGAAATTATTCCCGGGTCCCAAGTTTACAAAGCCAGACATGTTGATAATAAATAAAATAATTGGGTCGCTGGATTGAAAGGGGAGAAATAATTATTTTCTCTAGCACATATTTGCTGGCACATATCATCTAGGAGCTATTATATAACTTATAATATAATGATTTCAGTTTCAGAAAGACTGTCTTTACTCTGCCTGTTATAACTCATATTTATAAATTATTGGAAGTAATTAGGTAAGTGACTTCGTGTTTCTGTGAATCAGTTCCCCATCTGTACAATGAGACTAATAATAATACCTGCCTTAAAGGGTTGCTGTGATTAAATAGTTAATATACATTAAGTGCTTAGCACAGTCCTGGATTATAGTAAATTCAATACAAGTGGTTGCTACTGTTTTTATTTACAAGTGTTAATTATAGAGTCATCGCAGACTTAATTCAAATCCTAGACTGCCAATTACTAGCTGGGTGAAAGTAGGATCAATTGGCAAATGATTTAACCATTCTAAGCCTCTGTAAAATGGGGACAATGACAGTGTCTTCCTGAAACTAGGAAGAATAGATACGATTGTATTTGGTAAGCCCTTACACCCGTGTCTGACACACAGTAAGTTTAGCTATTTATGAAAATAATGAGCGCATTTATATGGTCACATTTTCATCACATTAAAATAAGAAAATTAATCTATCCAAGTAAGTAGAATTTGTGTTTTTAAACCTTTTAAATTAATGGATTCTACCCAAACCTGCTTGCTGTCTTTTCCTGAGTACCTCCAGGCAATCCCCAATTGATCATATCTTATATGGGGCTTTTTCAAGATTTAATGAAAACATCTGAAACTAATAAATGGCATAACAGGAATGGGTACAAATATTTTCTCTCAGATGGAAGGTAAAATGTAGCCGGCTTGTAAGGATGAGACAAGTGGCAACATACTCTACTTTATGCACTTCTCCAACAAGGTGATATTTCAAATTCCCCAGCAGATGGGAAAGGAAACACGAGGACAGCTTGTTAGAAAAAGACCCAGACTGGAAAGTCCATCACATCTCGCTTTTTCTTTGCTCATTAATTCTCTGATCCTTATTCGGTTGTGTAACTTAACAACTATCTCTAGAGGCAAAAACTGTATCTCCAGTTCTCACTACCACTCTTTGGAGGCTTGTACAGTTCTTGAGGCATAAGCCAAGAGGTTTTCCCTAAATGAGAAAACGGCAGGAAACTTTCACCTGCTCTGCAGGCATGCAACACATCTCAGTGAATCTCAATGAACTTAGTACAAGTGCTCTTTTGTTTCAGTGTTTGATGGTGTAGGTAGAAAAGGAATTTCACTCCTGTGAGTACTATAGGTCGCACTGCCTCATTCAAACAAACATATCACCAAAAATTTAAAAGGAAAGAATGAAAGAGGAAATAGGGCTACACACAGAGGAGGAAAAATAAAGGGTTTTATTTCGTTTTTACGTAGATAGAATAGTAGCTACCCTAAATCAGACCTATGAAGACGGGCACTAAATCTATTTTGTACTCCCATATCTTTCACTCTTGTTGAGATGAGGCCTGTGGTGTTCCCATGGAGATAACTCGTACTGTTCACTTAAGTTTTTTTTTTCCTAATTAATGATTAATGCCAACTCCTAATTACATAGAGTGGCAGATTCAATAATGTGAAATATAGTCCGAAACTTTGAATTTCTAAGGTTTCCATTTCAGTCTGTTACATATTTGTGAGGCTAATATACAAATTTACCTTACATGTTCCATGTCTATAACAGGGAACACAATTCTTCTTGGAAAGGAAAACCTCAAGACCCATTTGGGTAGCCAGGGTGCCAGAACCAGCCTACATTTTGTTGGCAAATGCTTTTTAAAAAGTTGTTATTATCATGCCAATATTTAAAGAGTATTAAGAAGTAATTTGGATTTTGAGTTTCAACTGAAAAAAAAAAAAAAAAAGAAAATCTGGCCTCATTAGACTGGAACACCTGCATGGCAAAAGTTGGCTAGGTAGCATTCGCTTTGGATGGGACATTTGCTAATCTGCTTACCAGAAATCCCACAATGCTCTCTTACCTTAACCATCCCGCCTCTCACCCATTTACTGTACTTGCATGGCCTCTGAGAGCCTTTGCTTTTATGACCTCTATCTCCAGTTATCTAAAGCCAAAACCCTTCACCATCCAGTCAGCTAAAAACCAGTCAAACAAAAATGATTGTGCAAGTCACTGTGATGGTTCTGCTGAGGACACACTGACTGATATGATCATCTCTGTCCTCAAGGAGGGGATAATCTAGTAACCGTGATCAAAATATACTGCAAAGATAACATAAGCAGTGCTACCAATCTGCTAGTGCAGCTTCCAAAGACATAAGATACTCTGGATAGGTTTGAACTTAGGAGATGTAGAAGGGTCACTGGAAAAGCCCATAAATTACTCATCAAAGGATGTTTCTAGATCAGCTCCATGCAGTGGAAATATGATGCAAACCACTAGTAGTTACAGTAAAAAAGAGAGAGATACTTGAAATTAATATTTATACATATATATATATATATATATATATATGTATATATATCCCAATGAATCCAAGACATAATTTCAAACAGTATTCCATATAAAAATGTTAATGGAATATGATCGTACTTCTGTTTTTCATACTACGTCTTGGAAATGAAGTGTGTATGCTCGTTTACGGTACCTCCCAGTTCAGACTGACCACCGTTCCAGGGCTCAGTAATTACGTGTGCCTAGTATAGAAGAACACCTTCATCACGGCAGAAAGGTCCATTGACAGTGCAATTCTAGAGCACATTCCAAGGGGAAGGAACCATGGCAATGAAGGCATACCAGATATATGAAATCTCAGGTCATTATTCTGTAAATACTATGTCCGTTTCAATTTGATTATGAGTCAGATGTGTTAAAGTAATAGGCATACGTCAGATGCTTGGTAAATTACTCGATAGTTTTTTTAGCTGCAAAAATAACAGCATAGAGTATTCAGACTGGCATAAATAATACATGTTATTGATATTGAATAATAAATGCACACATAAACCACCAAAATTTATGAATTCATAAGAAAATTTTCCAATCTACTAGTGATATCTATCTATCATCTATATCTTTAATTATGAAATAATTGCTCACATAAATGAATAGCCCTGAGATAGTTCTAACTCCTGGAACAGGAACATTTAAGTGTTCAAGTCACGAATTCAGAACTGTCTTGCTCTGTTTTGCTTTGCTTTATTAGCCCAATTATTAAGCATGTTGTCTCCTTGATGGCAAGATAGTTGCCAGAGGTTCTAGGCTTTCTTCCTATTACATTAGGAGTCTCCAACTTCACTTACAGCAGTCTGTCAAATACATTTAAATCCAGTCATGTTTAGATTACCTACTTATTCACAAATTAATAATTACGGCCAAGGTGAGATCTTCTCATTGATGAAGACTAATTCTCTATTACTCTTGAATTCCAGTTTGTGGTCAAGCTACCTGATCAGGTAGGTTGACTGAGAGTCATTACACAAAGGAAACATGAGGTGCTGTTACCTGACGGTTAATTAATGAAAGATGGACTGGCAAACCTAAATAATGTTCACAAGATTAAACATGGAGAATTTTGGATACTTGATGATAGCTTTCAGATGAATAAGTTTTTGTTAATATTTAATTGTGCACCCACGATAATGTGGAAACTCTGGAAAGCATGCATATTGAACAATTTTCTGGTAGTTAATAATTGAGGGCAGTATAACTGTTAAAAATCTTCCACATAATTGGCTATAAAGTGAAGAAAAATCATCCTATCAATAGGTTGGCTACGCTGACATTGAACAATTTGTCGTAATGTTTGGATGGATTAGTTAAGATGTTTTATGTCTTACTAACACAGCTAATATGACCACTTGATATAAAACTCTACTGAATTATTTCAAGGTAATTTTTAATTGTTTTTAAAATATTTTTCATTAATTCTACTCTTGAGTGTTTCATTTTAATTTTAGCCCAATTTATTTTCTATGATTAAATGAAATGTAAATAATCATTTATTTTTATTAACATTTTGAAGATGTAAAGGATAAAAAATTAAGGATAAAGGTGTAAGTGGGTAAAATATCATATCATATATAGGTATTCTATGTGACAACTACTCCTAGGGCTTACAAGTTTGGGTTTGTCTAGCCATAATTTATTACTTTTTAGTAATTTCCAGTGAGGTTTTCAGGTGTTCACTTGTTTTCAGAGTTTTTTTTTTTTTAATTTTTATTTTTATTTTATTTATTTTTATTTTATTTTATTTTTACATCCCTCACACCGTGAACCCCCCTCCCCCCATCCACCACCACCCCGACCTCACACCAAGCCATCACATTATACACATAAAATTATAGTTGGCATTCATTAATGTCCAGCCTCTGGTGTACAATGCCATGACCAGGCATCCACAGCATCCCTGAGGTCAGAGTATTTTTTTAAGAGACCATTTTACTGATAATATTCTGCTATTTAGTCATATATATTGACATATTCATCTTCAAATAAAATATTCAAATACTTTGAGCTAAATTTGTTACACAAATTAATGGGAAAACACCTCTAATTTACATAGCTTGTACTGGGCTCTTAACAGCTTTTTAAATAAGTATCCAAGATGTTTTATTATATCTTAATAAAAAAATCAATCTAATTTTAATTCTTACTGTGGCATACTGTCCTTATATCATTATATATGATATGAAGTTAGATTTTTCAAAAAAATAGTATCATAAATTTATACTACATTCCAAGTGTTCCAAGTGACAATTTTCATAAATAGTTGTCACGGAATCATTTATGTGTTTTGAATTTTTTGCAAATCTCAACTGTTATTATTTTAATAATATAATGTAAACATAATATAAATGCATAACGTTGTATAGCAAGAGACTAGGTCTACAAAATTGCAATTACTTAGGAAACGCAGAGTTTAAAAACATCTTCTGCTAAGTCCTGATTTAATTCCTATTTAATAGAAAGTGAAGTACCCAACAAACTGCTTTACATATTTTTATAGGCAAACAGGACTTAAATTACCAAATGATTTTTTTTTTTTTTACCAAATGATTTTAAAATTATATTTTCACTCCATTATCCCAAGATATCTAAACAGTCTCTTGAGTCTCTTATCTCAGAGAAGGAGATTACTGAGGCGATTTTGTAGAATCAATGAAAACAATATTTTAGACTAAAGTAGCAAGAAAATTAAGGACCCTGTATATGTTTATTGAATGAATTTACCTTCAAGCTTTACTATAAATGAAGTGCCGTAAAATACCAGTCATTTTACCTTCAATAACCCAACTGTAATATTAAGAATCCATTACATGCATTTTAGTCACTCAATAGATAACTGTGTACATGGCAATAGTTATCTTTTCGTTTGCTTTCTTATTTGTTACTTTTGTTGCTGTTGTTATTATTCGAGTATTCTAATGTAGGGTATTGTGCAAGGTAGAATAGTTTCAAATGAAGACACTCAAAGTGAGAGGTTTAGTCTCATTCAATCAACAGTATTGAATGCCAATATTTCCTGGTCATAATAAAAGGTAACATTTTGAATTGTCTGCTTCTGAATACCTGTCAAAAACTATCTCAAAGCTCTAAAAGTGTTGGCTAGCTATCAAACTTTATAGTGTATCATTTTAACTTAGATCTTGTAAAATTCAAATTCCCGCATTCTACTTGCACATTCTAATTCTATAGGACTAATTCTATAAGGACTAAAAATCCGCATTTCAAACAAGTTACCCACATAACTTTTTAGCTGGCAATTCTCAGGCCACATAACTAACATTTTTACCTATCAATATAATTACATAATAATCTTCAGGCAATACTTGTTTGCATTTTACCTCTACCTCTCACCCCTACAGCCACATTCATTAAATTACATTTAATGAAATATACTATGTTCTATTCAATGGTAGTGATCTAATAGACTATTTATCTATACGTTACATATATTATTTAAAACAACTATCAAAGATATTATAAAACATCGTATTTTATTGAAAATATTTTTATTGAAAATATTTAAAATATCTATTGCTTCAAAATGTCCAAAAGAAAATTGAATGTTCAGTGATAATACATAGAACAATCATAATTATTATATTTCTTCCTTCTGCTTATCATAATTCTCTCTCTACCCCTCTCTCTCTTTCTCTTTCCTCTCTCTCTCTCAATGCAAAACAGAGTCACCAGGAAAATAGTTTGAAAATTCACAGACCTATTCACTCTACTAAGATAGAACCTTGTTGAAGGTATTCTCTAATGCTAATTTTGAAAGCGTTCCCCGGGTATTTCATACTTATACCCTTTGACCCCTGAACTAAATTGAGAAGTACAGCTACAGGCAGTGAGAAGAGGTCATCCCCAAGACGTAGATTAATACAATACAATTATTACTCTCCTCTCAAACAGTTCCTGCCAGCACATCTATATACACTGATTAACCAAACGAACAACACAAATTCTAAATTCTCCTCTAATCAAACAAACAAACAAAACTCCTGTTTCTTCTTCTCAAAACACTTTTGACACAACTTGTGTGGGTTTTCCTCACATCGAGCAATTCTGACACTAATTGTTAGGGGTGGGGTTCAAAATCCCACCACCACTTCAGATGCTGACCACAAGTCTAGGCCTCTCATACTTCAGCCAGTTAGAAATCCATGGTTCCTACAATCCCCTCCTCTGGTTCAATCATTTCCTATAACAGCTCACAGAACTCAGGGAAATATCCATATAGATATAGATATAGATATAGATATAGATATAGATATATAGATAGATATAGATATATAGATACATCTATACCTATATCTATATCTATATCTATATCTATATCTATATCTATATCTATATCTATATCTATATCTATCTATTTCTATATCTATCTATCTATCTATCTATCTATCTATCTATCTATCTATCTATCTGTCTATCTAGACATATACAGAGGGTGCCAAATAATGTATACACGTTTCAAGAAAGGAAACTGTATTAAAATTGTAATGCTCAATATATACTGATAAGAAAAGATGAATACAAGTCACTTTTGACTTCTGCAATTACAAGAGGTGCTCAAAGTGGTTACCATCAGCATAATTTTAATAGTTTTTATTTTTCTTTCTTAAAATGAATGGACATTTTTTTTTGGCACCCTCTGTGATTTATAGATAACAGCCTGATGAAGAAGTATATAGGGCAAGGCATTGGGGTGTATGTGTCTGTGGAGCATTCACGCCCTCTCTGGGTATGTCAACCTTTAGCATCTAAATGGATTCACAACCTGGAAGTTCTCCAAACCCTTTCATTTATGGTTTTATGGCAGTTCCATTATTTAAGCATGGTTGATTAAATCATTGACTGTTGCTGATTCGCTCAGTCCCCAGCCTCTTTCTCCTCCCTGGGGTTAGGGGTGGGATTCAAAATCCCAAGGCACTAATCACATGTATGATTCCTCTGGAAACTAGCCCCCTTTCTCCAAGAGTCACATGTTTAGCATACACTCAGGGCTAGTTGAAAGGGGCTTATTCTGGATAAAAAGATGTTCTTCTCCTATCACTCAAGCAACTGCAAGGGTTTTAGGAGCTCTGTGCCTATCCACCTGGGGATGAAGACCAAGTACATATACAGAAGGTGCCAATAAAATGTATACGCATTATAAGAAAGGACAAAACTGTATTCAAATTTTAATATTCAATATATACCGATAACAAAAGATGAATAGAAATCATGTGTATACCTTTTTTAGCACCCCCAGTATTTATTTTATATCACAATATCAATCTCCACTAGCATTGTTGAGTACTTTCAATGAGATTTTTCTAAATAATGGCTTTATGAAGACATGAATGGAGGAAGTATTATACCTAACTGGCAAAATATCTTTGTTTTGATCATTCTTTTCTCTCTCTCTCTCTCTCTCTCTCTCTCTCTCTCTCTCTCTCTCTCTCTCTCTATTCTCTCTCTCTCAGTGAAATCTCTCCTTCATCCTAAAGCATCAAATCCCCTCTACATCTTGATACACCCATCTTACGTATGGTAACTGAGACCCCACATTGACATTCCATCCACTTCCATCCTCGCCAGAACAAAAGCTGTTCTTCAGATCTATCCTCCCCTTTAGAAATAAAGAACACATTATTATTATTTTTTCTTTACTGTCACTTCAATAAAATGGAGTAAACTGAAACATGCCTTACTTGAATGTAGTGGAGTCAATTACATTATTATATTTAAAGTCAGGATTCATCAAGAGAAGAAAGTTGTTAAATAAAAGAGGATCAGAAAACTGGGCTGGCACAACAAAGTTCTCACAGATTATCCAGAATACTTGAATCTGTTGGGGCCAGAATAACGAGAGTGGTTTAGTCTAATGGGAAGCTTGTGTTTAGTTCAGGCCTCGATCTGAAATACCTTTATCAAGCTAACATAATAAAATGGATCTGTATTCATTGAACAGGTAAATACATTTATAGTAGCATTTGGACATTTCTGAGGAAAAAGCAGATATTATGATTATTTCTGCATTTCCACTAAAACAAATAACACCTCCCCTGCAAAAAACCCAAAACTTTTCTTAATACTATTAAGTGAAGTATGTGTTGAAAACCTTAATACTTGAATTTCCATGTTTAACTATAAAATACCACATCATGTTGAAATACCTTGCGTTTTCAGCATTCCTTCCTTTGAACATTGGTAAACACAGGTACTTTAAAATGTTAAATAGTCTCTAAATACCTAAATTCTCAGGATGATAGAAATGCCCCAGTCCTATAGCTCTTTCCCCATCCCTCCAATAAAGTAGAGATTCTAAGATGATGATACATAAGGCAAAAAAAATCCATAAAATATAAAGTATATCCCATTAAAAATTAATGATTTGTTTCAAACATATTACTTTAGCTTAAGTAATCAAGCATTCAGGCAAATGTTTCTTATGTTTACGCATAAGCACTCATTTTGCTACATGAGGTCATGTGTTTTGAAATGACAATCCAAGTCGGAGTATTTTGCCCCTAAAGTCTTCATTCAGAGTATTTTCCAGTAGTGTCACATGCAGATAAATGCCCCTAATTACTAGATTGCACAGCCTGATGTATGTTTATTTGACTATGCAAACAACCCACCAAATGTACAATTTTCTCTTCTTAAAAAACATAGTAATTTAAATGCAAAAGATATGTTAATCAGTATTATCACTGAGATTTTTCACATGTCACGTTAGAATGGGTGGAATGATCATTTTGCTGTCAGTAATAAGGCAGCTTACCCAGGAAATCCATTATGGAAACATCTCAACAATCTCAATAAAATAGAACACACAGTCCCCGTCAGACTAAGTCAAGTATGGTGCTGACTTCTATAGAATAATAATTTGGTAGGTACAAACTATTTCCAACAATAATAGGGAAAGGTAAAGTCCAGGCAATAATAGTGTAGAGAAGAGTCTATAAAATATTAAGAAGAATAAAATTTGAAAATGAAGAGAATAAATAGAATGAGCTCTTCCAAATTACTGTACAACTTCTTTTGAAGTCAAAGCAGTCAGTACAATATAAAAATTTGATTTTGAGGGTTTTTAATCATACCAGGAGTAGAGGGGACTCACCGCAGAAGGGTGTTCCATCAGCATCTCCTGCAGTAATTGTTATTTTAATTGGCTGAAATAAACTGCAGTGCCCCAGGCCAGTGATAAAATTGTATAGGTAGGCAGCTTTCTTCCCTTTAGGAAAGACACACATTAGAAAAGCTTATGCTTTGAACTAAAAAAAAAAAAAAAAAAAAAAAAAGAATATTGTTACTCATTTTATATCAATGTAAAATATTCTGGAAAGTCATCTTCCTGTGCTCTCTTCATCATACTATCATATTTGGATTTTATTTTATTTTCAGACAGAAAAGTTCCATTTGGGGGGTTGTTTTCTAACAAGAAATTGTTAAAGAGAAGACCATTGGCCCAAAATGGAGTCACTTGTGCTAAAGTCATGATAATGACCCTAGACTTAATACCTTACCCAATTGCAGTTTCAACCTTCTCCAGGAATACAACCTTAACATGTCAGTCTGAAATTTTCTGGTCAGTACCAATGATGCACTCTGTTACATTGGACCTCTCCATCCCCCAAAGAAAGCTGAGACAATCTGCCTCATAAGAACCCCTCCCCCATTTATGTATTATTCAACAAAGTCAATTAGATCTTTAAAATTTACTCCATTGACTATATATTTTCCAATAGAATTTACCCAAAATTCCCTCCAAACTACCACCTCTGCCTTCCTACTTCTCTTTAAGAGCTTTGAAACTGTAAGGCTCTGTTATTTTGTTATTTCTAATTAATTAATAGGATAAGTGCTTATAAAATTCTGGGGAGATATATATATATATATATATATATACTTTAAAAATGCAATCATTTCATTCCTGATACATTCCACTACTTTTTAAGTACAAAACCATACATTGATAATATGGGGTTTCAGAGGTGAAAATGATATCCCCTTCAGTTTTAAACTTAATGAGATGCATATAAAAATTTAAGAACTGGTAAAAACAACAGAAGTGCTATCTAATAAGCCTAATTATTTTACCTGGATACTAGCTGAATTTTATTTTGGAGGTGTAGAGATGGAGACCCCGTAGGAATAACAATTATTAGCTTAGAAAAGAAAGCATGAAAGCTTGAGCAAATAAGAGGATGTGCAGGATTCTGCAAAGGATGAGTAAAAGACTTGATTTGAAAGTAGAAGCAACGACATAAATGACTAATTATAGAATCAAAATAGAAAAACAGATGCGGAATCAAAAAATAAATAAATGATAAAAATGGAATAAAGCCTAGGAGACTGAGAGAATTGCAAAACTGGAAAAGAAATGCTGAAGTGAAAGATGATTAGCTCCCTTTGACATATGCTAAATCAATGACAAATTTATATTTGTTTAATATTTAGCGATCCACATTTCTAGATATTTGTGAGTGAGAAATCACTGTAAGAGAGATACAGTTACAGATTTATTCCTCAGTAGTCCCAGAAACTAAAGGGAAATTTGTCCTTTTGAAACATTTTATCAGTTCAGGAAAATCATCTTTATAAAATCTTATCAATTATGCCAACAGATTGACTATTCAATATGATGATGTTGATAAATAGTTTTGCAATGTGAAGCACATTATCTTGATATTATGAGCAACTAACTCTGTGATAAACACAAAATTTTCCCATACCTTCCAAGAAAATGAACAGTGAAATATTCTCAGAACAAAACTACACTTTGAACGATCTTTGCAAATCTATTTGTAAAATCAAGCTGCCTGCTTTCCTCAGAAGACTCATTTTGGAGTTGCTCCCATGTTGCAACTTTTTGACAAAGGTTTGAGCTACTGTATTGACTTTGGCAGGTGTTTTTCTTCCCATGGTCTTCACAGCAGGTTGACCTTTGATGGTTCTTGATCTTGTGGTTTTTATGTCACCTTAAAGTGAATCCAAGTCCCACTTCTTTTCAGGTCTCATAGATCTAACCCTCCTTGTGGAGATTGGCAAATTTAATAAGAAATATCCCAGAAGTGAGAAAAACAAAACAAAACAAAACAAAACAAAACAAAAAACCAGCCAAATTACATATGGCAGAATATAAGAAACAGACTCCTAGAAAAAAGTACCATTCACCTGGTGTTTCTTTCCTGCAAGTTTGCAAATTACAAGAAACAACAAAAAAGTCTTACCTTTGATAAAGATTCTTTGCTTGACCAATCTTCAGTCAGTTTCATTAACCTTATTCTAGGTACAGGTGTGTACTTCTTTATAAAACGTACTTTCAGCAAGACCCCTACTAAGTCATTTTAACTATGACTCCCCACCTTCAGTATCAGACTAGGTCCTGCCTAGTGATGGATGTTCACTCTAGCCTGTCTTTAGGATTTAGTCAGAATTCCCTTAACCCTCGTGTTCCTGCTTAGTAATTTTCTATCCACTGATCCCCACCCTGCCTGTTGGCTATGAATTCCCAGTTGTTCATGCTCCATTTTGAATTGAGCCCAATCTCTCTCTCCCACTATCAAACCCCATTGCAGTGGTGCCTGTATGAATAGTCATGGCTCTTCATAATGTCAGCCATATCATCTTTCACAAGTATCACTGATTATATTGTTTTCTTTTTAACATCTTCTATCACACTGAAGCCATCTCCCACATAAAGATTATGGGACAATAGTAACTGAAAATTATTTATATCCATTTACTCCAACCAAACTGAATGCCCCCCTTTTCCAGAAAACCAGAAACTTTGTGTTCATAGAGATTTGGTGGATAGATACAGAGGTATCAAAATGGCTGTTGGCAGACTACATCATTTAAAGCATGTGTCTTTGGAATAAATGAAAAATCACCTGTGGAATTCTCAGAGGAGAGGCAATACAGAAACTATTGCATTCCCTACTGTATAAAATTATTCAATTTAGAAGGACGTTAGTAAGATACTTCCAATTGCCTGCTATTTCATTTGTATTTTTATGTTTTACAGATAAGAGAAAAATAAAACTCTCTTTCCTATGAAAGGCATTTGTAGAAAATCTTGAAAGAAATGTAGGTGGATGGACCTACCTGTGCTAAAGAACCAGTTTTCTGATGATTGGAGCCAAGATGAGGATTTCCTGCAGACTGAGTTTTCTTAAAGTGCTTCAGGGTCCTTGTCTGCTATTTTCTCATCTAATGTATCTTCATCTCTCACTCCTTAATGACAGTGTTCAAAGGACCTAAAAGGGTGGGGGAAAGACATTTTGGAAAAGACTGCTGAGTTACAGCAAAGTCACCTTGTGTTTGCTTCAGATGTTGTGCACTCAGGAATATAAAAAACCTTGTTATAGGAGTCAACTTGCTGAATGCACGGACAGGGTAGAGAGGCGAGGGCGCATTCAAGTAGTTACAAAGGAGGAAAAGTCTCCCACTGCCTGTACAAAGCCAGTTTGGTTTCAAGAATCATTTTCACAAAGATGCCACTGCATTTGAGAAAGGAAGTGGCAGTGGTGAGAGGAGCTGGAGAACAAAATCTGAGCAAGGTCATCATTCAACACATACTTAAGGAGCGCCCACTAAGCAGTCAAATGATGAGTGAGACTACAGATTGTGCCTTTCCAGAGTATCCAGTGCAACTAGGTAAAAGAAAATACGCAATTATAATGCAATGAGATAAATGTGATGGGGGATAGGTGGCGTGTGCTATGTTGGTGGAGGCTGCTTATTTCCTAAATAAGTCGAATCAAGGAAGCCTTCTTAGGAAAAACAACCTCCAGCAAGAGAGCCAGAGGAAGTGCAGTGGTTAATAAAGTTAGAGTGTAGGCACAGTTATAGAACATTTTATACAGGAAAGAGGGAAACAAGAGCTTGAAAGAGCTAAAACTGGGCAGGTGAGAAGACAAAACTCAACTTGATCTCTATGTCTGGTTTACGAAGGACCTGAACCTATAAATCACTATCAGAATTTGATCAATAAAAGGAAACCCTAGTACATCATCGTGCTTATTCAAGGCTTTAGAAAGTCTTACTAAATAATTTTTACCAACTTACTTTTAACTCATTAATATAAGGTTTTTTTTTCCTTAAAGTGTCTCAATTTAATGTGTTTTTGGATCTAACTCAAATGAATATATGTAACATATGTAATTATTTCTTAAGAAACCAGCTTATAGTTTTTAAAGACTGAACAAAAAAAAAAGAAGCAAGTTTTAAAAAAAAAAAAAGAAGCAAGTGTTTCTTTGGATTTGGCTAAGCTAGAATGCTGAGAAGAAGGCTGTGCAAATGGACCAGTCTGTGTCCACAGAGTAATATATATAGGCACCCATATAAATATGCATACACATATGTATGCACATGTATGCTTTCTTTTTCTTTCTTTCCCCCTCTCTCTGACTCTTCTGTCTTTTGCAACTATGCTGGCCAACCTAAGTATGTTGAAAAGTTTATAATACTTTTTGCAAAATGAGTTATTTTTATGTAATGAACATATGCAACAAGCAATTTCGCAATTAGTAAAAAAAATGAATATATCAAGTATTAAAACCTATTTGAAATTCTGAAACAAAGTCATTCAAGTATATTTACCTACGCATAGATTTGAAAAGTGGATTTGCATAATCTTCTACATAAACCGGGTTTTCTAACGAGTTTTCCTGGGAGACACAGAGGGAGGAGAGCTCCATGTTTGAAACGCATGGACATGGTGGTAACACTTCAGACTTTGGTCCTCTCATAGAGGGAGAACACTAGTCACCTCATGAGTGCATTTCCCTTCCTTATAACTTCAGAGCCCCGGGCCAACTGTCTTTTACCTTAAATACCGGACCAAAAAAAACTGTTAGAGATGAGATGCTACAGGTGGTGGGTGAAAGTGGATTGTGTGTTTTACTTGCCACAAGAACTCCTGACATACAGGTAGGCTTCATACCCATAAGTCAACCGTGTGCTCTAGATTTAAGCTGCTCTGCCATCACCTGGGATTGCACTGAGTTATGCACTTTTCAAGACTTAATCAGTGCTCTAGAAACAATGGTACTGAATGAACTAGAGCTGAAAAGAGTTCAGTTGGGGCCAAGAAATATGTAGTTACACATCATTTGTTATAAATCCCACTCTTGTATGATAATACATAAAAATTGCACTGTATCCTTCCATACTTTTAAGTCATGCTCGCATTATGCTAAAATTTAAATGCTATCACTAATCATTCAGTAGGTTATAGTAATATGTTATAGGATCGGAGTGGAGGGGGGGGGAACCCAAAACACAACTCTGCTTCTCCGGGTAAAAAACCCAGAAGAAACGATGCAGTAAGACAAATTTCAATCTATTGTTTATGGGTTCAGTCATCAAAAAAAAGCAAGCTTGAACTATTATACTTATGGTATATTTTACTATGTTCTTTAATTGGTCAGGGGAGGTGGTTCTTTCTCCTCTCACTGAAGCTTGCTACAGTGAAAACGTGTTGCGTTTGTCTATCCAGAGTGATTCTCTTTCATCTGTACATAGATGACCTCAATTACATAGAGAACGCATTCCCTTCATTTCCCCACAATTTTGGTGGGAAGCTTATTTGAGGTACTGATTGTCACATTAGCATAAAACGGGTGAAAAATGACCCATATTAGGTTGACCAAAATCTCTCTCAGGAATTTAAATCCTGAATACAGTAAACTAATATAAAACAGTTTATTCATTTTGTGACACTGGGAACCTAATAATTCTTTTAATTTGTTTTAAATGACTACATCCTAGGAGTTATCCTATTTCTGTCTTTCTTGAAGCCTGGTAGTTTTACTTTTCCATCCATTCCAAGAGCTGCCCCATGTATCCATGTATTCTAATACACACACACACACACACACACACACACACACACACACACACACACCACATCCATATATACAGAGGGTGCCAAAAATCGTATACACATTTTATGAAAGGAAAAAACTATTAAAATTGTAATACTCAATATACACCAATAATAAAAGATGAATACAAGTCACTTTTGACTTGTGCAATTATAAGAGGTGCTCAAAGTTGTTCCCATCAGTGTCCAGACACTTCTGATTACGGCGAACTACTGCTTGAGCAATGTTGACCAAAGTGTCCACTTATATACATTTTTTGGCACCCCCTATATATATATATATATATATATATATATATATATATATATATATATATATAAAATATACATATACATATATATACATATATACATATATATATACACATATATATATATCCAGTATGTGTGTGTGTGTGTACATATATATATAAGTTATAGATATTTTCTATTACTTATAACCAAAGAACCTTAACTGACACACAGACTGATAGCAAAGCTCACAGGGGATGAAGCAAGTGCTAAAAGGGCTGTATTACAAGGCTAACATTTAAGTACCATAATGGAGAAACAAACAATATATTAAGGGGGCATAAAAGAGGGAGAGCTAGCTCAGGTTTGCATAAAAATATGTTTTTATGAAGGAAGTAAAAGAATGGACAAAATTTTTAGATACCATGATGAGCGTCAGAGCCTGACTAAAGAGGAGGTAATGACGTCAGCGAAGAGATCAAGGAAAGACAAGTTCAAGACGAGATGAAGGGTTAGGTTCACACATACGTCAGAGGGAATGAGGAGGAAAGGAGAGAAAAGTTTGAAAATACTTGTTTACTGTGGTTCTGTGATGTGATGGTGAACAAGCCAAACAAAGGCGCTACCTTCGGGGAACATACAATCCCCTGGAGGAGAGAGACACATGGCTGACAGAGACATTCCCCAACAAACAAAATACCGTAGAAAAGCCCTGAGTTCTGTGAAAGAAACAGGGGGCGAAGACACAGATACTACTGGCATGGATGGAGGGGAGGGGTTGAAAGAGGGCTGGAAGAAGGTCTGATATTTTAGATAACAATTGATAAAGGGGAAATGAGGGGGCTGGGGTATTCCAGGTAAAGGGACAGAAAATACAAATGTGCTAGGGAGAGAGGACTTCGACTTTTTCTTAGAATTGACTGAAGATGACTCCAGCGGGCTGAGCAAAGACTGTGGTGGAAGACAATGCTGGAGAAACAGGCAGGAGCCAGACCCAATGGCTTGTTTATGCTGTAGAGAGGGGTTTGGGATTCATTTCAAATTTATGAGTAAGCTATTTACATTGTATAAAGGTCAGCCTGATGGCTATGGGCGGGGGCAATTAGTCTTGATGAATTAGATTGAGGTGAGGAAGACGTGTGAGGGTTCCGGAAGGGCATATCACAGCAGACATGTTTGTTTGGTAGATTTAAGTATAAGCACAACGTGTTCTTTTTTTTTTTTTTTTTTTTAATTCAGTGCATGATTCAGAACTTCTGAAAGTATTTATTTTAATGACAACCACCTTCCATAATTATATTATCCATAATGTATATTTCAACCACTAATCCACTATAGTGTTTATACTTCCTATCATAGAATTTAACCCCTAATTATATGCTGAGCGGTACTGTATGTTTTACATTATATTTTGTTTCTCATTTAGATTGAAAACAGCTTGGGGGTGGGCCCATGTCATATATCTCTGTATGTTCTACATTACCTAGCTTATGTGTGATATAAATACCAATTACTACTACTAATAAATATGTATTGAATGCTTAGGTATTGTTCTGAGGGCTTTACATGTATAATTGCATTTAATCCTCATTATAACTCTATGAGAAAGGCCCAGTTATCATTTCAAAAATGAAAAAAAAAAAACCCAAAACACAAAAAGCTAAATTTGCCATGATTAAGTCACCGTCCACTTACTCCTAATTATTAATTGACTTATAAAATTTTAGAGATAAAAATATTTTTGGTCAGATAGGTATTTGGTCAGATAGGCTATTGGTTAAAGTATTCTAAAAGAATACATGTGAATGACATTTTCATGATATTATACTGCTTCCCAGTCCAATTGGAAATCAACCACAAATCTGTTCATTGTGATAGAATCCCACATATTTCCTCTATCTGCATTTACTAGCGATTTCTGACAATATATGTCTCTTAAATGGAAGGGTTTATTTAAATCAGATCACATCACACTGTCTCACTTATCCTCTCTTTAATTTAATTAATACAAACCATTCTTGTCCCACCAACATTTCATAAAGATGAGTACAAATTCCACAATAGATGTGGCTGGTTCAATTTGTCTAGACTCTAAGCATTTCTAACATATAAATATATATGCAGAAATAGCTATCAAATAATGATTGTGACACAGATTATAACTGTGACCCAATTACCCAAACAGACACAGATGCCATTAAGTTCAAAAGAGAAAGGAGACAGTGCTATGAAGAGGGAAAACACTACACTAATGGGAATTAGTAGAAAACATAAAGACTGTCAAAGAAAATCACTGTTGGGCTCACTATAAGAGGACACAAAAAAGAAAACTAAATAAATATAATTTAGATCCTACCCTGAAGCATACAAATATAATAACAATGGGAGAATTTTAATTGGGCAAAAACATTCTAAATGTTTGCTTAAACTTATTTCTCTCCTTGAAACCCAACTGCAGTGTTTACATATTTGACATTTGCTCACAATCCGTTTCCCTTCTCCAAATTTTAAATTTTGTAAATAGGCAGTTCTAGTTTCTATTTTGGTTCATATTCTGAATACAAATAAATATGTCCCATGCCCCCTTTGGAAGAGAGCATTTAAATAATAAGTGGAAGGTGCTATTAAAACAAACAACATACAAATTTGTATGGAAAATCAGACAGATCAGACAATTTGTTACAGAGTAACAATAGTGGAAATGAAGGAGAAGGGAGAGGAGGAGGAGAAGGGTCAGGAGGAAGAGGTGGTGGATGAGGAGAGAAACACACACACACACACACACATACACACACACACACACACACACACCCTCAGACCTTGATCATTTGGAAACCTTCAAGTGCTTAGATTATCCCAGTTATTCCAGGAGGAATTCATTTTCTGTTCATGTCTAATACCTTCTCCACATCCCATCTCTCCCCATCCCCCTCAACCAGGCCCCTTTCTTATTTTGGTAAAGATTTCTTGGCTTACAGAAAATCGTGTCATTCAGAAATATTAGGATCACAACAGGCTGATTAATAACTGTGTTGAAGAGCTAAATTTTGGTGATAGACCACATAAATCTCTCTTATATGAAATGTCGGCTCTGCAGCCTGTAGGGTTGATAAGAGTTTAGATCTTAGGTTTACCTGAATTTCTTCCGGAACTCTGTCAAAGCAGGACTACAAAGAAAACGCCATTAGAGGCATTCATATTTTCTTAGTAGAGTGGCAGAAACTTGGGGTAGGAAAACTGCTAATTATCATTGGTTATTTGGAAGTAGCATAATAACGTGTGAATGAAAATGCTTTTAAAATATTTAAATGTGGTCTTTAATTCTTCAAAATTTTAGAGAATTAGTCACTTGTTACCTCATTTAGTACTCAAAATTCAATGTGGCCCAAAGCACTCTAATAAATATAAAAGACCTTGGAAATATATGAAAATGGCATTTTGTAAATATCACCTGGCTTCACAATTTGGGGCCAATTTACACATATTACTTTTTTTTTCTTATATGTGCTGCAAACTATTCTTGTTGTTAACCGTTTACTTTTCTTTAGCCGTATGTTTTTTCACCACAGAAGCATTTTTTTTTAAGGGAATACCTATCAAAACATCATGAGATAATAGTGTTCAATAAGCAGAATTTAATAAATGATAACTTGAAATTTCCTTCCCTTCCCTGAATAAAACACTGTTACTCAGAAAGTTGGTCAGGAAAGCAGGGCATATGAAACATGCAGGAATTAGTCCAGAAGCTGAAGATGAAATGTGAGGGCAAACTCTTCTAAGTGAAGCTACAAAATTAAAGGGCTTACACATTCTGGAACTTTCTGGAAACCAGCCACTCTTCCCAACTACGGACCAAATTGTGGTTCTATCTCAAACCTTGCAGCTCTTCTCTATCCCTGACATTGTCTCAACTGCTTACAATAGTCAGCAAACATGCAAACAACACAGATCCTGGAACATGACCATCTGGGCATGAAACACTGCTCTGCCTCTTAGTAGCTTTTTGACCTTTGGCAAGTAACTTAACTTCCCTATATCTCAATTTCTTCATCTGGAAAATGAGAATAATTCCAATGCTTACCGCATAAGGTTATGCTAGTTGGTATTTATAAAGGGTTCAGAAACAAAACTGGGGCACAGTAATGATATGTAAGTGTTTAATGAATATATATATGAAATTTAAAAGTATATTGTCCGTAAATACCAAGTAGGCACTTACTTATGCTAGTTCAAGTTGTGTTACATGTGATGTACTAGACAGCAGAGCTCAAATCTTTGGACTTTCGAGTTTACAATCTACAGAAAGATAACAAAATCAAACAAGACATTTTTAGGTGGAGATATGTGTTTTGAAGAGATGGTCTTCTAAGCCAAAGACCACAGTACCATGCAGAGGCCCCATCCAGGTGGGTATCTATTTATATCCCCTGACTTGCTCTACACATGATTTGAACCAAGAAGGGAATGTTAGATACTTTTCACATTTAAATTTTTTTCCCCCAAAGTCATTCATTTCACAATTCTATTTTTCCTATCCTATTTTAATGGACTCTACTAATTTCTACTAATGCCTGTCCCCGCCCCTAAATTTCTAAAAACTGTTCAACTTTTTAAAAACTGTCTGGGATAATAAAAGAGATGCAAGTGACTTTAGAGGGAAAAAAAAAAGGAGTTACACTCCTGAAAATTGAAACATATAATGGGAAAAAAAACACAATTAAAGTTAAACATACAGCTGTTGTGCAAAGTATTTGACAAGCAAAGTGAGGAAAACTGAGATAGCGTCCCTTTTCCCCAGGAGCTAATAATGAAATCACTTTAAGACTCAATGTCTTCATTTCATTTGACTTTGGCGCTTTGTAAACATTTGGTGCTCACTTGCTTAGACGTCTGATGTTTGGAGCATGTTTGCTGATCGGTTAAAGTTATTAATCATAATATTCAAATATGCATTTTATAGGCTTAGTTCTTTTTTTTTTAAATTATTGGGGTGACAATGGTTAGTAAAATCATATAGGTTTCAAGTGTACAATTCTATAATACATCATCTACGTGTTTCATTGTTGAGTTCACCACCCAGAGTCACTTCTCCTTCCATCACCATACATTTGATCCCATTTAAACCTCTTCTGTCACCCTCCTCCCCATTACCCTTCTCTGGTAACCACTAAACTGTTGTCTGTGTCGGTGAGGTTTTGTTTGTTTGTTGCTTTCAGTTTTATCATGCTCACTGAAATAAGTTAGAGAGAAAAAGTGGAGAACCATGTGACTTCATTTATATGTGGGATATAAAACTAAAACCAAATATGCAATCTTTAAATCTATGCTAATTCTGTATCTTCAGTAAAACCAGGTAATAGAAACCACATTTTGCATGAAAAAGATCCCCATTTCATAGACTCAATGGGGCTCCAAATTGTGAATATGTTAAACTTGAAAGTATATAGTATAAGTATAAGTAAGACTTAATTTCACGTTAAAAATGCGTTGAAGTTAGCATTTTCAAAATGCAGGTACTATGATCTTATCAGAATATTTTCCTACAAACTGCATGTCTCTAAATTCAACAATTAGTATTACATCCTCTTTGTGAGTTTTTCCTTAATTATTTAAAATCGTTTGCTACCTTGGAATACCCCTTTTATAATACCCATGTTGGTTAAGCATTGATATTGTTTTTCTGGCATATTCTAATCCTAACAAGAAAGTAGGAGACCTGTTTTTGGCATCTAGGTGCTTCCCTTCATAGGTGAGGGAGCTAATTAACCACACATGTTACAGCTTTCTGAGATACGTGATTTGATAGTCTCAAGACTTTTACAACCTTGATCTCTTTTTTATTCTTTTCAGTTTTTATGATAAAGACCCTTATTTCTTTAAACTCAAACCACAGAATTATGAGTGTTATGTTCCCTGAGTCTATGTTAAATTAAATATTGACTTGACAAGCTCTATATAATTTATTATTTACCATTCTCAATCTGTGGAATTTAATAAAAAATTGATAAGAATGCCTGGTGGTGAAATCCCCACAGGTGTCAGATTGGATGACCCCACCAAGCCAATTACAAAATTGACAAATCTATGGTTTCTTCGATAAAAATGACACAATTTGATTTTTAACAGGGACTGATATTTTTTAAGGACACTGAGACATTTTCTTTGAGGGAATAATGCTCTTCAATTTTAGAAAACTATTTTTTTTTTTCTTTTCAGAAAATTGCTTTCTTGTGAGGCTTGTTAGCCTTTCTGTTCTTTCTGCCTTTTTCCAGAAGTTGATTTCTCATTCTTTGGCACTTTAGAAAATGTTGGGAGAGAATTTCAAGTATTTAAAAATATATTTTTAGCAGATTTACCTTTTGTGCAAAGTGTCAGACAGTTCATAGGGGCACCCTGAGCTTCCTCACATCTTTTGTCAGTGGAACAGAATTTTATTCCTAAAGAACAATTGTTCACATTACAAAAATAAGTCTCCTACGTAGGTGCCCTTGCTGATAGCTTCCAGAGAAAGGATAAAAAATAAATGATCCTACAGACTGATTAATCTACTCTCTTCCCTCACCAAATCTATGGTTCTCGGTAAGGTTGTAATGAAGAGTTTTGAGGGGGAAACGCTTTGCAATTTTCTAAACAGTTTTTTAAACTTCTACCGCATGACTGTTTTCTAATATAGCTTCTGTGAACAGAGGTCATGTAAGTAAAGAACAAAAAGTCAAATGAAATAAAGTTGTCTTGAGGGTAAAGTTAAAAATACTTGCTACCATTCTTTCATACCCATGATGTTAAGAATATCGCTAACCTTAATTAAAGGAAAAATGGGGAAAACTTGCTACTGTCAATTCTACACAATTATCAAAGGAAAACTCGCTGTCTATTGCTCAGTCTATCTGTTCATGTAAAGTTAGCACAGGTTCTCAAACTGAACTGAACATTAGAATCATTTGTGGAGCTTCTAAAACGCCCCCTGCTGGAGTTCCGTCCCCAGATGATCTGCTTTAATTGTCCCACAATTGGGAGCAGCACTGGCATGTATCCCTGCTTACCTGATGGCTGTAATGTGCAACCAGGGTTGAAGAACGCGGAGTTAGACTGGTACCTCTGCCTTCAAAAGTCCGCTTGAAAACATCTGAAATGTAAAATTATTAGGAAGAATTTTTTCTTTCCAATGAAAATGAGGCTTGTCTGGGCATGGCTGGCTGTGTGTTTCACTGGTATTTATTTATTTTTTTCCTGCAATTATTTCATGTTTCTATTGTTGGTCTTAGTATCATTATGAGCAATAGTATTACAGCCTCTGGTACCCATCTTCCAATTAATAAATTGACAGATATATTTCAATTCTCCACTCTGTGGAAAATCCTGAACAAAAACATTTCATATTTCATCCCAGACCTGACCTCAGGACACTTACACAAACAAGCTGAAGAGGGATATGGATGATAAGAGGGACTGGGTTTGTGCCTTTTTGCATTTCTAATACAGTAGTGCACTACACAGAATGACATTTTTTGTTAACCACAAACCTCAAATACACAGGTGGTCACATAAGATTCTAGTGGATATACACAATAGCCAAGACATGGAAATAACTGAAATGCCCATTGGTAGACTACTGGATTAAGAAACTGTGGTACATTCATACAATGGAGTATTACGTAGTCATAAAGAAGAAGGAAATCTTTACCATTTGCAACAGTATGGATAAGCCTAGAGAATATTATGTTAAGAAAAATAAGTCAGACAGAGAAAGAGAAATACCATATGCTCTCACTGATATGTGGAATTTAAAGAAAAGAATAAGTGAATGAACTAATCAGAAACAGTCTCAGAGACATAGAGGAAAAACTGAAGGTTGCTAGATGGAATGGGGGGTTGGGATAAAGGGGAACGTGAGGGGATTAGAAAGCACAGTCGGTAACCACAAGATTGCCACGGGGATACGAAAGTCAATTTTGGGAATGTAATCAATAATGTTGTAAAGATTTTGTAGGGTATCCAATGGATACTTGTCTCATTAGGGAGACCACCTCAGGGATGATGTAGATGCCTGATCACTGCAGTGTACACCTGCAGCTGAACAATAATGAATGCCAACTACAAGTTATATATATATATATATATATATATATATATATATATATATATATATATATATGTGTGTGTGTGTGTGTTTAGAAGAAGAAGCAGAGTACAGCATTAAAAATAGAGACAGTGGAAATGTAATGGCTGTGTGCAATGTCAGAGGGATAGTGGATGGGGGGAGGGGGTTGTTACTGTGAGAGGGATATAAATGATAAATGTCTATTAAATTGTTTTGTGCACCTGAAACTAATAAAAAATGTTAAAATAAAAAGATTATAGTGGAGCTGAAAAATCCCTATCGCTCAGTGACGTTTTAGCTATTGTAGCTGTCGTAATGCCGTAGCCATGGTAACGTCATAGGTGTTATAATGTTATCGTGTGGGAATGCGCTACTGAAGTGCTTCTGGTGACGCCGGTATAGACAAACCTAGGGCACTGTCAGTGGTATGAAAGTGTAACACGTACAATTACGTACAGTGCACAATACTTGATAATAAATTAATTTTGGTACTGGTTTATGTGTTTACTGTCCTATATCGTTTACTGTTATTTTAGAACGTACCTCTTCTACTTGTGAAAAAAGTTTTCTGTAAAACAGCATGCTGCGTTTTGTCGGCAGCAGCCTGGTACTGCTCATGTTTACCTTGTCTCTTCACTGCATCATTTTCTCTTGTGCTTGATTTAATCTTGTGTTGTTTTTGGACAGTTACATGCTGTAAAGTCGTATAGCCTAGGAGAGCAATAGGCTCTAGACGTGTAGTAAGAGCAATAGCCTAGATGTGCACTAAGCTGTGGCATCTAGGGTTGTGTAAGTGCACTCTATGATGTTTGCACAGGAACAAAATTGCCTAATGAGGCATTTCTCAGAACACATCCCCAGAGTAAGTGGCCCATGACTGCACTGAGGTTTATGGAGAGAGATCTTAGGAAGATGGGCCAAGTCATGGAAAGGTAGGGGTGATATCTGTCAAGCGCTGTGCTCTATCATTGAAGATATTGTAGTCCTGAACTCTTTTGACATTAGCCAGGCAAGAAACTTTATGTCCCATCCATTTCTACTTTCCAGTTCATTCAGTACTCGGCAATCAGAAATGTGGGATAGCAAAGCATGTGTTGAGCGCTGTGCCTTTTACAGTAGAGAAGGCGTGTTTTGCCATAAGGTGTCACCGTACAAGGACACTGGCCAGGAAGTGTGGTTACATCTGAGTTAATGACAGAGATGAGTAATAACCTGTGGTGAATCTGTGGACAGCACGACCTATATGTCTCAAAATTTTCTTATAACATAATGATTAAGAACATTGACTCTGGAATCAGACTCTTTAGACTCTAGGGTATCCTATTTTTGTGTGCTCAGACTAATAATTTAGTGTTTAAGCCTCAGTTATTGCTGTCTTTAAATTGGGTATAATCATGGTACCTACTTCAGATGGTTTTTGTAAAATTATATCCTGGAGTCCACATAGAGCGCTTGGCAGTATACTTGGTACATGTGACTCCTCAAGAAAAATGCTAATTTATAGTTGTTATTCCTTTGTTGCTGCTATATTATTATCATGTATTACTACAAATAATACAACTATACGTCACTGTGTACTCTGTGGTCACAGAGCACAGAGGAACAAAATAAACTGTGAGTGGTAAAATTAACTACCATAGTCATAATTTTAAAAGCTGTAATGGTAGAAAATCATGCTCAACGTAGCACAATGGAAATGCATAAATGATGAGATGCCCTTCACGACAATGGGGATTCTCACTATCTATTGTTGTAAAATTGAAGTATCAACTCTGACAATGTTGGCAAAACTTGAGTGGTAGTCAGACTGCTCAAGAAAATGAAGTAAAAAAAAAATAACTTTAGTTTTATATGTTGTTCTATGTTGTATATTATCAGAAGTTTATGGAGTTTTTGTAAAGAATATTTCATAGTTCACCTGAAAATACCAGATCCAGTACAGGACATTTCAAGGTATCTTAAAAGAAACATCTATTATTAAATTTAACACGTGATTTCCTGGGTCAATTTTAACTTTTTGAAGGATCAAAAGGAAAACCAAAAATGGGGAAGTCTTATTCAATCAATTCACATCAGAAGCAACCTCAAAGCCCATGAAAAAGCTAAGCATTTTTCTTCAATAAACAGTTTAAAGAGATAAATGGGATATTCCAGATGTCCAGCCTGTTTATGTTTAAACGTTGAGCTGTGATTATGCCATACTGGGGGAGACAGACAAACACTGAGAGAGACTGGTCTAGTCAATGCAAGAGGCTTCGAAGAAAGTCCATTACTGTTGATGAGAATGCAATGAGCTTGGGGATGAATACATAGTCTCTGCAGATTAGTTCAAGGTCTTAGGCTCCTTTGAAATATGGCTTGTGGCACTGGTGGCAAGTATGAAAATTTAGAGAATAGAGTGGGAGGTAGCAAAATGGGTTTGACTACATTGGGAACACCTGCATATTTAGAGGAGAATGTTTGAGGGTTGGGTGAAGGACTATTTGAACAGAGAACACAAATGCTGAAAATGAGATTGGCATCAGACCATAAAGAGATTTTCAATGGGGCTGCAGGGACTGTGCCATAGGACATTCAGGGATAAAGATGTCAATGATTTGAGTTTGAGTCCTTAAGTACATTATCTATAATACCAAGAAACCCAGGGAAAGCACATGGTAGGTTTGCAAAAGCATTTAATGCTTTTTTATTATAGCATTAATAAATAATGAATGGAAAAGTTGCCATCATAAAAAGACATCATGGAGAAAGGAAGATAGAAATGGGCAAAATTCAAATTAATTAAAAGGAGATAGAAAAAAGACCCTCTAAAAAAATAAAACTGTATGCCCAAAACATGTATACAAATGTTGAGAAAAAATTACCTTTATTTTATATCTAGATGGTAGGTTTCACCAGAGGCCTTCCTTGATGGTATCAAATAATTGTGCAATAGCATTTTATTAGAAGCTCTATGTTTAAAAGAGTTTCAAAGGTAACGTTCATGATTTACCTGAATAGATCTTTACTAGCCAGAATTGACTTTGGGGGAAAGAAAACAATGACGTCAAAAACTTTACTTACTTAGGCATAACATTTGGCTCAGGCTTTGTAATGATCCAGATGAAATAAACAGTGAGGGGAACATAGTTTATGATTTTTCATTATGTTTGGATACACTATTAACAAAGTTTTCTCCCTGAAAAATTCATTGCAGCATTATATCTGTGAATACAGCCTTCCATTGTTATTGCCATCAACAATAAAACAGTGATCACCAATTGACAACTGATTTTATTTAGTAATGAATTGCACAGATGGTCTGGGACTTTCTTAATACATACTGTGTGTGTGTGTGTGCGCACGCATGTGTGTGTTTTCTAGGAACCAGGATAAGAATTAAGAGGTTCCCATCCTAAATGTGTGTGTTTTGCTCACCACTTAAAAATGAAGGTGGGAAAAAACAACAACATTATATAAAGATATAAGTAGAAAACTTCTGGGAAGAGAAATTAAGGGGTCTGATGTTTTACATGCCCAAGTAATTACTGAGTTGGTTTTAACTACAGATGTTTAAGGAGGGAGGTTAGTTTGATACCTGGCACTTCTACACAATTTTATTTTACTTCTTACTGTATGATAAAAGATGAATTTTAACTCACTTAAATCCGCAAAATGGGAAATTAATTTCACCTCTGCTGATTCATTTCTTTCAATGGAAACATCTTCATTATAATGTTCTTTTGTCAGGATCGAAATGAATTCTTAAGGGGATCATCTAACTCTACAGAGAACTGTGAAACTGGGGATATGGCCTCAGACTATGCAATCAAACACTGTAATAACATAACTAAAATAAAATAACCTGTGTTTCATTCAAAATTATCTACTACATTGGAGGATTCCAAGGTGCAAACAGTCAATGATCCAAAATTTTTTTCTGAAAGTAGGTTATTAAGAATTAGGATAAAATTTTATCTACTAAATTATGTCGCAAAAAGAGTTTCATTTGCCAAACACATACCCCCAAATTAAATTTAATGTACAATATTATTGATATATTATATGGTTTTGTGAAGAAAGTCAAACATACTACTGTTGTTACCCTAGACACAAAACATTTTAAAATTGAAATTAACTTTTTATTCATTTTGATCTTGGGTGCTTACAGCAACAGAAGTTCAATTAGATAAATACAGAGTGTTTGGGGATTTCTGTGGCTATGCTCAAGAATAACTGAGTGACCTTTTCTAAGTGCCTACTATGTGTCAAAAATACTGCACTAAATGATTTACATTTTTGCTTTATTAGACTTCAGATTAATTTCAAGAGTTATACATTTTATCTCATCATAAAGATGAGAAAATGAGGTAAAATTAAGTAACTGCCTTAAGTCACATATGAATAGATCTTAAGTGGTATATATATATATATATATATAAATTTAGATCATGCCTGCCCATTGCTTATTTTGTGGACTTTTGGATTTTCTTGTTTTCAGTGGTTTAGGAATCTAGATGATTCCTAATTTCATTTACTACGAAACTTTCCTTTTCCATGACTGTGAATCAGAAACACTATCAGAGGACAACGAAGGAGCACAGTATCCTCGCTTATAAGAAGAAGACCTGCGGCATCATTTCCATCATCATCCTTGTCATCATCCTTCACTATCCAAGGCTAACCATGTGTGAGACACTGTACCATGCTCTTTACACATACTGGCTTATTTGATCTTATAAATAATTCCGTGAAGTAGATGCAGCTATTATCCCGATTTTACAGAAGAAACTAAGACCCTTCGCAGTTTAGCAATTGTTATCCCTTTACGCAGATAGGCTGACTCCAGACCCATTTTTTTCAAATCCTATGTTAAAATGCCATTCCACCAACATCCATATATTTGTTTTAAGTTCTATTTCTTGTACTGTTTAGTAGTACCTAAGGTGTCCACCCTAGAACTGATAGTGGAATTTTTTTTAAATTTTACTGAATCATTTGAATTTATTCCTTCCTCTTGTTATATCTTATGCTTGGGAATTCCTTTCTAGGGAACAAGTTTTCTTGTATATGCCCATGTAGACTGTCACTGAGAGCATGACCCATAACCTGGTTTCAGGCAGTACATATTTCTTTACTAGAAGCTCCTACTTGGCTGTTTTCAATCAAATGGCTGATAGGACCATCTAATCAAGACCAAAGCCATATTTTTGTCTCAGAATTGGATAAACAACAAAAACAAAAACAAACAAATAAACGAAAAGAAAGCACTTTGAGGCAAGAACTTTAAATATAAAATTACAAAAATATCTGGATTCAAGTTCTCATTCTATGATACTTCCAAAGCTAGTATTTCTATACTTTAATTTTATCATTTGTAAAAAAAAATTAAGACAATACTGTATTTCATTGATTCTAAGATTCACTTTTTCACACTTTAGCACCTTTGAAATAAGAACATTATTACGATCAATGACGTGTCAGACTTTAATTGAGAATACATTTTCTTTCTCAGTGGCACCTAAAATAATGTCTTGGAATTAATGGTGGCTTAGATTTCATAAAATATGTTTCTTACCAATTATTATATTCATTTTGTTTGATTTGCTAACATCTAATTCTCAGACGATTTAGTCTAAGCAAACGATTTTACTCCCTTCAAGGATGTTACGAACTTCAGGGAAAGCTTTCTATCCTACCAGGAAAGAGATACAAAATATCGTTCTGAACATTGTCATGTAAATTTTTAGAACAGCTCCTGCCATCTCCTTTCCAGCTTAGGTTAAAAACATTAGCAAAGGAGAACAGAGCCACAAGAAATGCTAGAAGCAGAGGAAGGAGTCAGGATTCCCCATTCCCAGAGCAATGCACTTGTTATATATGATGGTTCATTTTCTTCTTACTAACAAAATATAGACCGTGGATAATCAACATTGCATGTTGGGGAAAAGGATTCATTCAGTGTTACACTTTTGAAAATTAGCTAGATTCCAATAAAGTTCCATTTGAGCCATTTTCTTTTGAAGTCTTTAATAATAGGGAAAAAAGTATTTGGAAATGAAGGAAATAATACTCATTATGTTTGCAATAGAAAAAAAATTAGAAAAACAGATGATAAGGCCAAAATTTTAAATGATTCTACGATTATATTGGATAAAAATAGGAACTCTAGAGTTAAACTGCCTGGGTTTGTAATTTAGCCTCAACTTTGCCACCCTCAGTTTTGTCATCTGTACAAGGGGCATTACTGATGCTTCTTATGATGGTTCTTGTTAAGACATGTGACACACGTAACAAAATACCTGACTCATACTAAGTGCTCATAAATGTTCACTACTATTAGTATTAAACCAGTGAAATATAATTTTTTTATATTACAATTACTCATGTTTGCCAGGAAGATAATCTAATAAAGAAGGGAAAAGTTTTGGGTTTAGTCGGTAGCAATAAAATGTGCTGTTAATGAGTTCAAAGGAGATATCGGGAGAAAAAAAATACGGTATATCTGTATCTGTGCGACCACAGGATGAGCCGTGAACAGTTTTATTTAAATAAAGAAGAGCATTTTAACAACATTGAATTGCACATATGCCACTCATGTTTCAGTTACGGCTGCCTCCTTCCACATGTAAATGATATTACAAGTCGATAAGCTATATGTGAATGAGTTAAACATAAATTAAGGGCTGACCACAATAGGATATAGCTTATTCCATCTTGGGATAAGATCTGGAGATAGGATAGGATGGGTTTGCACAGGGGACAAAGGATAAGATTACAACCGAATGGACATGGCTTTTAAACAATAGGGATTATACTGAGTTTGTCTATTATGAAAATTGCTGTATCCTGCACAATGCTTGCTTTACCTGCAGATGTGGTATAGTCTAAGTAAACTATTCATGGATACCTTCTTTAATTGGAAATACCTTTATAATACGGGATTTACTCCATGGACGGAAACCTCAATAAAATTATGTAGAATGCTTCCTTCTGATGTGGTAGAAATTGAGATTACCACGAAAAAAAAAGATAAACATTACGATTGAGTTCTACTGAGTGGCACCCTATCGTGGGGATTGTTCAGCCCACTCCTGCTACCATCGTGAAGGACTAACTCTATTTTGAAAAGAATCAGAACCAGTTGAAAGGACAGTACGGCTTTATTAAAAATATGGCACTTGCTAAAAGTTAATTTGAAAAATCTATGGTGGGAGTCAGATGACCACACAATTATGACCGTGGTGGACAGAGTTTTAAAGTACATATCAAAGACCTACTTCAATAGATGCTTACCATATTTATTTTAGTCTTTTATACTCTGTATGTAAATGGTTTTGTTTTCAGTTCAAGATGCCACTTTATGGGTGATCTGGAGATCATCTAGAGGAGAATAATAACATGAACAAGTATGAAACAATATTTAATGAGAAAGTAGGGAAAATCTGTGACTGTTGAAGTCTGAATAATATAATTTTGGGTCATAGCAGAACTGCTCAAATATTTGAAATAATACTACCCAGAAGTTCTAAATATATATTTTATTGCTTTCAAAAATATAAATGTGATTAGTAATTATAAGTCAAAGAGAGACATATTTCACTTCAACATCACTAAAAAAAATGAAAACAAAAAACAAAAAGGAAAACAACTTTCTCATGACCTATTTAATACGGTGCCAAGCATCTTCTTCGTCCATGAATTTATTAAAACAGAAACTGGATGCCATCTGCCAGGATAGCTGGAGAGGGCATTTCTGCATTCGTGTAGGATGTTGGAAGAGATGACATCACCTATCCTTTCCAACTCTAGGTAAACAAGCCACATTTCCTGAGTGTCTGTAATTTGTAAAGTGTTTTGTGCAGAGATAAAGGCCACAAGCCCACAAGAAGCTTCAGTCTAGATATTACTAGGCCAGATCATTCAGTCAATTTCTAAAATGATAGAGTGATACACAAAAGCTATGGGAGCATAGAGGTGGAACAAAACCGTGCAAGGTAATAGAGGAGAGAATATGGTGAGACCTGGGAGATCCATAGGAAATAGTAGGCGTAAAAAGAGAAGAGGCATATTCTATAATTCTATTTCCTATGTATGTGTAATATATCCTTATTTTTACACTTGGTTTAAGAGCAAGAAGTAAACATAAGAACATGTGTTGTCTACAGCACAGTTACCTTTAATTCTGTATGCTCTTACCTTAAAGTAAATTTAAGCACCATTTAAAAACATTAACAGTGAAAAATGCAAATGTCAGTGGCTTTTCTGCTTGCAAACCACAGGGGAAAATATGTAAATAAAATCCTACTAAATAATTGCTTTTCTTAGATCATTGAAATTTAGAGACAACTAATTTAAGTAGTCTTATTATCCTATCCAATAAAAACAAACAAACAAAAAAACTCAATAGTTAATATGTCTCCACACATCCACTTACCATCCAAAAATAAAACAACAACAAAATTTGTGAAATTCATTCCTTAGGAATGTGGGAATCCTTTATGGCAAGTCCAGCAAATATGGTAATATTCTAATGATTCCTTCTACAGAGTGAACTAAGTTGAGAATCATGGCTTAGAATGTCATTAGTAACGCAGCAGGGAACATAGATCTCAAATTTTATGAAACTATCCCTATTTCAAATACTGTTTTAATACAAAATATGTATTTTAATTTGAGGTTAGAAAATACGGTAAAAGAAGATAGCCATCAATGATGCCCACTTCCTACAAGTTACAGCCTTGGGTAGCAACCCCTCCAACCAACCCCTCCCCCCGCACTGTGAATAGGGCTGTCCTGTGCTGCAATTAGGATATTGTGGCAGGAACAATGTGACATCTGAGGCTAGATCATAAAAGACACGGGGCTCCTGCCTTCCTCTTTGAGATTACTTGCTTTGGGGAAAGCCATCTGCCCTGTCATGAGGACATTCAAGATGCCCTGTGGAGAGCCTCACGACAAGGCACTGACGCCCCCTGCTGACGGTTATGTGAGTGGGCCAAATTGAAAGCGAATTCTCCAGCCGGCGTCAAGCCTTCAAGTGACTGCAGTCCCAAGTGACAATTTGACTGCGACTTCATGAAAGACACTATGCCAGAACCAACCAGCTAAGCTGTTCCTAAATTCCATGCCCACATAAAATGGGACATGATAAATGCTTGCTATTGTTACTGCAACAACTTTATTGAGATGAAATTGGCTATCATGAAGTCGGCCAGTTTGAAATGGTCCAATCAGTGGTTCTAAACATATTAACAAAGTTGTGCAACTAGTTCCATAATCTAATTCTATCTTTGCATTACCCTAAAAATAAATATTTACCCAACATCGTTTACACCCAACGCCTAAAGACCCTCTTCCCACCTCCTGCTTCCCCAAAACACCAATGTACTTTTTGTCTCTATACATTTACCTATTATGGACACTTCATACAAATGGAACGATATAATATGCGAGCTTTTGTGATTGACTTATTTCACCTAGGATGATGGTTTAGGGGGTCATTCATGTTGCAGCATGTATTATTTCTCCTTTTTATATTTCACTAAATCATGTTCCACTGTACAGAAAGACTGTACCATATTTATGTATCCCTTAAGCAGTTGATGAATATTTATTTCCATTTTATAGCTATTAAAATAATGCTTCTTTGATTATAAACTTATAAGTGTTTTAGTAAACATGTGTGTTTATTTCTCCTAGTTACGTGTCTAGGAATGAAATTGCTGGATCATATGATAACTTCATGTTTAACTTTTTGAGGAACTACCAGACTGTTTTCCAAAGTGACTGCAGCATTTTATATTCCCACCAGCAGTGTGTAATGTTTCAATTTTTCCAGATCCTTAACAAAACGTATTATTTGCCTTTTGAAATTCACTATCCTAGTGATTTGAGATGTATTGTTTTAATTTGCATTTCCCTGATGACTGATCACACTGAGTATCTTTCTGTGGTTATTACCCATTTGCATATCTTCTTTGGACATACAACTATTCAAATGATTTGCTCATGTTTTAAAAACTAGGACATTTATTATTAAGTTGTTTATTATTTTAAGCTCTAAAATTTTCAAGTAATTTGGTACGTGGAAAATGGTAACTAAGACTAGCTGTAGTACTTCTACATTTTCTTAAGAAAATGCAATACTGACATGTTTTAATTGGTCAGAAGGAAAATATGGTAATGTGTTCTTGAGAGAAAATAATGGCTGCATTCTTAGCACTGAGATTCATAAATACATTGTTGAGGTCCAAATAAATTTCATTAGAAATAGATATACAAATATAATTCAAATTGATGTTTTCCCCTATTATTACAGTAATGATTATGAATGATCTAAACAAAAAAATGAAGACTTATTATCAACCAAACAATTTCTTCCTATAACATAAGCAACAAGTTTAAATGTCTGATAAGTTTTTTCAATTCCTCTCTTCTAAGTATTCCTTTGCTTATATGAAATAATTAAAAATTGGCACAAAACAGAGAACTGCCTTTCAAAATGTTTTTAAAACATGTGTAACAAACTCACTTCTTTTTCTTTCAAAAGTTATCCTTCAAAATGGAACAATTTGGGATGGCATCAAGTATTTTATGAGTGGATGCTCATTGTTTTTAGATGTAGGGAACAGATTAAGTTAAGCATTTTGCAACTTTACTGATATTTGGATTTGAAGAAAAAAATCATGCAGCATAATTTTAAAGTTATTTCCATACAAAATTGTCTTTTATTGATTTAGTCCCTACAATGGGACATCAATATGGACAAGAAATGTTTAGATGACTTAAAATAATAATATAGAGTGAATATGTATTTTACAGGAATATCAACAACTACTTATGCAGTTTTGAGATATGTTTGTTTCACTTCATTTCCTCAACAGATTGAAAAAAAAAAGCCCCTTAAAATCCTGCTATCATATCAAAGGGATTTAAATTTTTTCCAAATATATTCTCTCTCAACTGTCTTATTTTTAATATGATGTACTTCTACTTTTCTAGACCTAGGATAAAGAAAATTCAATCCATTTACTTGTATGTTTTCATTGCTATACAGTGCTTGTATTTTATTTCCAAATGGCTATTATAAATGATGGATTGAACTCAGCAAATATACACCCACATACTTTCAATCTAAAATTACCATGATATCTTCAGAGAAAATAGCAGTAATGATTATGTTTGTTTTAAATAAAAAGCTACTAGAAGTATCTTTAGTATTTTTTAATAACATCTGGATGAACACAAAGAATTAAACTTTATGGATTGATGATATTATAAAGATCTCCTAATAACTACACAGATATCAGAAGCAGCTCCGTCTATAAAAGAGGCACTGTGATCAAGTGTGACAATAAATTATCCTCATTATTTTGTGAAAGATCAAATGTAAGCAATACAATAAATCCTCTTTACTATACATATAGGAATTTAAAAGGCAGTCCTTTAAGTGAAAGAAGAAACTGTGGCTGTGTGAAATTTGTTTTGAGTGTTTTCATGATTTATATGAGAAAAATCACTGTCTAATGAATCACTGTGTTTTTATTTTTTTATTTTATGAAAGTATTAGAATATCAGTGTTTGACTATGCTTCAGCTATTCACACTTTATCCAAACATTTCCTTTGTAGCATTTTGAAAGTGCCCAAAATGTAAAATTAACGTACATATTGAAATGTGATGGAGAAAAAAAATGTATTTCCATTTATGCTAAATGAGTTGACTAGGATATTTCCTATGCACTTTCACTGAAGGTGAACTTTTATTGGGTGTCCTACGAGTAGGACAGTGTGTGGCCAGTCTTATAAACTGAAAGAAATCTAGATTGTGTTTGCATCTTTAGAGATGATTTCTAAACATAAAAAATCCCTGGCTATAGCTAGATAGAACTGTGGGGTTTAGTGAGTGATTTTTTTTTTTTTTCACTATATAAGTGAGGCTGTTTGTTTCAAACATCCCTTCACTGCTGCCATCTTTCATACATTATTTTCCCATTCTGCATAACATAAACATGTATTAATCAATAGTCAAAAGTAAAATTTCTTACTGTAGTCTAAAAGTCTCTGAAGAATCTGGCACCGAACTCTCTGACCTAAAGTTGTGCACCCTCTCTGCTCTTTGGCTTTAGCGACACTGGCCTTCAAACAGTTCTTGAAATATCTTTCCAGTCCCCCAAACTCCCAAATTACGGCACCGGTAATGTCTTTAAGGAAGACTCTACATCTGGATAAGGATCTTTTTTTTAACATTTATGTTTCAGCTTAGCTTAAATATCATTTTTTCAGAGAGACTATCTTACCCACTTAGATAAATCCTCTGCCTCCATTCTTGATCACAGCACCATATTTATTTCCTTCATAGCAGTGATCACCATCTGCAATGATTATTTTTATGATTTTGTTATATGACTCCTTTTTGCCCCCAACTCAAACATAAGCTACATAAGGGCAAGGGCTTTGTCTGTCCGGTTCTTTGTTGTATCACACATAGAAGGGGAAATATTTGTTGAATTGATAAAGCAACTTATACAAATGACCCAGTTTTAACTAAGGTCCTCTGAACTGATATGAGCTGTATGCTACACAAGTTTTGTCCTCAATGCTTTTTCAGATTTAAGGCTAATTAAGTGATATGTGGTTTTCAAATTAAGAGCAGAAAGAATGACATGTCAGAGAGCTTCTTTAATAATCAAACTAATATATTAAAGGTAAAATGAATAAGTAAAACTCTCTAAACCCTATACTTCAAGCATTTATTTTCCTTAAAAATGAATCTATCTTTTAAATATTTCACACATGCCTAAACACAACATGTAGATTTTTCATCAAAATGTTAAGCAAAATTCTAATGCAAGTTACCCCAGCACATGCTTTTGGGGAAGAGTGGAAAAAAAGGAAGAAAAAAAGTCAGTTTTTTTTTTTTATAAGACATTAAAGAAATGGATCCAATCATTCCTTTAAAAATTCTCATTGTATGAAGAGGATAATTTATTTTTAGCTAAAAACTGAGGCTAATAACTTAGGGATCGTCATTTTTTTAAAGTGTTAGCAGTGACATGAATATGAGTAAGCTTGAGTACATTATTAAATTTGTTCAGCTAGGTAGCAAAAATGGATTTAAAAGTTAAGGAGGTAAAGAGCTCTTCACGAAAAGTCAAGATATGTGTATATGTATCCATCAAGATAAGCATCTCAAGTTTTTTTTTTTTTTCTCTCAAGACATCAAAATATAAAACCCAGAAGTTAAAAAATGATACCTGGATATTTCAATGTAAGAATTTATATGCAAGATACATAAAAAGACACGAAAAGGAAGATATAAATTCATACATTTTTAGTTTGGTTTTAAAATTACTAGACTAATTATTGCAATCATAAGCCAGAAATCAGACTGTCATAAATAAATCTTTTGGGAAAACCTCTCAGTCCACTGTGATAATAGGCTTTGCTTTTGTCAAGACAAAAAAAAACCCATCATTTTCTTTCTGAGTATATACAGGTGAGAGAGAAGAGAGACAGAGACAAAAATAAATCAGGGTGGATATACCTTATTTCCTAGAAATAAATTACTTACTCATGATTTTGTATAGCTTAAGATCTTTACAAATTAATTTCATCATTTCCTACTTGAAAAACTTGAGTCATCTATTTATTTTTTCCTAACTTCTAAAAAGATCTCTTGGGTATAGTGGCATATATTTTCCTTTGTACTGAGATTTATATAGAAGAATGAAAGACAAAGACAGAAATAGACATTTTGTGTATTCTCTTTTGGTTATTCCTCCCTCCATAGAGCAGGGTAAATAGCTTTAAAAATAAACAGGTTCATTGATCTGCCTTGTATACACATGCAAACAACAACAAAATGATTTACGGGCTGGGCTGATGTCTCTGGGTCCTAAGCCTTTTTTTTTTTTCCAATTAAGAAAACATTCAATTGAAACACATCACTCATCCTCTACATACACCTCCCTCTAATCCTTTCTTTTTAATCCTCATTCCTCTTCCCTTACTAGCACTGATTGTAGGATGTGGCCCATTGGAGAGTAAAATTAAAACAAAAAAGGAAAGTAGAAAGTCATAAGAAAGTATTTATTTATTTTTTTCTGCTTAAAAGACAATGCATGGTTAATTGTTAAAAAAAAAATCCTTTCTAGTCTCTTAAAATTTACAATTGCTGCATGTTTTTAAACTCAATTAAATGAGAAGACTTAATAGACACATGAAACTTTAATGATGTGAGATGTCCCAATATTCTTTCTACATTTACTGAGAAAAACACAGCAGCATTTTATTAAATATATTGAATAATAATTTTTTAAAGGCTTACTGTGTGTGTGTTTTGTTTTGTTTTCTTAATTTTATTCAGTCTTTTAGCTTTCTTCAATTACAAATAGGTTTCTAAGTATCATTCATAAGGAAGAAAACCATATTAATAAAATTGCAAAATTAGATACATTTCTTAAACTGGATAATGAAAATGGTACCAGTCATGGAGCATATAAAGTATGCATTCACAAGATTCTAGCATTACATCAATGGAAATTGTTATATTGACGAATAAAGAAACAAACATATTCCATTGTGAAAAATCACAGATCCAAAATGACGCTGCCATGTCACAAAGTTCCAGGACTAAGTATGAGTTTACAAAGGAAAGTATTCAAGTTAACAGTTAAACAACAGGTCTAGTCAGAAAGCTTGGACATTTGACTATAACATGTCAGGGCAAAGTGAAGTTTAATGTATGTTTTCTTTCTTCACTTGGTTCTTGAAATTGAAGCTGATTGAAAAGAGCAGATCTGGGACAAAAACAAACACTTGCAGGGCATGCAAATGAGTGTGGCCAAAATGTGTAAGAAATGCTTTCCCACCGATGGAAAATAAGAGTTCAAATGAAATGGTAATTAACTCCTTTAGTTAGTGTCAGGCAAACAACAGGAAATGGCAGGGACCACGGCTAATTGGAGAGCACCTGCCCAGACTCATCTGTTACACACTCCCAGTTTATGCTCACCACCTGAAATGTGGGGCCAGTGGTGAGAAACCTTTTGATTTCTCAGAAGTCATAAATCTGGATTTTTATGTGAAAATTCCTGACCACGATCTCGATGGTTGCTCAACATAAAAAATGTCATTTTTGTTGGCAAAGCAAAATATGTCTGCTGCCAGTTTGAGAGGAAGAGTGGGAAAAAAGAATACATTTTATTTTTAACCTTAGAATTTTAATTTGGAAATGATTGATAGTATGTTATTTTTTTTCAATTCCAGTCCAAACATTTGTGAAAAATCAAGTGTGCATAGATCATATATTTTGATTAATGGGCAGAGCTGAATAAAAGTATTCCGTTTTCTTATTCTGTATTCTTTGGTATATAAAATGCACTAGAAATATATAAAATGTTGTCTTTCTCCCCTGAATTTAAAAGCTAGTAACAAATAAGTGCTTTGTTAGTCTCTTACTAGTACTGTAATGTAAATACATAAAATTAGTATATTTTGGAACAGTAATTAATCAACTAATATAAAGAACTCCAAAATAGTTATTTTCTTTGGCCTAGTTATGCCAGTTCAGAATTTCTCTTCTAAAATAATAATGCCAAATGAAAAGAAATAATAGTAATTGTACAAATAACTATTAATCACAATATTCGTTTTAATACAAAAAATTGAAAAAAAAAGAAAAGGCAAATCTCAATATGAATCGCAATATGAATATATCTAAATAAATATAGAGACATTAATAATTATTTATGTGGGGAGTTATCAAATTTTAAAAATTATTTGAAAAAATAATATATATATACACACACAAGGGATAATGCCTCTAAAGTTCCAAGGTACAGCTACTCTGTTATAATAGTGTATTATGTAGAATGAATATATTCATATGTATTTCACACTCTTTGATTGAAATATATTAATATAATTAATAGTATAATACTATAAAATATATAAGTACCTGTTACTTTCATTCAAATGTGAGCTATACAAATCTTTTATGCTAATAAACTTAAAATTCTAATTGTGATTGTTAATATAATCTGTTTATAGATGCACCATAATTTAGTTACTCAATGACATATGCACTGATTCTAATTTTTTATTAATAAAAATACGGTAAATAAAAACCTGTAATTATATAATTTATATTTGCCCATTTATTACTTATGATGGTGATTATATTATGTATTATTAATTGATTTAATTTTTACAAATTTGACACTTGGAAAATATCTGCTAAGTGTGTATTTTCCTTTTTATTAGTACATATTAGCACCATTTTATTTGTGTATTCTAATTTAAATATCTTGTTTTATAGGCAATTCAAATTTTATGTTTTCTAATGGGTATTTTAAATATTCTTCAAATGGTTTATCAGTAATTTTATTTACTAAAATTATTAACTCTGCTATGTAAGTGTTGCAAATATTTTGTTTTACAATTTTTCATCTGGTAAAGATTTCCTATCATTCATTTTAGTATAAATGCATTTTAAATTTTGCTGTAATAAATTCTGTCAACTTTTTATGTTTCCTAGATTTGATAAAGCACTAAAACACTTTTCAGAACCCAAAGCTACAGTTTAAAAAATACAAATTAATTAAAACTAAAGATGGACTAAGCATTTGACCACGTCACAGTTTATATAACTATGTGCAAATGAACAACAAAAAATAACTCATTTTGCCACTCAACACTTGCTGTTTACTCTGAAAACATATAATTTTCAAGAAATTAAAATGTTACTACACAGCACATAATTTAAAGTGAATTTCATAGTGTATTGGGACCAGTGTATTAATAAGCAGTATTTAAAGAACTGTACACTTTGTTCTCTCCAATTTTAGATTAGAAGCTCTATGGTAATTGTGGATATAAGAAACAAAATGATTTTAAATATCCTTGGGTGTTTGAAAATCCACTCACTTAAAGGCTCTTTTTTTTTTTTTTTTTGACTTGTTTTCCTGGAGCTGTTCATTAGTGCCTAAAATATTTGATTACATTTAATTGTGATGTCTTCAATTTAAGTACGCCTGCATATGTGTTCTGTTTTGTAGAACATTATAAAACTTATTCAAAAACTGCCAAATGAAAAAGATATACCTACAGACATCACATCCCACCTAACGTCACATTTCTTTTAAGACTTAAGGAATTATCTCACAGATTATCACAGTCCTCAACTGACTAAGAAGATGAAATAAATCAAAATTACATTTTCAGGGTGAGCATCATAGTCCCATATATTGAAATCGATGTACAAAATTTTAAAATTACATGTAAATTAAATATATCTTTCCTCAAGAAGAAAGTACTCTATAGGTACAGGAAGGGGATACGAAGACAACAAATTTAATTTGTTATTTTTCAGGAGTACGCTGAGAAATATTAATATATTAAATTGTCATGCCAAAATTTAGAAAGATTAGTTGGTAATTTTACATTTATACTAGAACTATATTGAGGGTATTCAAGCTAAAAATATTTGTATATATTTTTTTTCTAATAATTGGCACTGATGTTAATTTATCCCCTGATTAACATAACCTAGCAACGTTCTAACTTTTAAATGTCTTCTATTTTTGTTAAAATAGTATGCTCTTGTTTCAAATTATCAATCAAATTTAGATCAATTTTAAAGAGGTT
This sequence comes from Rhinolophus hipposideros, assembly GCF_964194185.1. NCBI lineage: Eukaryota > Metazoa > Chordata > Mammalia > Chiroptera > Rhinolophidae > Rhinolophus > Rhinolophus hipposideros. The sequence goes on along the minus strand of NC_138069.1, from coordinate 33,861,266 downwards.
TCTTTCTTTCTTTCTTTCTTTTTTTTTTTCTATTCCTATTGGCTTATAGCACTTAACTTTCTTTCTCTGCCCCCTCCAGTGCATTTTTAAAAATGAAAACCCATATTCCCAGACTGAAATATTTGTTCTCTTTAGTAAGAGTCTTTCTGGCTTCAGGGAGAATAAATTTACAGAGACGTTCTGGGACTTTGAGACTCAAACAATTCAAATTTTTACCTTGAATATCTATTCTTGACTTTTTCTTCCTTTTGAATAAACATCCCCTAAAGAGAATACCGGCTTTGTGACTTCCTTGATTGAATAAATTATGCAGTCCTTCTGTCTGCAACTCATGTGAGTGATGAGAAAAAAAGCAGACATAGCTGTTGGACAACATTTTAGCCCCTCTGTCTGATTGGCAGATCACAGGAAGGGAAAAATGTCCCATGAGCCCCTCTGTGAGGTCGTTACCAACTGATTGAGTATTCGCCTTAAATGTCTGAAGCCCAGGTGTGTTGTAGATTAGCACAACTTACAAGTACTGTGTGGAGATTTATTATGATAATTGTTGCTTTTATTTTTTATTTCCCTGAACTCAAAGATAATTAATGTCAGTATGTGTCCTGGTATCTGACTCTCTTAATTGGTCCTATGGTGCCTTGGGTGTTTGAAAATCCACTCACTTAAAGGCTCTTTTTTTTTTTTTTTTGACTTGTTTTCCTGGAGCTGTTCATTAGTGCCTAAAATATTTGATTACATTTAATTGTGATGTCTTCAATTTTGTGCACCTGCTGCAATTTATGTGAGGGGGAAAAGACTTGCAGAAATGGGAAAAAAAAAAAAAGGAGAGGGAGAATTAAATTTTTAAAGAATTTCCTGCATAGGGTAATTGAGGTTAAATATGGAAACAAAATAAACTTAATAGGTAGTGAGATTTTTGTAACTACTATGGTTATACATAAAAAGTTTCTAAATAAAAGCCACTGTATCATATATACTCTTAACATATATTTTCATGTTTTTCTTCAAAGGCTTTTGTTTTCTGTGGCATATCCATACTTACTCTAAATTTAATATCTTGTATCAAAGAGCCCACGTGGAGCTCAGGAGAAAATATTGAGTCAGAAACCCAGTTGGAGGTTCTTTGTTTTTCTTTAGAAATTTTAAATGCAACATACCACTGTTTTTTTTTTTATTTCAATAAATGTTAAAGTGTTTTGTCACTGATAATTTTGCTTTATGTTATGTTTCATGATAGTTGAAACGGCAAAAAGTTCCCTGGAAGTGAGTGAATTTGTTATGTAAAACATTTAAAGTAACGTGAGGAAAAGATTATATCCACAAAGAATGACCAGTTTCAAAGAATGATATTGACCTGAATATCAAGTCCAGCTGACCATTCTATAACTCAAATGGCAGAGGAAACAGGGTATCTGCTGCATTTTTCAGTAGAAGAAATAAATCAACTTTCTGACTCTTTTGTAAAACCAACAGTTTCTTTTCCATTTAGTTTTAAGGGGCAGTGAAACCTCTAAATCTGCTTCAAAACCATGCTTTTAGAGAAGTAATTAGACCCAGTCCTCATCCTTATAATGCAGTAATACAACTGGGATCTCTTGCTAAATATGTCAAACAATGCACTGATACACCATGGACATTCTCATTCACAAAACATTCTAAGGGTCTAGAGGAGATTGAGGTCTTGGTAATCCTTTATGAAAACTCAAGGGGTCAGCTCAAGTGGCATCTCCTCCAAGAAATCTCTCTGTTCCACAGCAACCTGAAAGTTGTACTTTGTAATTGTATCGCATTGGTGGAATAGAATATGAAATACACCACCTGGTTCTATCCTTTCCTGTGAAATTTCTTTCTACATGTTTTACCGTTGTTAGTTAGCATCATTACCCCCAAAATCTTTCAAATTGCTCAAGCATTAGGGTAGTGAATAAAATGAATAATGGCTTTTAATATTTATTTTCAAAGATCTTTCACATCTACTGCCTCAATCGATTCTCAGAACAACATTGTGCTACAGACTATAATTTCCTTAAACGTGGGACCCAAAATAGTCCTTCCCCATTGCATCCCCTGGGACTTCTATTATCTTATAGTAGCATCCAGGAGATACAAAAGGAATAGGTGGACAATGAATAAACAAATGAGGCAGCACCAACAGTTAGTAGGTTTTCAATGAAACATTGGCTCATTTTAATGTATTTAAGACTTAATACCATTGCACGGGTTCTTAGAACACAAAGCTAAGCAGTGGATGCCATCACAAAAGATGTGCTGGAAATGGGAGTGCATTTGGGCTAATTATTTGACTACTCTGTGGGATTGTGGGACCCTCATGGGATTGAAATACCTGAATCCAGTTGAGACGGTGAGGATAGGCAAGTCTGAGGCAAGGAAAGTGGTGGCCATTGCTTGTTTAACAGAACTATCCCACAAAATAGGTCCCTGTACAATCTGCACAACTATTTGCAAAGGCGCTAGTGGAATATATTGCCCCAATGCAGTATCTATGGGTAACTCTCAGAATTTTATATTGATCAGCATTTTTGTTATACAAGGGGTTATAATGAAAATCCAATTAAACATGTTGTTTTCTATCCCCTTCCTCTCAGTTTCTGTTGCAGCATAAGAGGACATAGGAAGTCACAAAGGACATCTGTGCAAAGTCAGAATCAAAAAAAGCCAACCTTGACCTGGGCACCAAAAAGTATGGACAACATGTGCCAACTCAGTTGACCGAGAGACAAAGCAAAAGGGCTGGTGTTCCCTGGTACTGGCGCCACGTGCCTTCCCCACATACTTAAACTATCATGGTTAGGGCAGAAGTGAAGAAATACCATTGGCTTTGACTTGTTACATGGTCATTGCCATCCTATGTATCCATGGGACCTTGGAGTATGCACAGACTGATCTTCCTGCTACCTGCTACATTCTCTGCCCTACAGACACACTGGCCACTGAGTTCCTAAAACATATAATGGCTCCGCCCACCTCAGGATTGCTTCCAATCCCAGCTTCTTCTGAGCCATCTTTTAGACTCAGTTCAAGTCACTTCCTAGGGGAACCTCCTTCCCCAAATGCCCCTTAGTTCAAATTCCTTTGTTTTAGGCTGCAGACTATCTCATAACATGGTCTTGGTTTGTGTCCGGTATTCACATTATCATTTTTTTGTCTCTCCTACTAGACTGTAAGCTCCACTTACAGATCCGCACTTATCTTTGCTCCCCTATGCCAGCATCATACCTGAGGGTTGACTGAATGAAGCCATGGACATCTATTTATATGAGTACGTTTTTATACCACCTGTGGCCCAGGTAACCTCCACTATCTAGAATACAAGAGACGGAAAGTATATATACAATTTGCTTTACTTAGGTGATCTGTAGTATCACACGCATTCCTGATACCTTTATCTGGTTAGGATGGGTCCACCCATAAGCTCAGTGATATTTATATGGACAATCAGAATCTGTTAACCACAGTCAAACTAAATACAAAATATAAACGTATGCAATGATGGAAGAAACACAGAATTACAGGCACCGGCTTCGACACACAGATGCAAATCATTTTATTTTTCTTTCTGTTAGTGGAACTACACACGTATATAGACATTCACGGTCTGGTCCACAGGCTTATAAGCAAAATTCGGAAAAGGGAGCTTGGGGATTATAGGGTAGAAACCAGATGTTTAGGGCCTGTTAGAGCAGAGCCTGTGTTGGTGTTGCTGCCTTGGCTGGTGCTCCTTGACTTCCGGCTAATCTCTATGCTTCATGAGTTCAGGGTCCGCATCCTCTCTCGTTCCTAGTGCCTGGCCCATCTTAGGTCCTCATTAATGTCCGCTACCATTGGACTCCTTCACTATTGTTTCCAAGACGGGAAACCACGAGAAAACTCTTTGGATATAAAATCCTACGACAACCATGTACCAAAGGGAAAGTATCCCTGGACCAGTCAGACAGGGATTGATAGTACATCTTGTTCTCATGATGAAAGCAGTAACAGACTAACTCCTGGGTTTTATTCTTTTGCCTTATTAACTATTGTTATCTCCTGCACTTTCAGGCCTCAAGAACTCTAAAGTCTGTGCTCTGTGTGTTTATCTTCCTTGTTCTCCTCTGCTATTTTTGTCTTCCTTTCTCCTCCCTCTCTCCTCTTTTCTGCTATTACCTCTTTCTCCTTCCTTAGTGGTCAGGTGTTATTATTTTAATAAAAAATTAATTCTACTAGTTTCTCATCTGAGCCCAAAATGACATTAAGAATTTTCAGTCAGGCAGACTGAGATAGGACACTGAGGAAAGACTCCAGAAAGTAACTGGTTGGAAAAGGCAATTTCTCCTGGTTGACTAGATGGTCAAGAATCCCCAGTAGGCTGAATATGGCTTGGGGCTCTGAGAGATCAATGGAACTGGACCAATGAAGGGAAACACGAGCTATGACAAAGGCCATTTGTCACAGAGATAAATAGTGCTCTTACTAAAACGTGGGCCTAACAAAAAAATTAGTCACTAATTCCAGATAATTCCACCTGAACAAATTAGTGGATATCATTTCTCTTTACAGTTTTTCTTTTTTCATCCTCTGACTAGTATTTTGCTTTTCACGTAACTGATACTGAATATTCATTGCCTAGATCTAAAGTTGTGTGACATGGTGTTTCAGAGCCTTGGTATGAGAAATATGGTCTAAAGGCCAGCAACAAAGGTGTCACAGGAGAGGTTGTTTTAAATGCATACCTGCATTTGAAACAGGTTTCATCCCAGACCTGCTGAATCAGAGTTTGCATCTTAATAAGACCCCCAGGTGATCTGCCTGTCCATTAAAGATTTCAGAAATGCTATTGGAAAGTATTTATTATGGACTTTCACAGGCCTGGGAATGAGGATACTTAACCCTTCTGAGTCTCAATTAATTCACCTGTAAAATGGAAATTATAATACTTTCTTTCCCCTCAGGATTACTATGATGATACAGAGAGATCAGATAAGCCAAGAATAGCTTAGGAAGTTTCCTGGCACATGTGGAATCTCAGCAAATGATAAATCTACATAATAAATATAGAGCTCAAAAGAACACAGACATTTTGAAAGGAGCCATAATTTCTTTTTTCAGAAGCAGAAGCAATACAGGGAATACAGAAATCTGAGGGAAAATAAGACCTTGATTTAGGGCCTTTCAAGATATCCATTATAAGTGTTAATAACCAGTAAAGGTACAGAACTCGTACAACAAACATAAAGGGGGAGCTAGGAATTAACAATAATTGAATGTTTTTATAAGTATCATCTCATTTAATTCTTCTAGCATCCCTGTGAAGTATGTATTACTGGAAGAGGAGGTATTACAGAGATGAGGAGAGCTGGAATATAATAAATTTAAGTGACCTGCCCAAGAGTACACACTTCATAAATGAACAGATGAGTCATAAAGCAGTGATTACCACTGAGTAGTTGTCTCCTGAACTGTTCCTTCACTTATGTTATAGGCTTATGTTACAGGTTTTTCCTAACTGACTTTTATATAATACATTTATTCTCAAGGCCTCTTTCTTTCTTTCTTTCTTTCTTTCTTTCTTTCTTTCTTTCTTTCTTTCTTTCTTTCTTTCTTTCTTTCTTTCCTTCCTTCCTTCCTTCCTTCCTTCCTTCCTTCCTTCCTTCCTTCCTTCCTTCCTTCCTTCCTTCCTTCCTAATAAATGGAGAGGAAGGAATGCAAGGATGCAAACTGAGAAGGCAATCATTAATTTACTTCTTTAATTATGGTTGCCCAGTTATAAAGTCAGATGTAAATGGACTGGTGAAAATGAGAGTTGCCTGAAAGGAATATTTCTCTCAATGGCATGCAGACTGTAGAAAGAGCTTTGTTTATGTGTCCAGAGGAGAGAAGGCGAGACACAAGCAATGGTCATGCTTCTTGTGCTTGTTGGCATGTGGTGAATAATTGATCACCCTTCCCTTCTTCTTGACAACATCACCAATTCTCTCTGTGCTGGCTTTCACACGTGTCATGCTCGCGATTAAGCCAGCAGAGAATCCTGACGAACCCAGGAGGCTTCTTTCTGTCCGAGATGCCATTTATAACCCATATGAAAAATTAAATGGGAGAAGCAAGAAAATGCCTTTGAAGATTCACTTTTTTTCCCCCTCCAACTTTACCCTGTATTGCTTCACAAGGCAGGTCACATACTCTCCACACAAATGCCATACTCAAGGCTTGAGCCAAAGAACAGAACTCATGTAGGGGTTTCCGAAAGGAGACCCCTACAGATCTTGTAGTAACTGAAGACAGTGCCACTTCTAAAGTTTTAAAGGAAACTTCCACAGTGATTTAGAACAGCGCCGATTTAAACCATTATCATTCCCTAAGTGATAATTTCAGATTACCCAAAGTACAAAATGCATACATACATACATACATACATACATACATACATAATACAGCTTCTGCTCTTAGGAAAACAATACCTCTTATGTGGAGGGGCATACTTTCAGGCTCACATTCTCAATTGTCATATTATATATCAATAACTTGCTGAATACGAAATTTTGAGGCGAAACAAATGGTTTTCATATCTGTAACTTCATTTCAGGCTTAATGTGTTCTCAGGAAGATTTCTGAACTAGGAATTGGGCATGGCCATGTTACTTTAAGGACAATTCCTTTTATTTGGCATTTTGCCCTCCAATGAAAAAGACAAATCCTGCATTGCCTTCTCATTAAGGGAACAGGAACTGCAAAGACAGCATATTTCTAGAGTAAACAAATCTCCCAGAGGCTGTATTTTTGATAAGTATTTTTGCAGTACTAGTTTGAAGGTTTAACGGTGTGTAGTGTTTCACTTTAATAGTCAGACTAGCAAGCTATAACAAATGCACTTTAAAATTTTACACTCGGTGAGCTCTGCTTTGACAGGCTTTCCTTGGAATCAGGTGGTAATGCGGCTTCTCAGTGAGCCATACTTACATTTCAAGCTGAAGAGGAAATTATTCTTGAACCACTGGATCTGTTGGTAATTTGTGACTCAGTTTATGGTGGCCTTTTAAATTCACCCTGTCTCACTAGGTTTGCCTGGATCGAGTTCAGAGTGGAGAGATTATGCAAAGGTGATGACTGCTTACAGATGGCAGCAGTCCAAATTGGGGATTCAGCTGAGAGATCTGTACAAGCGTGCAAATCCACAGTAGGCACAGATGGTCCAATTATGCCCATTGTACAATGTCACATTTTTTACGCAGAGATGTAATAAATGACGGTATTCCAAGAAAACATAGTGAGAAACAAAAGATGTGTGAATCTTTTCATAATAATTTTGTGCAATTTCTTCATACGCAACCAACACCATAACATATATATATATAATATATATATATATTATATATATATAAAGACACAGACACACTCATATACATGCACATATGTACCCATACACACACATACATGTGCACACATACACACACTCTTGGATTTTCACAAATGTTTACATATGGTTATATCTCCAAGAACATATACCTGATACATGTTCCATCATTATCATTTCATTTTCAAAACTGAATTGGGGTTTACAAATATGGGTCCTGCAGGCAGCTTAAATTCAAACCCCCGTGTCCTCATGTCCACTCTTGCCATATTCTTAATCTCCTTGCGCCTTAGTTTCCTCCATTTTCAAAAGAGGAATAATAATAATACCCACTTCAAAACTGTAAGAATTTAATAATACAAGTAGTCTGTACTGGACTCATGTATGAAGCACGTCAAATGGTAGTTATAAATAATACTCTTTTCTTATCAGAAAAGTAGTTTCTAGGTACTCAAATAATAGAGACTTCACTGCTACTTTGTGTGTATGAGTTAGGATTGTCCTGGCTGCAAATATCCGAGGTTTACTTGTCCTGGCAGCATGTTCAGGATTGAGGTGCATGCTTTACGGCTCAAGAGCAGAACAAAATGCCAGGAAAGCCCCGAATCAGAAAATAAAAAGTTAAGACACACAAAGGCTGCTGCTCTCTTGGTTTCTCACTCACTGGGGTCACACCGGGTATTCTTGGCTGGTGTGCTTCAATCGGCAGTCTGCCTTCCTCCAATTTCTCCACACACAGTATCCACACAGCTCCAGAGAATGAGTCCTGGGTTCCACCCATGTGCTACCAACCAGCTGGAGAGAGAGGTCCATTGTCCAGCTTGGAATAGGAACCCACTGCTGACCCATTAGCTATACCCTGAGCTTCAGTCACCTGGGACCCACTCGTGTTGGTAGATACAGGAGTTCCCAGAGACAAGGAAACACTGAGAGCTGGTCAGATTTCCCAAAAGATTCTGAAGACACTGTGCATGTATTAGGTTGATGCAAAAGTAATTGTGGTTTTTGCAATTATTTTTAACCTTTTAAACTGCAAGTACTTGTGTACCAATCTAATAATTATAAACTCTGGTTGAGTAAGTGTGAAACAGGAGCACAGTTTTGACCAATAAAATTTTCTGTTCATTGAATGTCATGAAATACGTTTGCTTTCCTCCTATTAGCGGGTCAAAATATTTCTTAGATGTATTAGTCCATATATACCTTGGAAAGTACGTTGTTGAAAACCCAATTTATTTTTCCCGTGATTCATGAGTGGCCTCAGGGCTAAAAATTGGTTCACCGGAGATCAGAATTAATCTTGACTGATCCTAGACACATTGCAGGGGGAAAAAAATTACTCACTTATAATTCTTTGTTTGTTGTTATTGTTATTGCTATTAAAGTCTTTATCCGTCAACTGCAACTCAGAAACAAAAAGAAAACGATGCTTATTAATTGCATCTTTTCCAGTTAGTCAGTGGTTCACTCTATTTAGAATCTCAGTGGGTTTCCTGAGTAGATTCACCGAGAAATCTTGTTGGGCTTGATACAACTTAATAAACATAATGCAGAGAGCTTTGAAAAGAGAATCTTTCCATGGGGAGTTTCTCAAAATATCATTGACTATAGTTGGGACTCAGACATTCATGGATTTGAAAGCTGCCTGGGTGTGATCAGAAAATTTCAATTCATGGAAGGATCAAAGTACCAGTAGTAAACATATTTGTTCCTAAAAATGCAAAGGCGTATAGGGATGGATGTGTCCTTAAGAGTTTATGCTATGTTCCTGGTCCCGGAGACCAGGTTACCTGCACTTCCATGTCACAAAGTGAAGCATGTATACTACTGAACAAGTTCTATAATTTCCTTATTCATATTTCTAAAGTTTATGCTTTCAGAAAGGCAGTTTAATAAAACCCTCCTATTTCAGTTGTTGATGTTAAATAGCAAACATCATTTTATTATTATTTATTTAACTTAGCATTATTTATTATTATCTACTGGAGAGGCTCAAAATAACATTAAACGTTATTGTCACAGGGGAAAGAAGTACCTTAAGCACGCAAAAATGGGAGATGAGTGAAGAATTTGAAGTAATATATTAAACGTGTTTTTACAATTTTTGATAGAGGTGACTTCAGCAAACTTCTGAAGTTCACCCATTCTATTTTTATGATGAAAGTTACTTTTTAAAAGAGTATTGATTTATACATGAATTGTTAAACAATAAATGTTGAATTTCAAGTGCAAGCATTATGTAGTATTATCAGAGGCAGAGGAGAAAATGGGGAGGTTAGAACAATGGGATGATGTAATCAGTATCCTAAGATAATTTATGATACTACTAGGTAATGGAGATATAGAAAAAAATAAACAATTAAAGGACAACACAATGCAATAAAGTGCTAAATCATGTATACACAGTAGGGGTACAGATATAAGGGAGACCACCCCCCTTTGGGCTCATCATGGCCCTCCCTTGTGGGAGATGCAAGATGCATTTCTGCATGGGATTATAACACTGTCTATTCACAATTTCCAAACTGTAAAATTAATGAAGAGTTTTACCAGTGGCTGTTTACTTGTAGCAGAAAGCCATATGGCCAAAAATGTGGAGAATTCACTGAGTGTTATTTGCATAGTAAGAAAAAAAAACAGTTATGACTTTAAGATTCCTATTCAGTCTGGGTAGGAAAAAGAATAAGGGCATTATAGCTAAATACCTTGGTAGTGACAATCTTACAATTTGAAAAAACTGTTCACTACTTAGTACTTCTCAACTGATTTTCTTAAACTTAGATTTTCTCTAGAGAACTGAAAGTCAGCATTTGGTGCTTAAAGAAAGCATCATAAAGCCTCCTTGCCTTTGGAAAAGGAACAGAAACAGTGAATCATGAGCAGAATTAGAGCAGTTTTATACATCAGCAAGGATCAAACCCTAGATGCATCTGACACGTGGTAGAAAACGCAAAGCTGCCATCCCCTTTAGGATGTGTGGGCCTTTTAGTCTTGATGTTTCCACAGATCACAATACATGGTAGAGTGGTAACTGACAATTAGAGGGGGGAAAATTAAAAGTGATAAAGCATGACGTTTCTTGACATTCAACATACCTGTGAGAGCATCCAGAATTTAGATGGAAGGAATCTGAATACTGCTGGGTAAACCACATGTCTCCCATTTTACACAAATGGTTGTCAATAGCTGAGGAAACGCACATTCTATAGACCTGTAGATAAACCCAGATGATCCAGAGATGCAGAGTTTGATACATAAATGAGGAATGATACCAGAAAAATCAATGTTAAGATCATCAGGGATCTTATAATGGTTGAAACACAAAACCTATGGCATCAACTGGAAGGGTCATCTTTTATCCACGTTGCTTTAAACTGGACACTTAAAAAGATTCATCCTACAAAGAATTCCCTCGGGGTGGAGGGGAGGTTTACTGAAATTCAAAATTGTCAGCAAACCAAAACTTAGTCTCTTGTTTAAGATTTTTTGATGCGGACCTGTGTATCAGGCCCCGTGAAGGGTATAGGAAGGAAGGAAAAGATAGAGTTCCCTCTCTGCCAGGATTTTAAACCAATTCACATGAATCCTGGAGGTCAGAATACTCACACAGGAATCAATTAAAAAAAAAAAAAAGCTACTATACGATGGAAAAGAAAGAGGAAAGAATCCTAAGTTATTCCATAAAAGTGTTGGAAATGAACATGTCCCAATACAATTACGAAGTTTCTGAGACGAGCAGATTTTGGAAGTAGATATCTTTGTGTTAAGTATGTAAATTTTGGATGCTGCTTGGTTTCAGATTTTTGCTTTACCACACATTAATTCTGAGGCTTTGCGCAGGTAGCAATATCTCTGAGCTCTAGGTTTTGATCAGTGAAAAAAAGACAATAGTTTCTATGACATAGTGATGTTTTGAGAATTAAATGAGATACTGCCTATGACACATTTAGAACAGAGTCTGACACATAATGGATATTCAATAAATGTGTTAGATATTATTATTATTATTGTTATTGCTATTTGTGTGTGTGTTAGATATTATTAATAGAAAAAAGAAAACTATGCAGCTACAGAGTTGAGGAAAAGAATAACCCCAAAATAAAGTTATGCTTGAAGGAGAAAATATGCTGTGTGTTTTGAAATAAAATTATTTAGGTATCAAAACATTAATAGAAGCTGTTAGGAAAACTGATGAAGCCCTAGAATATATTTGCAGCTGTAAGCCTCATCATTTGACTGTGGAAATCAAAAGAAAAGTAAATAAAGTTACATACATCATTTGTGTAATTTAATTAGGTAGAAAATGCATATTCAACATCAGCACTTTCTTACGTATTTTCTAAGAGTTATTTACACTCTGATCTTTAAATAAAAAGTGTTTTCACAGTTCTTAATTTCTTGTCATGTAAAGTTCCAAACAAACGTCTATTCACTATTATAACATTTTAATTTTAGGTAGATTCATTTTAACTGAACTTCTTGTGGTTCTTTTTGTACTTTAATAGCAAAATTCTTGCGTCCCTATCCATAAGCATACATGTCTGTTTGCCACAATGAATTCTGTGTGTGTGTACATGTAGCCACAAAATTGCAAATAAAAGTATCTTTATTTCAGAAATGAAATAAAATGACTAATCAAAGTTTGCAGTAGTAACTAATCAACCACCCAACTATTTAAATATTTCAGTTGAGAAGTTACACATTATCTATTGTAAATATGTTGATACTATTGGCTACTTGGATCATCCTTTACAAATGGGAGACCGAATTCATATTGATTCATGAGAATGCAAACCTCCCTTGTACTGAAGCAAAACTCAATCAGTTAAAGCTTTTAGTCATAATATGTAAGGTTTGAGATGTGCCATTGCAACATAGTTCCCTGGTAGACAGAAAAAGAAATAAATAACCAGACCTGAGCTTTGACCAAATCTTTTTCACCCTTCTATGAATTATTACATCTCCTATCTCTGAAACTCAATGTCTCTATTCTAAAGACAGACGCTCTGAAAAGATTTCCAATGGTTGAAACACAAAACTTTGCAAAGGTGCTAGTTAATCCTACTTCACATCAGAGAAAGATTTAAACCCATTAAATTTCAATTAATTTTGACTTGACCTAGCAGATTCAGCAAAACAATGAACCTATTAAAAAGTGCCCACTAGAAAATAGAGGGTTTGAGAATTTTCCGAGATGTCTTGAAAGGTAAAGAAAGGCAATAAAAAGTGCTTCACTCTTAAACAAGAAAATGTTCATTCTGCTGAATTGGAAGTAATTTGAGGTTTTCATTATTGTGCACTTTTGTATTCAACAAATGGTCACTGAATTCTGATTATGGACCAAGCACTATTCTACGTACAGAGGACATAGCAATAAGTCAGAAACGACCCTGACCCCAGAGAGCTTAACTTCTAGTGGGAAACATAAACACTGACCAAGTAACAACTAACAATATGTGTAATGAGTGTTTTTAAAATGGATGGAAAAAAATAACATAAGAATTCCATAATAAGTATATTGGCTCTGTAATCTATAAATCGACCTAGATAAATTTTTCTCAAACTTGATTCACACAACACACACACACACACACACACACACACACACACACACACACACACACACACACACCCCTTTTAAAGAAAATAAATATCAGATCCATAACAGAGCTCGATGATTTTGGAAAGTTCCTGCTATGAAAGTGTTCTACAAGTGTGGGATTTTAAGTGTGCCTTCATGACTAGTGAGTACAACTAATATTTAAAAATTACCGAATGCTGACCCCTCCATCACTCTGAACTGTATCAGCGGACCCAGTTTAAGAAACTAGTTGTTGTCTCACTGTTGTTCTCTGCCAGCCACACAGAGCACCCTGTGGAACACGAGCATTTTTATATTCAGCCAAAGACTCAAGATGCTCTACTGTAGACTCCAGAAACATCTTCCCCGAACAGATCTCTTCTCTCTGATACCCTGTCCTGCAAATTCTAGCGGATTCTACCTTTTCAGCTTAGGTTAGGAAGACCACTGGTGGGTAGATGCCCTTTCCTGTTCCTTTTTATTGTCTGGAAAAGTGATTCCTGGCAGAAGGCCAGGGCAACCATGGGGCACACCTGTATTCTGCACTGGCTCTCAGGTGTCACACCCAAGTGCTGTTTGTTGTCTAATGTATGAAAAGTCACTACATTTATTTTGTCCAATCTTATATGTTCATTTTTTTAAAAGCAAGAGGGCTAATTTAATAGTTACTTTGCCATAGCTGGAGGTGAAACTTGACCCCAATAGTGGATTTTAAATAAAAATAACCATCTTTCGAGTCTCCAAAGCTCATGTGTACTATGCCAAAATATTTGTAGGGAAGTGACAAACTCCAATCTCATTTTTTTCTACTTGGTCTACATAACAAGTGCATAAGTGAGCAAATTTTCATTTGTAACTTTCCAGTGGGGTATGTGAAAATGTGTAGGCATAGAGAATGCACACCTGATATTTACAATATTTATAAACATCTACTAAAAACAAAGAAAACATGCTAGACCCTTTTCTAATGTTTTGAATGAACATGATTCATTTTATAACTTGAGTTCAGTTTGAAAGCATGTAATATATATTTTTTCCCTAATCTGATCAATGTTGAGTTACTGTCACTTGTAAGTGGCTACATAGGTTTAAACACAGTTATACACTGGGAGTGCATTGAGATGGGTTAGGGATGACAATAATTCCACGGTGTTTCCTTATGCTCATTCGAGAGCTTGTCGCAGTTCCATCTCTAACCATTTTGGCTGAATAAGATTTAATTCGAAACATTTTTGCTTTTTCTAAGCAAATTTAGGGTTTTGTTTACTTATGTGTGCTCACTGGAGGTCATGCTGAAAAATGAACTTCCGAGCATGCTGGGGAGACCATAAAATATGAAATGGTAAGAGTTAAGCTTATAATCTATTATTCTCTTTACATGAAATAGTGCAACCCAGCATGTTCATTGAATTGAAGATTATAAACAACTTGCATAATGCCAAAGAATGCTCTTTCAGCTAAGAATTTATTACCAGAATGCTTGTCATGTGTAATGTTTGCTTTGGAATTAGACATAAGAATAAGCGCAATATCATATTTAGCTGATTCTTCATCTTAAAAGACATTTAAGATAATAGGTGGCTCATAAGAAGAAAAAAATACATTTTATGCAATTTTATAAACGCTTTCCTGAAAGCTAATATATTCAGGAATGTCTGAAAACAACTAGATACATAAACTATATATATTATGCTACAAAATTTCCAAAAAAGTAATATCTTATTATATTGCTATAAAGCATACAGTTTTATTATCCTTTTTTTTTATATTACCTTTTTTTTTTTTTTCAAATCTTAGGGCACACTAGCATAGCGCCTTTCAAGCTACTTACTCCTCACATGTTTCTGAACTGGTGTTTAAATTATATCATTTCTGGTTCTCTGTCCTATAGATTACACCCAGTTCTATTCAGTTGGCCACAAGTCAAAATATATGCTTTTATGTGGAAGAGTAAAGAAATGGTTACATATCTCTGATTTTGATTAGTGATAGAAATACATATTCTTTGATAAAGGAGATAGGATAAATCAGAGATACATCGATTTCAGTCCTGGATATAATACTCTGGCGAAAGGCCTAAATTTCGATGTCATACAGACTCGAAGTATCTGTTTACAGCACTTACAATGTACGTGACCATGGTTATACTAGTTATTTACTTTTTCTGAGACATATTTCCCACTGAAAGGTAAGCTCCAGGAGGGGAAGGGTTTGGGTTTGTTTTAGTTTATATTCCTCATACCATGACAAGTGCCTGCTGTGTAGGTGACATGCAAACAGTATCTAGTAATGAATAAACGAAAGGAATAAATACTGATTTATATGGATGTCAAGAAAATAAAACAACATAATCATAGGCAATATATTCATTGTGAAGAACCTGGTACTGAGTGAGCATTCATAAATATCAGCTACATGACATGTAATGATTTTCCCTATCTAAATGAAGAATTGTTAATATTTCCACATGGAGCTACTGATTTCCAAAATAAACATTAATTTGGTGGGAGAAATCCAACATTATTGGATACCAAGTGGAGAAAAAATCATGGTTAATTGGTTTATTTTTCATTTGTCACTTATATACACTAAATTCCAACTTTGAACCCATGGCTGTTTACTTCAATTGTTAGTTGAGGTTCACCATGTAAAGATACCTATTGGTAAAAATATCAGAAGAGTTTATTTAAATCAGAACTATTAAAGTTGTCATGAAAGTACTAGTTGGTAATGCCTGATTATCATTCTGGAATGACATTAATAGTGCATTTAGTAAACTGCTAACAAACTTCATTACACTTAGAAGAAGAGACAGACAATACATGGTTTCGTTCTAGAATGAAACTGAAATCGGTACTCAACTAGGAGCTGGTAAAATCTTTGAATGTATGTGGGTCAGTCCACATAGAAAAGAATGGAGGAGCAACAAGAAAACTGAGAGATGGGCACTGGGGGAAAGTTTTAAAGAATAAACCAGAGGATCTAAAGCTTCTAGAGAGAGAGAGGTAGGTAATAGAAGAAACAAGATGGTAATATGCTTTGCTGTATGTACGTTTGTATGACCTTCAGAGTTTTTGAAAATGCAAGTATTTAGTGTGTATACACACACACACACACACACACACACACATGCATACACACACTGGGGGTGCCAAAAATATATATACAAGTGGACACTTTGGTCAATGTTTCTCAGCCAGTAGTTCACTGTAATCAGAAGTGTCTGGATGCTGATGGTAACCACTTTGAGCACCTCTTGCAATTGCAGAAGTCAAACGTGACCTGTATTCATCTTTTGTTATTGGTATATATTATTACAATTTTAATTTTACAGTTTTCCTTTCTTAAAATGTGTATACATTTTTTTGGCACCCTCTGTATATGTTAATGTAACACTGCTCCAAAATTTGACCTGCGGCACCCTGAAAGTTATAAAGGAGATACTTTCTTTTTATTTCAAAATCAGAAACTTTACTATTAATAGCAAAACTCTTTCTCAGTGACTCTATCTTCAACAACTTATTGTTAAACAATCTTCAGTTATTGGCTATGTTTGGGCTCTAAAAATCTCAGGAACCAAACTGCCTGGAACCAAAATTGTTTCCTCTTTTCCAGTTCAAATGCCTCATTTTTAAAATTCACTCTTGCTTCTAGTTAGGGATGGCTTCTTTGTGTTACTATGATATGTGTCTCAAATATGTCGATTGTCGCAAAGGTGAGGAGAATTTTCATATAAGCCTATCTTCTGATGGCAAGAATAACTTCCTGATAGAGCCTAATCTAAAAAAACAAGTTCCCAAAGTGCATATTTTGTGAAGCTCTATGATCATTCTCTTGTTGTCATATTAAGCAACATCCTTCCTGTCACAGCAATTTGGTTTTATTTTGTTTCCTTTTTTTTTCCTTTCATTTCACTTTTCCTTTCATTAGTGGGTCTCACTTTACTTAGGGGTATCAGCATTACCTGCAAGACTTGTTAAAACCCAGACAACTGGGCTCCACCTAGAGTTTCTGATTCAGTAAATGAGTGGTAGGGCCTGAGGATTTGCATTTCTTACACGTTCCCAGATGACACTGATGCTGTTGAGTGGGCCTGGTCATGCACGTTAAACAAGCTGGAGGATGATATAGTCAGTACTGAAGCGTTGCTCTGTATGGGGACGCTAACCTAATTACCCAGGTGTAAAAAAAAGAAAAAATCCTGGAAATGTCAGCAGTTATGCTCAGTGGGAGGAAATGACCACCTTGGTGTTAAAGAACTCAAATTAATCTTCATCCTTCCAAAAGAATGAGTCTCTACACTGTAACCGAGCAATGGCTCGGGTAATTATCTTTAACCACCATCTCCAAAGGAGATGATGCTCCTTTGAAGTTAACTTCATGATATGGAACACACACACAAAAAAAAATAACGATACTACTAAGACGCCAAGCTTAATATTTAGACTAATATGGCTCTATCGATCATGCATGTCTTTAATCCCTGGTTTAATCTAATTATTGTATCAGCCTCGGTCTACCACTGGAAGTAAAACCTTTCATTCATTCACTGGTCACTAGGTGAAGTAGTATTTACTTTTATTTGTTCTAAAGCTGCCTGATCCATGTTGCATTAGAAAGTCTCATTTAACCCTAAAAAAAAGAAAAAAAAAAGTAGAAATTGTTTTCTATTTGTGTCTTCTAGCTAAGGGGACTCCCAGCTTTCAGAAATACTGTTATACGCCAACATTTCATAACATTCAGATCAGGTCATAAATCTGATGAGTTTGCATCTGTATAATCTGAATCTAGCACAATACCCTCTACACCCCACTTTCTCACCAGATCAGTAGCAGTGCTACCGATCTGGTGAGAAAGTGGGGTGCTTATATATACGGATTTATATAAGCAGACTGCAAACATTTCCCTCAATTGAGCCTTTCCCCTGACTCTGAAATCAAGAGCAAGACTGCATGGTGGTGGGTGGTGATTAGGAAAAAACAAAACAAAACAAAACAAAACAAAAAGACTCCAATAAAGAGAAAGCATTTTGGTTGTAATTTGGAAGACCCCATTATGCAGAATACCAGTAAAAACTGGTCCTTAAATATTGTCGTGTATCACTCAATTTCATTTTGGGGAAAATCACACAATCATGCTAGAATATGAGAGTCATGTGGAAATGATGCAGTGCCTAGCATCACTTTGCATTTAAAAATGCTTTACATAGGACCACTTTTAAAAATTCCTAAACATCAACGTATCCATAATGACTGGTAAAGGATAATGTGAGCAGATTAAAGCTGAGGGACATAAACTCAGCTGCATGAACTCACCAATACTGGGGGCGGGGGGTATAGATGATTTAAAGTAGGGTTTGAGGTGGGTAACTGAAGGCTTAGGTGTCCTCTCCAGAACATCTATGAAAGGTGGGGAAGCAGGACTCAGCAGAAGAGAAGATGGACCACATCTGGGTTGCAGCACAGATCTTAGAGGCTCCCCCAAGAAGCTCAGGAATGGGCTGGCCGTTCAGAGTTGCCCTGCCTGTGAGAACAGAACGTCTGTAACCCTACCTTGATTACTTATTGGATACAGGTTGTCCTTGGGGATAGCAGATGACCTTGGTAAGATAACGCCCTTCAGAGGAGGGTGATTCTCAATTCCTGGGTAATGGTTTAGCAGCAGACAGTGCCCCAGCCTACCGGAGGTGAGGAAGGTGATAGACAAGCAAACAATCTCCACTTTAGGGCAGGGATTAGTGAACAATGGCCCATGCCCTTTTTTGTATAGCCCCTAAGCTAAGAATAGTTTAATGTTTTAAATGGTTAAAAAGTCAAAAATCATAACATATATACAATATTTTACAGTATCTCATTCACTCTTCTAAATCTTTGCATAAACACTTATTTCAGTTTAATACAACTCTGGCAGGTACTAATACATATCTTATAGACAAGAAAAACTGAAGCTTCTAGATAGGTTAAGAAATCCAAGACTGCACAGCCAGTGAGTATTTCAGTCAGACTCCAAGCCCAGGGAGTCTGACCCAAGAGCCTGTCCTTTGAGCCTGGTTTCGCATGCAAAGTTCCCCAACACTATGACCATAGTACAGAAGTGCCAAAAAGGTGATGCTGTCACAGAGGCCTTTTGGTGAGCTCCCAGGAGGGAAAATCACTGTGTTTCAGAGAAGCAAAAGGAAGTTTTGCATTAGAAGGCAGCCAAATTTCCACTTTGATGGTAAGCAATACTAACTTTGAACTATGATTAAGCCCAAAGTTTTTCTCATTCATAGACCTGTGTTACAAAAAGTCACACTCAACTGTCGTATTTTGGAATGTCATTGATAAAAACATTTGTGGCAATTTGCTTTCTCACTTAATTCATAATTAACTATGTACTAGCTTAGGTTTTGCCACTTGGCACATAAATCCAAAAATATTGACTACCTGTACCTGTACAGAAAATTCTGTCAATCTTGGCTGTAGAGGAAGGCTCAGTTCTGGTCATCCTTGGTCGTTCTATTCTAATGAAATATTCTGCAACCATCAGGATCTTTTAATTTTGTAGTTTGCTTGAGCCTCCTACAAAAGCAGCAGAAATAGCATCCTTAAGATGAAGCGGGTATCCTATATGAACGAGAGCAGTTTTACTGTCACATACTGCCAGGCTCAAACATGCACCTAAGATTTGTCTTCTTACGTGTGTTGTTAAGAACAAAATTGGACCTTGGATTGCTGGAGCATGCCAGCTGATGGGAAATTCTTCTGAAACCTCATTGTAAGGAGAACATACTTCAAATTCCTGATGATCACATGCAACAATGTTTGGTTTTGTGAAATAAGCGGGAGATAATGTTGAATATGCAGAAAGATCTCAAGTATACAAAAATGCATATTTGCTTTTCTGTATTTTCAATTTCTTTCTTTTATTAAAAAAATGCTTTCAAATTATTTATTTAAAGCCAGATTTATATTAAGGCACAGCTGCTTATGCCCACTGTGTTATGATTAATATGCTAGAAATCTCCAAGGTGAAATAGGAATCTGATATTCCCTTTGAACCCCACAGCTATACGAAATGTACACTGTACCACTGCTCAGACCAGTGGGCATCACAAAACCTCCACTGACTTTCCTAAGATACAGTAATTGGAACTGTATTAAAATTGATTCAATGAAAGACCCTTTCATAAATGCCCTATAAGCGTTGTCAAGAATAACTGTCATTTTGGGGATATTGTACTTTCCTAATAAAGCAATGACTGACGTGTTCTACTATATAAAATCTCATCAAAAGTTATTAATAAATGTGTGTATGTGTTTATTAGAGAGACAGGGGAGAGAGAAGGAAAGAGGAAAGGAAGTAGGGGGTGGGGACGGAGGGAAAGAGAGAGATTTGTCCATGCCTAGTTCTAGAATCTATTAATGTATTATAAATTTGGCCCAAACTGTTTACATTAAGACATTCAGAAATTTTAACCATTCCACTGTTCTCTTCTACCGGAGTACAAAACAGGAACTCTTATCTTGAGATACCTAAAATATGTTTTATCTTCCATGTTATGAAAACTCTGTTTTATTTGTTAGGGTTTAAAAGGGCGGGGGGGCAGATTCCCACTGTAATATGTTCCCTGTCTAGTGAACAACACGTTATAATATTGACATCTTGTTATTTATTAATTATTATTATTATTATTACTCTACTACTACTCAGTGCTACTGGCAAATGTAAAAATATTTTGGAAATGCAGAGTAAGATAAGCCTTTACTTTCCCATTATGACAACATATTCTCACATAAGCAGAAGAGTGATATTTGTAGTGAGAAATAAATAATCATTATCCTTTAGTTTCTTACTTGAACATGATGTGGACATAATTGTAGTAATTTGTACATAATCTTCAACTCAGTAAGTAGGCTGTGTTACAGTAAATCAAGTAAAATAAATTTAATGGATTGCTATTTGTGCTCTAAGTGTTCACGTTTATTTATCTGCAAAGATGAAGATTTTAATGTATTTGACATATTAAAGACATGGCAATTTTCAAATTGTTCTCTGCAGATATGCAGAAGTTATTAAAAGTCATACCCAAATAAATAACCACCGGAGAGCTTGCTGTGATAGCCAGACACATTTGGCATCTTTCCCCAAACACTTGTGTTCTTTTATAATCTTGCCTTTCTTTGCTCTTTCTTATTATTTTACATTTTTTTACAGGTGAGTATTTTATTCTTATCTTTTTACTCAATCAGTTCCTCATGTGTCAAGATGCAGCAAAATACTACCTCTTCTGTGGTTTGCCATCTTTTCCAAAGAGATATCTCTCTCTCTCTCTCTCTCTCCTTTTGAATCCCTATTCCCATAGTATCTTGTCCATGCCTTCATTAAAAAATCTAAACAGAACTAGAGATGCTATGTCATGATTTAAAACATAATTAATTGCATGCCTGTGAATTTATATGCAATTTCATTATTCATTACGGAAAGCATTGAAGGGATTGTGTATAGCTACATACCAAAAGGTGACATAGATAAGGATTGGTTAAAAGTTTAGACAACAGTATTATATCTGGTGTAGATGAGGTTAAATGAACGTACACTGCATGTATCAAAATACATCACAAGCAGCATGAGTTTGAGAGTGGACAGAGCAAGAATGAATTTGGGACCTCCTGTTTTAAAATCTCATGGAGTCCATTCAATGGGAATAAAGTAGTTGCTTAGAAAACTACAGGGTTTTCTCACACCTGTAAGACATTTTTATTGGGCAGTCAGAGAGAACAAATGGAATAATGTAATGGACAGGGTCAAATGATATTCCTGCATCCCAGTAATCACTGTGACCAAGCATCCATGCACATTGCCTAAGTCGTGAGGGAATAAGATGAAACAAAAGAACCCCAGGAATGGCATAGGAAGGAACGAAAGGAGATGATTAGCCATTTGATGAATTTCTGCTGTGTTACTGACATTTAATGACTGCTTTTTAAAAATATTAATTTACTTGGTATCCATAAAAAAAATACATAAGACAACTATTATTCCAATTTTTAAATTGGGAAAATGAAAGTCCATAAAATTTTAAAAATTTGTTCAAGGTAATAGAGCAAGTCAGTGTCAAAGCTAGATTGAAACTCAGAAATATAGAGGTAAATGATTTCATTATCTTCACCAGGGCCAGCCATTTTTAAGAAAACATCAGGAGGTGGATCCCATTAATTTCAAGATTTTTTTTACGACAGAAAAATTTAAATAGTGGTGAAAGAATAGTGCTCTATCCAGAACCCCAGATATATAAGTATGTGGTCTCCTAAGTATAACTTAAATAATGTATATGTGACTTCACCAACTTACCATCAAAAATAGATTAGAGGCAACAAATTAGTTAATAAAGCAGATACGTATTAAGAGGCAAGAAGATACATATCAGGTGGCAAGATAAGAAACAGTGTATTTCCTAATTCAGGCTTACTGAGTGCTTTATTAATATAAACATTGCTATATCCACTCAGTTCTACAAATAAGATGGCTGTTTATTGCTAATATTATTTTCATACATAGAAGAAATATATTCAAATTAGCTATAGTCTCACTTCAAAATAGGGTTAATGGTGCCGTGTACCTGTGCCTAGTTAGGTATCAATTACATACATTACACGTGTTCAAACAGAAAACTAGCACATTAATGCCGCATTATTACTATTTTCAAAAAAGGAGATTGTCAATTTCCCTGCGTACTTTGTGTATGTATTGAATTACGTGTTAAGTAAGTTGTTGTCAAGCAATGCTTTTAGGCAGCAGCACAGAGGCCTCCCCTCGCTAAGACGTGACACATGCATGAAGTAGTCACTGGGAGAAGACTTGAACTTAGTGATCAATGACTTACTTGAGCAAAATGAAAAATCCATGAGCATAAAAACACTATGGAGCTCTGGCCAAAATCACCAGCAGTACCAAAGCCAGTATCAGAAACGTTGCCAGGATGAGCTGCCCAATTAAACATCTTCATCGTTAATGCACACTGATACCAATAAACACACACATTCACACCCACTGTGCCATTCTCTTAGAGCATAAAGTTTAAAGCAAAAACACATATGAGAATGCATAAAATGTAAATGATGAAAGCCAGACCAATGTCATTTCTGCATATGAATTCAATTTTCACAGAATTAGAGCAAAAGGAATCACGATTTTGATACTCTGAATCCCCCAATGCATTCCCCATAAAAAAAAAAAAAAAAAAAAAAAACTGTCCATGTGGCCAAGCGAGGTAGCATTGTGAACTTGTCAAAGTTGCGGGTGAATTATGAAGGGCCTAGACTGATCATAATAGAGCTATTTTGGTACAAGAACATAACACCTAATTTTGGAAATAGATAAGAAAAAGTGTTTCTACCACTTCATTTCAATACCCCTCAGGAAACTCTAATTAAAAATATTAAGCTTCAATATTGGTCCTATGGTGCTTTGGGATTATTATAATCCTGATCAAACTAATCTTTTTCCCCCAAAAATAGAATTAAATATCATGTTTAAAAAGAAAGATTACTCTCACTTGATTTTCATTTTAAAGGCACTGAAGGTGATAAGTATTTAATGCAAAATCTTTCTCTTCCTTCTGTCCTGAGGTACCTAGATAGCTGTGGACAATACAACTGTAACTTAGAGAATAAGTGTATGTATCATGTAAAAAAGAGCTAATGTGAGTTATAATGAAATTTAACAGATGAAAGCTTCCATTAAATTTTGTTTATAAAGTGTTGTCCTGGATCCGATAAACTCCTATAGAAATCATTTTCAGAACAGCAGAAATATGACAGGAGAGAAGTTCAATAGACTGTGCCTAATTCATTCCAATTCACAGAGTAATGCATTTCAATTCACACAGTGATGTATTCTAGTCTCCAACATGAGAATCCAATCTAGTTGCTGCTTAGCAGAGTTGAAACAAACTCACAGCACCAGAAAACTGACAATGTTTATTTTGCTAAATAGAGAAATACTTTACATATATATATATGTGTGTGTGTATATATATATATATATATATATATATATACACACACACATATACATGTACATGTGTGTATATATACATATATATGTATATATATACATATATATGGTTATTAAAACCTGGCTATGCTTTATTTACTACACTGTACATTATGATAATAGGCCTACACTATTTAGAATATAAGACAATAGTTTTTGAGTTTGAAGTCTTTCTTCCACTATTTTCATCATAATTAAAGCTGCTTAAGAGTCAGCTTCCTGAGGTTCATCTGATTTTCTGAAACAGGTTGAAAAGCCTAATTATAGTCAGATGTTTCAAGCTTCTGGAAACCAATTTAGTGTTTGCCATGAGCAACTGACTTACCGGTACTGGAAACATTTTCTGGAAATATACTATCAGGCACAATATCAGTCATTAAATGTCATCCTAAAT
The DNA here is from genome assembly GCF_964194185.1 of Rhinolophus hipposideros. Classification (NCBI taxonomy): domain Eukaryota; kingdom Metazoa; phylum Chordata; class Mammalia; order Chiroptera; family Rhinolophidae; genus Rhinolophus; species Rhinolophus hipposideros. The sequence goes on along the minus strand of NC_138069.1, from coordinate 33,836,906 downwards.
CTTTAGCAGTTTGATTTAGTGTTAAGTAGTAAAAGTTCAGATTTACTGTTTTTCCTTCACCTCTTTTTCTGAAATATATTAATTTTGCACCAATTCTCAGATTATTTTGGGGAATTCTTGTCTCCATATAAAATTCCTATTTTCCAGGTTAAAAATAAGTTAATACAGAAAGAACACTAATAAATTGGCCAACGATTCCCTGGGAAGTAGAAAAGAACTTGAATATACAGAATTCTGGCACTGGCAAATTAATTCATGTACTCCTTTCAGTGGGAGAAACTAGAAAGGGAAAAAAAAAACACAAAACAAAACAAAACAAAAACCAACACAACATACAACACAAAGAGGAGCTTCGTAAAATCTGAAGGGCCCAAGATGAGGCCTCGCATCAGTCTTGTGTTCATCTTTTCATTGAAGGAGACAAAACTGGGCCACAGGAAAGGTAGGTAAATATTTAAATATTTACATATCCCTGCCTTTTTCCTTGGAAGCTGATTAATTTTGCCTTGAGGCTGGAGGGGTCATATGAATCTATGCTTCATTTTATCCATTTGTCACATGAAAAGTCATGATGAAAAGGACAGCCAGAGTCCCTAAGGTATGTAGATTCTACAATACTACTCAGGGCTATTTTACTCAAACAACAACCATTATTCAGCCATCAACCCTACACACACACCACCTCCATTTTACAGATTGGGCCATTTAAACGGAAAATGTTTAACTGAACTTTTAAGTTCACATAAGAAATTTCAGCTGAGCTGAGGATTATTTTAAGTTTCAGCATGATGATTGTGTCTTATGAATGACTTTCCAATTTGAAGGCTATATTCTTTTTTTCTGAAGAATAAACTAGGCATTAAAATAGTTGAAACTCTTTAGAAATTTAATTAGAGTAACATCTTGCTCATTAAATTACATGGATTCAAGACACAATGTCATTTGCAGCCAATCTTCCCAATATACAATCTTCTAGGTAATTATAGTGTATTTTATAATTAAAATGCCAATTTGGTGTTAAATTATTGTATTGTGTCAACAGTAGACTAAATCAAGTGGTATAACTTCCTCTTTAAGGGAGGAGAGGTTCTTATATGTTCAGCCAGTAAACATTTATTGAGTACCTACAATATATCATGTAATGTGTAAGATACTGGGAATAGACACATGAATAAGGGGAAAAACAAAACAAAACAAAAAAAAAAACAAAAAAACTCTTAGCCATCTAGAAGAAATAAACAAGTAAAGCAACACTGGTAGAACAATGTGTCAAGGACGATAACAGAGATATATAGAGATGTTATGGGAGTATAATGTGGTGTGCCTAACTCAACAAAAGAGAGGGCTCGGGCAACTGGTCATATGATTCTCAAATAATATGATGGGCTATCCCTTCGTCCATTCAGATACAATGTAATAACCCCCTACTGAGTGTTAGAAATTGATAGTTTTAGACGTACAATAAAATAAATACTTTCCATCGTGAAGATTATGCTATAGAAGACAGACAAGAACTATTAAGTGTGTACATTTATATTCTAATTTCAAACAAAGAATCAAGATACAATATTATTTGGTCTTGGCAAAAAGGATAATGCCTGACAAGCAGACTAATTGAGATTGAGAGGCTAGGGAAATCTACTCTGAGAAACTGACCTGTGAACATACACCACAAGGATGGGATGAGTTAGCGAGGTTAGGGTGTGGGAGAAGAGTCCTGGGTACCAGTAGCAACACGTGCAAAACCCCTGTAGTAGAAATGGGGGCTTTGTGGTAGAAAGTGGCATGTTTTAAGGAGTACTATGACATTACTGGACCACGATTAGAAGTCTAGGTATAATTTTAGGTAAGCCTTTATAGCAGGAAAGTGACATGATCTCCTTTAGGATAAAGATGGCATCCTATGATCTGATATCAATGTACACTAATGTACTACAGCAAACTTTATTACTCAACAGCCTAAGTGGATTAATAATTGGAACCCAGACTATAGACTCTTGGTAGCTGTGTCCACTATATAAAATGAGTATGGTTACCACGATATAAATAATCATGCCCATAGTTCTAAATCTGTGTAATGTAGATTCTAGGGGGCTTCAGATTTGTTTCTTTTTTTCTTTTCTTTTTTTCTTTTTCTTTATCGTAGAAATACAAATGTGAACTACTATTTCTCTGTAGGCAGAGTAATCTACAAATGAGGGACATAGGCTCAGAGTCAAGTAGGCTTTTTCACTTAAAAGTTGAGACATAGTAGACCAGTGACTTACACCTGTAAATGTCAGGTTCCTCTAAAATGAGGATAAAGATGGCTTTGTATGAATGAATTCACATAAGGTATATAAAATTGAGCATATCATACGGTCTAGTGTATAGTAAACATTCCAAATTCATTCAAAATTATAATGGCTATAATCATTCTGTACACAATGAATACATTATTCTCACATATGTATCCAATTATTCAAATATATTTGATGGCACAGGGCCTCTTATACAACAAATACATAACGTCAATACATTCTATACTTGTTACAGTGCAAAACCATGCAGGTATAGTGGGAAATAAGACAGTTTTGGTCTCAGGAAGCTTAGAGTTGAATGAGATCATGATAAATGCTATGACAAAAATAAGCATGGTTTGATATAAGAATGTAAGTAAGGGTGCCTAACTAAGCCTTATGAGAAAAAAGAAAATTCCTAGAAAATGTCCTACAGCATGGCTATGAGGTGTTCTGTTTAAAGGTGAGAGAAAGAAGAGAAGATCTGAGGCAAAGAAATAGCAATGATAAAGGACTAGTAATACCCATTATATACTTAGAAGTTGAACGGAATTGAGTGGAGCCAGCAAATATATGAATTGCAGAGCTGTGATTATAAAAATGCAGATCCTCGTGTGATATGTAGTCTCCAAAGATGGTTATCATCAATTTCTTCCATCTCTGAATGTGTGAGAGTCTACCACCAAAAAGTGGAATCTATGTTCCCCTTCTCAAATCTATACTGATGCCAGGACTTCCCTTGATCAGCAGAATGTGGCAAAAGTGGCCTCTGCCAGTGAAAACTTCTGGCAGATTTAGGGGGGATGCCAACTAACATATAACTGTGCTGAGACCATCAATCTGTGATAAAATTCTGTGTAAAAGGCCACGTGGAACATTATACATCAAAGATCTTTCTCACACCTTCCATCTCAGTTGGGAAGCTGACAAGTGAGTGACCACTGATGCTGCCGCATGGACAAGAAAAACACCCCATTGAGCCCTGCCGAAATCTCTGACCTCTAGAACTCTAAGAAAGAATCACCAATGTTGGGAGAAAAAAGTTTTGGGGTGGTTTGTTACACAGCTCTATATAACTAAAACGGAATTAATATCTATAAGTGGGGTGCTGCTATAACAAGACATAAAACATATGGAACCTACTTTGGGATTGAGCAATGAGTAGAAGCCCAAGGGATGTGAGGGGCCATTTAGGGGAGGGTGCAAGTGTAGCATGCTATTGGAGGGTGTAGAGAAGGGGACCATGTTATTTATATATGGTGGAGAATTTGGTAAGACTGTCACTTAAGTTACTGTGTAGAAAATGTGCCTAACAGTGAGGATGTAAATAACGAGACATGCTAATTGGCTTCTTGTAGCTGCCTATAATAAGGTTTTGAACAAGAGAACAAGAGAAATGAACATACTCGGTTTTCAAGTAGAATTTACAGAAAATATTTCAAACCCAAGACTTGATGGGTTAGAAAATAAATCTCCCTCTCTTGTTCTAAGTCTATGCAGGGAGCAAAAGTTTGTAAAACAAAGAACCAGTCTTATGGTAAATATCAAATAAAGGTCATGGTTGTAAGATGCTTTGTTAAAACCCCTGAAAGAGAGTCACAGACCCTCTCAGACAGGCAAACAGGTATGTAAGAATCTCAAGGGAATTTTGCCATAGGTTCCTGACTCACCACCTAAAGTAAAGAAGGACTTATCACACACATATACGTATATGTGTTTTTTGCCTGATGATGAGAACTACCATAAGATTCATAAGAATCCACATTTTTAAGAAAAAAAATATATTAAGACACAAACAGAATGGACTGAAAGGGAAAGAGACAACTGACAATGAAGAGGATACTGGCTCCTACCCTTCTACAGGTAAAAAGAAGGCTGAGTAAGATATTCAGCCATAAACAAAATTTATTTCTTATTATAATGAACCAAAATGGAAGTCTCAGAGTCACAGTCAATAGCTTATAGCTACAGAGAACCATTTCCAGAGAGAGAACTGGGCCCTCCACAGGGAATATTCCAGGTGCCCAGAACAGGGTAAACTGAGGGCAACTGGATTTCAAGATAGCTATGAACAAGATACTGTCACATCCCCACTGCGCCCTACTACTTATTTGAACAGGGATTTCTATTGCGATTATGCTTTCCCTCTGTCACCATTGTATGTTGGGTATATCGCAAGGCGGACAAATTGCCTTTTAATTAATAAGTCTCTGTACTCAAGGAACTGTGCCAGAGGAGCTGCACCTCAAGGATTGGACCAAGAAGCCTCACCCATGTGTATATCTTACTCAGACAACTTTGCAATTATGCAACAGTGGGGTAAGACATTTGGATGTGGGGATGAAGATATTTTGTATGTAGGAGGGATATGAATTGTTGTGGCCATATATATTCAAAGATGTACATTATCAATATTTTTCCTGTCTGTGTGTGTGATCCCCTCTGACTATCAAGAGGTGGAGACCATATCCCTTCCCTTGAAACAAACTGGTCTTATGACCTATAGAATGCGGTGGAAATGACCCTAGTTCAGTTCCAGGCTTAGACTTTAAGAAATCTAGCAGCTTCCACTTCCGTTGTGTAGAAGAAATAACCCTGAGTCCATAATGTTGTGAGAGATTACAAACTCTCCATGTGAACCAGCTATGTGGGGGAGAAATGAGGTGTCCACTAAGTGAATGAAACCTTTCATCTTCCAGCCCAGCTCAAAGGCAAGCTCAAGGCAGCTGCGTGACCCTGGTCAACAACCTGTGCAGCACAAGAACTGCCCATGACCAAGTTCTGACCTAGAAAGTCGTTATAAATAATAAAATGTTGTTGTTTTATGCTACTTTGTTTCAAGATGGTTATTCTACAGTCATAGAACACTAAAACACCATTTTAAAGGTGTGTAGATTATTCATGATAGCTTTGTGTTTTCTCTTTGAAAGGGTACGACAACAAACATGGGGAGCTTTTCTTTTAAAAAGGCAGCTTTCCTAATGACCAAAATTAGCCAGATTTTCATTAAGAGGAGAATGGCTAAATTTTGGTATATCCAGTTAATATAACACTACAGAATAAAAAAAGAAAAAGAAAAAGAAGTAAAAACAGTAAAGAACCAACTGCTACTGTAGTCAGGAACACGAATGCATCTTACAGCCTCAACATGAGGGAGAGAATCTAGATGCAAAGCATTAAATATTGAAGTATTTCATTCAACCATGTACAAATCAGAATAATAGTTTCCCCTACGGTATGTGCATTCACTGAGAAACAATATTCGGGGACTTTAAGCATGCTATAAATGTTCTAATTCTTCATTTGCATTGTACATTGATTGTGTGTGAATTGTCCTGTATGTTACACCTGATTAATTTTTTTTGGGGGGATCTGTTTTTAAGCTTCAAAATATTACAAAAAGAAACAAAACCAAGCATCCTTATACTCAAATATTACTAAAAAGCAGCTTAAACTCAGAGTTTAAGGGACTTGCCCAGACTCACATTTCTAGAAAGTAGTAAAAAATGTCCTACTGCCTTTCCCCTGGGTTCAAAGTATTTGTTAGAGTGCAGTAGTGCCTATAACATGCATGGTTTTGTCTGACTACTTCTCTATTTTCTTGAAAGAGACTCTAGATCAGATTTTGAATTACCTAAGATTAGGGGTCTAGGATAAGTACTGAGGAAACAGTGGGTTTTAGTAAGTCACAAAAGTTTCAGAGAAGGAAACTCAAGTGTTGCAATAATCCTTCAGCTGCAGCAAATGCATGTGTGGGAGACAGTTTTAGTGACCATACCTCACAGAGAAACTATGCTTCTAATGCATAGCACAATAACAATGGCAAAAGACTGAAAATCACCTTGAATATTATTATGTTAGTAGACCTGTCTATGACCTGACATTTTATCAGAACCATCTAAATGTTGTGAGTATTAGAGAAAGCATATCCATGATCTGAACTGATTTTAGTTCACAAGAGGTTCCATTTGTTTTTATTGAGGTTAATGGATCTGTGAATACAGATCCATTAACCCCAGAATTTTTAAATGTTAAATCAGCAGCTTTAAATAAATGTTAACGTGAGACACCAATTACTGATACTCTAATACCAACTAAAGGGCAAGATTTGGAGCATTGCCTAGCAAGAATATGTTAAATATTCTGAACTCCTTTATTAGCAAGATAAAAATGATGTAAAGATATTAATATTTTGTTCAGTCAAATCCAATAAAAATAAATTATTTCCCATTTAGGAAATGCATTTAGCAAATAGCTGCATAGTCTCTACGAGACTTTATGTTTCCAAACTTTCATAGGATGATGGTTATTGTTATTAATGCTACCATTACTACACTTGCAATGCCATTACTACATTAAGGAATTGATTTACTCAGATCTTACGGCTGTAATTACCACATGCACTCATGAAGCCATGCACTGCAAAAATACACATGGCTCATTGCTAAGACAGTGATTCTGCACAGTGTCGCACACGAGCTAGCACTGCGACTTGTTTTGCTCTATTTTACATTATTTTGCATCCACTAAGTACCCAGAGTGGATTGATATTTGACCTCTGCTTTTGTGGTCAGAATGTTATTACAGTGAAGAGAATTTAATTCAATTCAACATGCATTTACTGGATGCTTCTTCTGAACCCAGCCCGATGTTCAAGCAACAGTCCTGGTCTCTGCGGACATCTCAGCATCCAGAACCAAGCCGTCCTGGTTCTCTTTCCAGCTCTGTTCAGTTGCTGAGAAGTTACTTAATGTATTCACACCCTGATTTCTTCATTCATTACATTGGCCTACTACTCCCTGTTTCGTGGAGTTTTTATTGAGCTATTGAAAATATAACTGTTAATGCTAGATGTGCCGCATAAGTAATGCTTCATAAATTATTATTATAGCAACATATTTTTAGATAAACGCCATAAAATATGATTACCAGACAAGAGTAAAGAACTACAGTAACTCTTTGTTTGTGCATAGTTAGGATGGCGAGTGCCTTCTCTTCTACAAATGGTTTCTTTTTCAAAGCAATTTCATTTTCCAAGTATCTTGTATGTTAAGATAATTTTGTCCTGTAAGAAAAGAATATAACATGCTGTTTTAAATGATGAAGACTCAATGCCTATAGCATTGCATGAATTCCGCATACTAGGCTAATGTTAAGGTCTAATATATGGTCTCCTTTGTAAATGTCATATGTATGTTCAAAGAACATATTATTTGAATTTTCAGTTGAGATTTATTTCTGTCTCTGTCTTTCCCTCTCTGACACACACACTTACACACACACACACACACATGCACACACATACACATATTATAATTTAAATCTTAAACTTCTATTTACCTGCTCTTACAATGACATTTACCTATAAAATTGATGTTTAAATCCTTTTGTTCGGGCATTCAAGATTTCTATTTCTTTTTGTCTGTTTGACCTATTACTCTCTGTGAGTAGTGTGTTAAAATTTTGAACTGGAATAGCAACTTTACCTAAACCTCTCTTCAGTTCTGATAATTGAAGCTTTATATATTTTGAGACAATATTACTGGGTGCATACAAGTTTATATTGATTGTAGAATTTTACTCTTTCAGCATTTTTACCAGAATGTTACATACTTCTTTGACCTCTTGGGTTATTTTTTCTTAAATCATATTTCATCATGTTAGATTGTTACTACTGTTTTCCATAGGCATATATTTATCTAGTAAATTTTTATCTACTTTCCGGTGTGTTTTTGTTTTAAATATAGCTTTGTGGGCAATATATTATTCGATTTAAAAAATAAAATTTATTTTCATTTACTTTGAGAAACTAGGTCCTCTAATTAAGGAGTTTAAGCTATTTATATGGACAGAATTTTTGTTGATTAAAAATTAATCTCTTTATCCTTAACTGTTGCCTTCTAGAAAATGTCTTCAATATGATCTTGCAACACACACACTAATTCATTTTTGAGATTTATGCTACTACTATTTAGCTCTCTGATTGTGCTCTTCACTGTAATTATTATGTTTTTCATATTTCCTGTAGATTCCTTTTATGATGTATTGTTCTTGTTTCATATTGCTATTATCTAGTTTTATCCTCTTTATATAGTCATCATGTTATATTACATTCTCAGTCTTCTGTTTCAATAATTATGACTCTGGTGTTCACTTTGATATATGTTTTTTGTACTCTTATTACTTCTTAGGTATCTGCTATTTTGGCCTGTAAATTCATGTTCCCCTGTGAGTATGGGCTACTCTATCTATATGATAATATATATTTGGAAAGGATTACAGGCCAAGATCTAACTTATATCATTTTTGTTGAATTTAAAGGGAGGAGAAGGGTTGCACCCCAGAATGGAGGCATCTTTTGTACCAGAATGGAGGCATCTTTTGTACCCTTGATCAATTCTATATGCTGCCTTTTCATCTGGTAACCCCTCACGTAGGGCTTTCTTTTAAACACTTAGAAAAAGTACTTTATTAGGAGACAGTCTCTCTAGTTTTTAATTTTGATGAATCCTGCTTGTTTTCTATAAGCAAAACTGAGAAGGGATAAATAAATAGAGAAGAATGTAACTTATTTGATAGTTGATTCCTCAAAATCTTTATTCTATTAATTTGATAAGAAAAATCTGGTATAATAAAAAAAATAGACAATGAAACCCCGACACTCGTCTAGCATCCATCAACAGCAGGTGTGGGCACAGAATCTAGAGCTACTTGAGTACATTCTCGTTTCCATAAGCATAATGTGCCATATAAATTCAATTTTGGTTTTATTTGTTAATGTTTATAGGAAACTGAGTTAAAAAACTGCAAGAACATATTAGAAACTGTCACCAACTATGTCAGAGGCAATGGTTTGTCAATGATTTCACAGACTTGACAAATGAAATCCCAGTTACACAGAAATATAAACTAACTATATATATAGGAGACGCGAGAATTCATTTATTCATTCATCTACTCCTTCATTTATTCAATGATTCACCAAACATTCATTATTTTCTTACTCTGTGCCAGACTCTAGTCTAGGAATTGAAGACACTGAAACATGGAATGAGATCACTGCCCTCAAGGAACTCATGCTCTTATGAAGAAGATAATTGTGGCAAACACTTTAATAAGACATATACACACACAACACACATACACACACGTACACACAACACACACACACAACACACACATATACACACAAAACACACAAACACATTCATGTGATTCACTGAGAAGTTATAGAAATGACCAACAACCTCCCAAAAGAGTATAAAATTTGAAGGACAAAACTCTGAAGACAAACATCATCAGGTTGTTCTCTCATCATTGCTCTTATTAATAAGCAAAACTATTATAATCTGGTCATTAATGACAATGTCTTGGAGAGGGCTTTGTATTGGCAATTTGGAGAAGGCATTGCGAAGTCCTTAACCAGAAAAAATATTAATCCACTGAAGTATGCTTGAGACAGAATACAGAGTCTGTGATTCTGGTGGGCATTAATAAACTTTTAAAAACTTGTAAATATGCAAGTTAAACAACTTTTTATTTTTCCACATTACTCTGACACTTAGGGAATTCCAGCTACATATCAAATAGTCAAATTCAGCTAAAGAAGCTAAATTGTAAAATTATGAAAGAAACGTACAAAAATGGCATATGACTTCTCTTTTTGTGGGAAAAGCTAGAAATAAGGAGGCCTTTCCTTATCTAAGAGGCAAATTGTCTTGCACTGGACAAATAATTTAGTTATCTAATGTATTATCCATAATGTAGCATGAAAAGGTCCACAATAGAATTCTTCTTTGCTGTGCAAAAGCTATATGGAGAAAGAGAGGTAGGAAAAGGAAATCAGTTATAAAAAAAATGTAATTCAAAGGATAAATGGCCAGTATCAGAAAAGATACAATGTAATACGCTTGCCAGCTGTACATACAGAGTTTGATATTAAAGCAAACAACCAACAATTTTTATAAGAGGAACTTCTTTTATCGTTCCAGTCTGATGTCAGAACTGATTCTTCTGTGAGAATAAGAGATGTCCTTGGAAAACTATGTGCAGAGCAAGGAGGTGGAGAAATATGACTGGGCAGTAAGTTATAGAAACCTCAGTTACTAATGGTTTGAACAGTTATTGTTCTCTGAACTAGAAGCCTGAGGGTAGGTAGTGTCACAAGTTGTTTCAGCAGCTTCAGAATACCCGGGTGCTGGGTGGACAGCTTTGCAATTCTTCTAAGTTTTTCTCTCATGGTAGCAAGATGGCTGTCCCAACTGCAGGCATCATATCCCCACAGCTATCCCCACAGGTAGTCAGGGATATAAAAATGTATATATCTCTCCTTTCATCCAGAAGGAAATTACTTTTCTTGGTTTCTGGTCTTATTGATCAGAACTGGCTCTTGTGACCACCTTCAACTGCAGGAAAGCTGGCAAAGTAAGTCTTCCTTTTTCAAGTTTTTTAGTAAAAAGTGGGCAACAGAAGATAGTAATCGGGCCTGATATTTAGTAAATAAGAAGAAACATCGATCTGAGGAAGTAAGAGGATGTTCTTTTCATTGAGCAGTACAGATAGAAATTAGTGAAAACATTTCTTGTTTTCATTAACAACTGTGTATTAAGCACTTAGTATGGCCTAGATATTCTGTTAAACGCTGGGGATATTAAAGTCTTAGTGAAAGGAAACAAGCAGAATGTTGTGTCCCAGAAGGGACATGGGCAACTTAAGGAACTGAAAACAAGGCCAGGAAAACAGATCGGAGACCATTCCACCTCAGTTTACTGGAAACATATGGTAGGATCTGCCCATGATTACCTCACGCCATGCCTTCCTCCTCTTACCTGAGTGTGCTCCAATCAATCCCTTAAAACTATCAAGCCTCTTCCTTCCTTGCAGCCTAATTCATTAGCTGCTATTCCTGTCTGGGATACTCTGCTTCCAGAACTTTGCAGAGTAGGCTTCTTTTTGGTATCGATTTTCATGAATAGCTACATGAAGAGACATTTTCCGACCCCCAGATCAAAGCTGATCTTCCCTGCCTTAGTCACTCACTCTCTATTCAGTAGCTGTGTGATTTCCCTCATGACACCTTTGACTATCTGAAGTTCCTTCATTTATTGTCTGGCTTCCCTTTTATTTGTGAACTTTAATTTTAAGAGCAAGAATTTTGTCCTTTTTCTTTATTGCAATGACAACAGTGCCTAATAAAGTAGGGTGTGAAAAGATGGCTGGATCAAAAATACAAACCCTAACACATAATTTTGTTCTTTGAGATAAATAGGTAGTGTTTGAATTGTTCTATAACTGGGGAGTGATAGGATTTGATTTGTTCAATTATCACATGTCCCAGATATTAATTTTGAAACGCCTTATTCTTACACAGGCATCCCCTATGTCTCAGTATATACGTGTACATATTTTAAGTAAGTAGATTTTTAGTGATCTTGACTAAATTAGTGATTATGGTGATAATAATAATAATAAAGTCTGAGCTGAGCCCTGAATCCCTCTGGTTAGATTATATGACAATGTCATTGAAACACCTGAAATGACAGCACGACAAAATCACTTTTCAGTTTTTTCTGAAAAGCCAAAGTGAAATTTTAATAATAGAAACCATAGTAACCAATAACAAACCCACAACGATATACTTATTCAATGCCAAAGATTTACAGAATGACAACAGTTACCAATCTATAATCTGAAAATATGAAAGGTGGTGAAATATCATTTTTAAAAAATGATTTAGAATCCAGTGCTGCACACGTTTGAGACCTTGACATGGTAAAATAGCTCCAATACAGAGTAACAGAAAACTGTTTAACTAGACGGTAATTACTTTAGATGGAGACCCTGAGTAATACATCATGTTTACTTCTAGGTAGCCTGAGACCTATTTAACCTTTCGTTTTATTTTAAAATTTCAGAACATTAAGTTTCTGAGTTAATAACACATTCTCTCTTTCTTATCCCCCTTACCCTTCATTTAGAGTGTACTGTTAAAACTCAGTGAAATCCATATCTAGCCACATCCAAAAGCACTACACAACCATAATAAAAAACATGAAGTCATAAAGTTAAAACCATTTAATCCTATTAAAGCCTCATTAAATCAAGGCAGTATTTATAGGATGGGACTTGATTCCCTTGTACACTAGCAAAGCTGCAACCCAAGTCAATGTTCACGAATTAATTAACAACTGCACTAAGGGCAGGCAACGGACTGACATTTCCCTTGATCTCTTCCCTCAAGGTTACATGTTGTACAGTCAGGCAATTCCTTGCCATTAATCCTTAACCCCACCACAATGTTTGTTTACTTTGCAGAATAAGAGCAAGGGCATGCACTACAAAACAAATATGTGGAATGCACAGCAGTGCTTTTTTGAGATAATATTTCTTGCATCAAAACATAATGTGAAGAAGGAAAGCTTTGTACTGGCCATGTCTACTATCTGTTTAGAAAAACAAATTTTGAATTTGGAGGACAGAGGTGACTTTGTAAATAATTTTTACACACACCAACTAGAGCTTCAAGTAGGAAATTATAGAATTTTAAGGCTTGAGAGACTTGAAATATTATTTGGCCAAAAGCTTTTATTTTTTCTGCTGGGGAAACTGGGCCACTAATAGACCATGTCTAAAACTTCTAAATCAACTAAACGAGACCGTGTTTTTATTGTTCTTTTGCCTATTGGTATTCTTCTGATATAATCCCAGAATTTGACATGACATTTGTTATTTATGACTTTGTTGGCAGTGATGATGAAAACATGTTAAGTCTTGAGTGGCATGTTAATCCTATTCTTTTCAAAATACTGACAGTGGTCGAGATATAACTTCAAGTTCAGTCTGACGGATTTTTAACTATGATGTAATCCAAAGCAGTTGAAGGAGAAAGATGCTTTTATAAGTTTCTATATGTCACACATTAACATTTAGTTTTAATGTTTTTTGGTGAGTTAGCTTTGATCTCTCTTTTCAAACAACGATTCCATAATATAGAAAAATAGTTTTGTTGAGAATGAGATCAGAGACTAAAGGTATATTATCAATGAAGTATAATGTTGAAAATGGCCATAATATATGCTGGAGTCTGATTATGATTTTTACATCTGAAATTGATATATTGTTTAACGGGTACTCCCTTTGCTCTTTAGATGTTTTTCATAGACACTGACATGAAACAGGCATACAAGTTATGTTTTTTGTTGTTGCTCTTGTTGTTTGTTTGTTTTAAAGTGCATTATCCTCTATCTGCTTCAAGCATTTAATTATGTGTGTGTGTGTCAGTGTATGTGTATGTGTGTGTCTGTGTGTGTCATACATATGCATATATACATACACATATATTAAATTAATGAATCCATTTTGGACTATCATTTACTCTTCTAGATACATTATGGAGGTCAAAAAAGAAATAGTAAAAAATGAGGAAGGTATATGAATGGGTAAATTATAAAATGGTTTAAAGAAAGAATATTTCTAGCAAGCTTTTCATGTTATAAATATTATTTTCAATGTTAAGCAAAGCATAAAACAAGAGCAAAAACTCAAGATCTGTTAATTACTAATTCTAATAACAGAGGACATTGGCAGAAAGACATTTAAAAATTTTCTTTTTCCTTTTCCAATTACATTTTATTGTTTTTAAATAATGGAGAAAATATACAAAATATTTGTTTTTAAATTAGTTATTTTGGATATATAATACTGAACAATGTGCCACTAACATGTCATGGCAAGTCTAAATTATTTTTATATGATAAAGCCCCTTCATTGTAGAGGTCAACAATGTTATATAGAAGTATGTATGTATGTATGTATGTATGTATGTATGTATGTATTCATTCATTTATTTTAATGGAGGTGATAGTGGATATGGGCGCTTCAGAGAAGGAATGCTCACAGATCCATTTTTGTAAGTAGAACAAAGACCAAACTTACAAAATTGTAAAAATGTGACAGAAACCAAGAGAGCAACTCTGAATTTCTTAGTGAACTCAACAAGCTGAACAGAAAATCACATATTAACAGGGTTTAAAGTTCCTTAGGACTGAGACAGGAAACTGAGGTTCATAGTAGACTGCAAGTTACTTCAGCCAGAAATTCAAGGTTGTGGATAATAAATCCAACATGTCCCTTGGCAATAAAGCATCCAGATGAAACACACTGGCTCTGGGACAAGATTAAGTTGGCCCGTTGGTCCCACTATTTACTAACTGTGTGTCCTTTCAAGTTCCTTAGCCGGGATCTTAGTTTTCCTCTCTGTAAAAGGCAAATGACAACAGTGCTTACCTAAAGGGTCAACAGGAGAATGCGAGGAGACAAGGCATGCAAAAGACCCGCCAGTGTCCCTGGCTTGTGGTGGGAGCCTAATGAAGGGAATTAAGGTTAGAACTGATGTCAATAAGTGGCTGTAAAATCATGTGAATAAACAATCTATGAGCAAGAGCAGAGAAACAATCATTCCACCAAAACTAATGACTGAAAGAGAGATAATGTATAATAATATTAAAAGACGTTCATGAAATGATTCCATTTCTGGAGAAATTTTATCCATCTGAGAGGGTAGCCTATACACTAACTTTCCTCTGAAATCTCTCACTGTCTCTCTCTCTCTCTCTCTCTCTCTCTCTCTCTCTCTCTTTTCTCCACCTCCCTTACCCCCCACACACATATACTGCTGAAAATCATTTATGACAATATACAGTAATTTTCTGATGCAATTTACTTTACATTAAAAATAAGTATATTTTGTATGAATGTTTCAGATAATTTTTTAAATTAGAATGATTTTCCATGTCCATTTTTTCTTTTGCTTTTTTGCCTTTCTTATGGTGATAACATTTCTTTTAGATTTACTTAAAAAAGAGAAAAAGTTAGATGCTATGCAATTCCAGGAAAGTGGTAGCTAAAATTCTAACAAAGGTGAAAATACTCAAGTTGCTGCCAGTTGAGATATTTTGCATAAAGCAACATTTTCCCAAGATCAAAAGCCAATCCATTCATAATGGGGAATATGGAATTTATATTACTAAATTATAATAAGCATGTAGATAATTTCACAAGCCAATATTATCAAAAACAAGACTACTTCAGTAAAGAATACAGTTCGAGTGGTGAAACATATTAGTTTGATAATTACAGGGAAAGTGTACCATTAGAGTAATTGAGCAATTAGAAAAACTCACAGCTGTACATTTTGACAACAGAAGAAAACATTCACTTCCTTATTTGGAAGATATTTGAAAGAATATTCAAATGCCTGTAAATAATATCTACCCTCTTAGAAACTAATTTCATATGTTCTAATAAAGAAAAAAGAAGGGAAAAATGGAAGAAAGACGTAACACACTTTGAGAATAACAAGATATTTGATTTGTATTTTACCTGATGGACACAAGACTACAATTCTACAACCTCATTAGTGATTCAATTATGAAAACTAATAATAAATTCTTTATAATTAAACTAAAGATATGCATACAAATATATAATACATTTTTCTGTATGATTATGAATAGAGAAATACAAAAATCAAGACTATTAAACCAGACCCTTGATTAATATCTACAAGAGCTTACTTTTTTTGAATACAAAGCCTTTTTTTATCAGCTTTCACAATAAATATAAGATAAATGTTTCCGTAAATTTCATTTTGTAGACTTTATGGTCTGTCTCATTAACACAAAGACACTGAATGTGTTGTCAAAGTGTACAGCTGTGAATTTTTGTTATTATCTAATTAGTCTAATAATATATTTCCTGTATCATTTTCAAATGGAAATACCGCTACACTTGAGACTCTCCAAAAGAGAAATCTTGGTTGTCTCAACCAAGGAATAATAAAGTTTCAGCAGAAGACTCTTTTCTGACAGATTGAGGTCCACATCCGTAATGGGAACGAGGGAATCTTATTTTTTATCTTAAAACTAAGGTAGATAAAACTGTCTCTAATTTTCCAAAATCCCATTCTCATATTACTGTATTCACTTCCACGTTTGTTATAACCGAAAATGTATGTTTCCTGAAAAGAGATGAGAAGTCTGTTGAAATTGGTGTAGTTTTTGGAAAATCCATGGAGAGAAATGCATGCTTGAGAGTAAACATCACAGGTACTAGTAAATATTCCTTCAGATAACTTAATAAAAGTTATTGAAGATTACCAACCAAATACTCCCTGATGTATTTCTCCTCATCAAAGCACCTTTATAATTATTATATTAATGTATTTTATTTGAGAACATCTCGGCCTAGCTTGCCTCTCTCCCTGAAGGCATGGTTCAGTTTCTTGATCTACGCTTTACAAGAATGCAATATTAGAAGAGGCGTTTCATAAAGAGAAAAGTAAATGGAAAACAATGATTCTCTTTGTAAGGTTATACAGAAAGATGTTCCCTATGAGATTTCATGTTCTGTTTTCCAAGACTCAGTCAAATTATATTTAGAAACTTTCATTCCTATTTATGAAAGTGATATTTGTTAAGAAAAATCCTCATGAATATATATTACGAGTAAAGTGGCATCCTAAAGCAAACATGGTGTACATTTAGTGATATTCAAGCTATGCCAAAACAATGGGTGAAAAAAAAAAACAAAAAAAAACACCTGGTCTGTTTTCATAGCTTGTCACCTTCTTTTCTCTTTCCCAGTAGATCCTCCCACTAACGTCCTAGAACTGTGGTGCCGGAGCATTAAAGTCTATTAGAATAAGTAGAGAATCTTTAAAAGAGCAGATTTCTGGACCCCACACCAAAGGATTCAAATTTTCTGTAGATGAGGGGAAGGAGGTGGTGGTCAGTTTTTAATATTTTGAAATAAGCATTTTAGTATTTTGGGTGATGAAAATGAAGGTGTTCCTCTAAGCACACTGAAATCGCACTTCCAGAACCCATTTCCAGAACATATTTTCCAAATAATAGAAAGGGAAATAAAAAAGAATAGAGGACACCAAAAATAAGCATCATGTAGCAATGCTTAAGACATATATATATATATGGCCTTTAAAGCATGCTGTCCAATATAAAGATAGAAAATTTCCTTTCAATTTCTACATATTTCAAGGAAAACAAAGAGAATGCAAACCTATTTAATTCCCAGTAGTAGAAGGGAAAGGTTATATATCCAAACCATAGTCTGAAGCTCTAACTCCCCTCTCAATCAGAGAATATTCAGAGGGCATTCTGACTTGGGCCTCACCTCCCAAGCTCCTCTAGTTCTCCTCTGTCGTTTACATAATCTCCTTACTCCCCCGGGCTATACACGCCTCCTCAGGCAAATTTTGAAGGCAGCTTTCAGATCTCTACAAAGCCTCCCAGATTTATTACCAGTTTTTCTGCAAGGAGTGATCCTACTCTCTCAGCCAAATCCCTGCTGAGTTTTGTGGATATTTGTGAAGGATAAATACAGCATGTGCAGGACAAAGAAAATTTGCTCTTCCAATCACCAGGCTGGATTGCTCAGTTACTGCTGACAGAAAGAGGCAGAAATGATACACTTGTTTGATCATGCCAAACTTTCTCATGCCTGGGCAGGGACTTCACAGGCCCGTTGCCACATATTAGTATTTTAATCAGGAAGCAGCTCGACTAGGGGAGTCAAACAAGAGAGCGTTTCCTTTTCCTTTGCATGTTTACATCCTTTTATCTGTTTTTATCTAATTCTCCTTCTGAATAGACATAGAAAGAATATGCAGGGATCCAGATGGCACTGGAAAAGTCATCGAGATGAAGATTCTGTCACAAATGCTTGCCGTCCCTCCCACATCCACATGTCCAAAAAGCTCTAATAGCACTAAGAAAATACGTGATGTTACATACCATCAAAACGACTGACATTCAAAAAGAACAAAAGAAGAAAATTCCAATTTAGATACATTTATACAGTTCAGATTTAATTTGGTAATAAAGACGAAGTATGGATAATCTCCAAAAACAAACTAGCCAAATTAATTCCCCTCCCAAATTCTTCTACCATGTTTCCCCGAAAATAAGACCTACCTGGACCGTCAGCTCTAATGCAGTTTTTGGAGCAAAAATTAATATAAGACCGGGTCTTATGTTTTCGTAAAATAAGATCGGGTCTTATATTAATTTTTGCTCCAAAAGCAGCATTAGAGCCGATGGTCCGGCTAGGTCTTATTTTCGGGGAAACATGGTATATTTTATTAACTTTCTTCTATTGTCTCGATAGAGTTTGTAGAGGTGATTTTATGTTCCTTCTATAAACATAATCTATAGAACAGATCAATGAATTAAAAAAATAAAAATGTCATCCTATTTTAAGAAAGAGAATATTCATTTTGGTGAAAATGATGGACCAGAATGGTTTTTAGTCCTACTTAAATTTCTTTTCCAATCTATTTTATTACAAATGATATGCCCTTCCCATCTTCGATGTGATTCCATGCACCTAAATTTATAAGCCTTTCAATTACTTATTGTTTTATTTCCCAATTATTAGCTATAAAATTTGTAATTTGAATTATTTTAGTGTAACATATAAGAGTTAGAAGATGTTTCAGAAAGAAAGTTTACCATTTCACACTATAGTTCTTCGGAGTTGCTCCTCATTAAAATTACAGAAATAATGTTTTCTAACTTAGGCCCTGGAATAGATGCAGTTTTTTTAATGTTAGAATGCTGTTTTCTAAAGTGAGACCTTTGTTTTCCAAAGTAAGTAATGTAATATAGTTTGTACTTTTTGTTTTCCTAGACATGAAGTTATTGAATCATTTCATTATAAGAATATTTTTCCCCCCAAATTGGGATAACAGATACATGTTTTTTTTTTTTGTTGTTTGTTTGTTTGTTTGTTTGTTTGTTTTTTAACTTGAACTTGGATATGGGTAATTAGAGATTCTTTCAAGCCATGTTCAAAAGTTTTTTGAGCAAAAGGTGAGAAATCTGCATCTGGGCTCTGCTCCTAATATACACTTTTTGGTCCTAAGCAAATGGGAATTAGAGTTCCTATGTAGCAATTTGGATGCTTTTGGATAAACTAAGAGAATGCTTAAAAGAGAACCCCTAAGATAATCAGTCCTCAGATTAATTGAGGGACTCAGTAATGTTAAGGACTGGCTCAATTTCTGTTGTTTGTTCTCTCATAGTTGAGAAGTATCTACAATAGTTCCAAGCATAAAATTCTTACTTGATTACACCCAAATCAAGAAGAAAGATGTTACATCATTCAACTTTCTCTTTTTATCATGCAGGGAAATTTTTCTGAGGAGCTGATAAGGAGGCTTTCTCTGACATTCATTAAGCCAGGACAGTCAGATACCTCTGTCTAAACCCAATCATTGGTAGAGTGGAATGAGGGTTACTATGATTGGATTAAAAACATGGTTCATCCTCTGAAGCTGGGGATCCATCAGCATTCTCAAAGCTCACTGGTATCTAACTGTTTCCTGAATGAAATAAAAATTATGTTAGCAAGGTATACACAAGAAATGGCTATTGGGTAAGTAATGCATAAGATCTGCCACAGTCAACATCTCTGTTTATTTTGTTTGTTTTATGAGTGCACAAGGTTGGGGAACTTTCGGCATCATGGCTATGACAGTCTTTATCTCATCGTGCTATCATTTTTATTGCAGGATCTGTAGCATTCACGACCCTCATCTACCACAAGCCAGAGTCATCATCTCCTTACATTTACCTCTACAGCCCCTAAGCCCCACATCTTTCCAAATGCGTCCTGGGTGTTCACACCGTCCTCAGTTAAGAACCACTGGCGTTAGATATTTTCTTACTTAAATTTTGGGGATGTTTTGAAGGAAAAAGCACTGAATTAGAAATTAATAAATCCTTTTAAGGTGGAGTACCGTAGAGTAAGATCAAGATGGAGCAAGTCTCACAGTATGTAATATTTTATGGCACGATTATTTGAGTCTCACTGTTATAAGGTCTTGAGGTGTACTATTTCTCATCACAAAAATATGTAGAGATTTTATACACATATGCATGCACAAATATCGGAAAAAGGCAAAGATTTTAAATCCCAACACTGATACTTAAAAGCTACAGAGATTTATCCAAATTTCTTAACATTGCTGCATTTTTCTAAAATTAAGAAAATTATACTAAATTTAGAATATTGTTTTCAGGATTAGATGAGATCATGTATTTGGGACTCTGAAAACAGTGCCTAAAAGATACTAAATCTTCATAAATTATTATTTCCATCCCATATTTAAATACTCATAATGAACATAATAAATACATCCTTTGAGTATTGCACCAGACCATATTACTCATACTTCTGTTTTTCATGGAACAAAAATAGTGTTGGGGTAAATGTCTATACAATATCGCTTTCTAGAACAAAGACTGGCAAACAGCATCTCTCAGGTAAAATGTCACCTGCTGACTGCCTTTGTAGTGTTTTATTGGAACATAGCCATATCTATTTATTTACTATTGACTTAAAAATACAATCACAGGGTTAAATAGTTGCAATGGAGATTGTAAGATTTGCAAAGCTGAAAATATTTACTATCTGGCTATTTATAGAAAAAAGCCTACTAACCTCTGTTTTAAAAGATAAAATATTTTATCAGAATGTATACATTGAATGAAAGAAGAGAGAAAGAAAAAGAAAGAAAAAAGGAATATAAATAGGAAGGAGAAAGGGATGAAGGAAGAAAAAGAAAGGAGAAAAAGGAAAGGACGATCCTTCGTTAGGAAGGAAATTTTAATCAGAAAATTTTATCTGATAACATCATAGACTTCACTGTTTTATTTTATGTTTTTCCGTGTCAACCCAGTTCCTTCTCTGAGCTGTTTTCTTTCTTTAATTACTTCAGCAATACTTTTCTACTTAAACGTCTTGGCAATTATTAGTTTCTTTAAGCACACAATTGATTTATAGCATGGAACAGGCCATTAGCAATTATTTTTGTGCCAGGCCTTTTCTCTTTAATATTAAAAAAAAGTAAATATGCTATCAAGATATTTCCAGTGTTATAAGAGCTACCACCAAGAGCTCCCAAATACCATCTCTAGGAAATTAACTTAGATTAATACATTTATAAAACACATCATGAATCCTTTCTACTTTTCTGCATCTCTTTGCACAGTTTTTAATTCTGTGTTGTTGAAAGCTAAGTTTTTTTAATTAATATATATATATATATATATATTTATATATAATATATATTTTATATAATTTATTATACATATATATTAAGCCACAACTGAAATGTTTTTGTTACTTTGTAGGAGATACAGTGCCATGAAGAGGAGACACATACTAGAGAGCCTAGTTTCCAGATTTGTTCTTGCCAATACCTTTTACAAATTGCATTCAGTGATGAATGACCCACATTTTTTTGACCTGTCAATACTTAGATATGATGTGTGGTGGCCATTTAGACAATTTTTCCTTATCAGTTTCAAAGTCTGTTTTCTGGTCTTAAATTTTGACATCAGGTGATGTGGTCTAGAGTAGCAGATTAGAAATACACCATATATATATATATATATATATATATATATATATATATACACACATATATATATACACATATATATGTATATATACATATATATCATATATATGTGTGTGTGTGTGATATATATATGTGTGTGTGTGTAAATATGTATATATATATATATATATATATATATATATATATATATATTTGTGCGTGGTATTTTATATATGTATATCTCACACACACACGCAGGGACACCTATAGAGGGCAAAAGCTCTGTGGGCTGATCTCAGGTATGACTGTTGCGGCGTTTTTTTTTTTTTGCAAATAACTGACTACATGCCAGGGTTAGAAATAATGAATAAACAACTGTTTTGTATAAATCTTGCATACCACTGAGCCAATATCAGTTTTCCAAACACTTTCTATCTCACAACACAGAAGGATCACAGCCAAGTAAGAGAGTTTATTTAGAAGATTGACATAAATAGAGGTGTTTGAGATTTAAGCATCCAGCTCCCTCCACTTTGAATTCCCCTAGGGTCTCATTTCCATTAAATCTAACTTTTCTGAAGATTAGTTTAGATTAAATCCTAGAATTGACATTTGAGACACCTGTCCAAGACTGTACTTAATAAATGACTCAATCCCTCCCTTTGGCATTACTAGAATTCATCTCACGCGGTAAACAGCAAACACACCAAATAAATTCACCATGCACTTGCTTAGCTATGGAAAAGCATTGCATAGAGATTCAATCTACTGATCTTATTATTTGGAGAGACGGCTTTAAGCTGTGGACTGAGTTACCTATTGACATCAAGTACCCATTTACTGGCAGGTGTCAGATTCCAAATGAATGACTGTGTTTGAGACACTGAGCCCACAGAGCAGAAATGTCTGTACCCAGATGCCCATGTGAAATTTTGTCTGGCTTCCAGACCTGCTATAACTGTGCCCACGTGGAATTCAGCATACGCAGCACCTGCAACTCTGAGAATGGAAAGAGCTGCTCTATCTTACATGGTGGGAGTAAGAAGTATTGAACTTGGAGAAAACAGTGGTTACACAAACAAACAAAAAACAGATATTGGTGGTTCACTCAAAGGAGGCACTCTTGATATTATTATGTCTCTTTTATTCATTCCTCATTGACTTGTTGTGCTTAGGCTCTTGGGAGGCTTCTAAAATGAATGTGACTCTCTTAAATGTAGAATGAAGATCAGACAGATTTGGGGGTTCGGATTTTGGGAGAAGAGCTGTCTTTTCCTTTCCCTAACCAGGTGACCTGGACCTCATTTTCCTTGTTTATAAAAAGAAAGGGTTAGATGAGATCCTTCTTTGAAATCTTTTTTCAGAGCTAATACTCTACCAGCTTTTGTTTGTTTGTTTGTTTTCCTGTCTCATAGAACACTGTGCTCTTCTTTTCAGTTTCCAAACGATTCTCCACAGCCTATAAAGATGTCTGTTGCCTGGTCTCCTGCTTACTCTGCAAGCTCATTTCTTATTCGCTCCCTGTCCTCACACCACTCCAACCGGTCCCAGTGGTCTCGCCACTGCCTTTCTCAGGTCTTTGGCATGAATGGTCCCTCTACCTGGAATGTTGTACCCCCAAATTTCCCTCAGAGATGTATTTCCTGGCTAGCCAATCTGTCTTAATTTGGGTTTACCCAAAGGAAGACTCCAAGGCAAAGGTTCAAGTATCAATAGTTCATGTGTGAGGTAAAGGGAAACTGGTACAGGAGTGAGGAAGTGACACAGGCAAAGAACCAAACTAGTAAAGACTGTGTGATTAAGCCAGCCACCACTATGGGCCCATGGATCTCAAGCCTGAAGTAAAACTCTGGAAAATAGTCTAGAATGTGCTTTAGAGTTATCCTTCCTGGGGGCTAAAGGAGCAGGGGATGCTTGTACATCAAGTTGTGAAAGTCATTGCTGAACAGCTATTAGGGGGAGAGGAGGTTAATTCCCCTCCCCTGGCTCTGCCAATGTCCCGGGCCAGAGCAGCCTTTCTTTGGCTTCAGAAAAAGCCCCCAGACAAAGACACACAGGTCTAGTTGGAGGTTGGCCTGACCCTACTGAGCAGTCAAACCTAAGGGGTAGGTGCAGTGTACTAACAAGTGTGCTCCACTTCTTAAAATAGCATTTCCCCCAACCATTCATCTGCCCACTGTGTTTATTTTACCCTCAAATTACTTACAACTTCCCAAGGTAATGTGACATATTCATTTATTTATTTTGATAGGCAATTTATTATAGTACTTGAAAGAATAAACCCCGATTCAAGTTTCCTAGCTTAGAGACCGCAACCATCACTCTACTAGTTATGGTGACTGTTCTCCAATTTACTTCATCATAATAGAAATGTCCTCAGTAGGATGTCCTACGCTTTAAATTGGTGGTTTTATATAAAGCCTGGGAACAGTACCTGGCACACAGTATGCGTTTTATCAGTATTATTACTGTGATAATTTTCTATTGTCTGTCTCCACTCCAGAATGTGAGCTCCATGGGGGATCAAATATTTTTTGTCCTGTTCATTGTTATTCCCTAGGGTCCAGGAAAGCAACGTAAAATTTACTCAATGTATATTTGGTAAATAAAACAATGGATGGAAGACACTCCTTCCATTTTAATTGCTTTTTAAACTTTCATTCGCATTCTATTTCCCCCCAAAAAGTTACCTTCGAGTAGTTAATTGCAATTTTCAAATTAGGTTTCAAAGACTGAGTTCAAAAGTCTCCTACTTTTCTGGGAATTGTGCTGTTTCTCTTTTCTCTCCCAACTGCCTAGTAACCTCTTCCACAGAACTTTATTCATCTCATCTTTAGCACACTCTATTGTACTTATTTGCTTACTTGTGATTTCCTTGAGGTTGGAGAACATATTATATTTGGGGTTTTGTCCCTAAGCATCCAACCAAATACCAGGTGCTCAATAAATACTTGTGGATTGAACACATGAATTTATCGAGCTAATTGTTTGAAGACCTGACAACCCAATTCTTCAAATCCTGTCTAGATTGCTCTCCGATATGTAAAAAGTAGACACTTGGGATATTCAAAAATCAGATGCCAGTCTTACCTCCAGAAAAATGTGAAATAGCCATGAAAAGACTAAACATTTTGTGTTCATGGGTACTGTGGAGAACCAGTGACTCCAGAATAGAAGGTCAGCAAAAAGTTCCTCTTTTTTCAATATATATTGTGGTAAAGAAACAAACAGACAAGCAAACGAAACATGTCTTTAGGTGGCAAATGAGAAACAGCACCACTCTTATTCATGGAGTCACTTATTTCACAGGGATAATTAATATTTCTAAGCTACTGCATACTGATGGTATTCTTTGTTTTCTCCTAGGTTTACCAGCAGCTGGAACTGATATGTGAAAGATCCTAGAATGGAAGTATTTCAGCTCTAAGTACTGTCCATTTCTCTGTTTAAAAAAATTCCTTTCTGTGTTCTTGTTTCCACTTAATTTATTGAAGCAACCAGAAGTGACCCTGAATTGTTTATCTATATTCTATCAACTGAAAGTCTAGTATCATGTTTCCATATATGCTATATATTACATATGTTACCTGTATCTGGAGAAACTATAGATTAAATTAGCACATGAAGAGCTCCATGAAATTCATGAGTACCCAGAGAATACATCACAGTTAACTAGCATTGACGAAAAAGATGAAATACATGACAGATACATTTTAAATCTTACTATATCTGTGATTCATTTAAAAATGACTCTTCTCTCAGAAATCAGAAAGTGTGTTATTAATTTGTTTCACATAAGATTTTTAAAAATTATGATGCGAAAAGCAAGAACATTTGTATCAAATTGGAAAAAATAAAGCGAGTGGATCTGAAGTGAGGAGGCTCGAATGCTCTGTTTTTATTCCCTTTAGGCAAACTGATAATCCCCAATTTACTATGAAATATTTCTTCTAGCTAGTTTATTTCTAATTGGGCTCCTTTGTGTGTTCAGTTCCTGGAGGGTTAGAGAAATTGTCTGATTTCCTCACTGACTACTTCTTACTTCATCTCCAGTTTCCCACACCAATCTTCCTTTTTCTTTCTTCTTGTACTACTTCTTCATTAGTTCCATATTCTCAGCCTCATTATAAGTTCTTCTGCTATTTCTGTATAAAATGCCAATCAACTCTGACACATTTTTGCCTTATTTTTTTTCTTCCAATTATTACACTCCAGAGAAAGAAGTAAAGATGCCCACATCTTACTGTTCCCTAGGTAATCAGTTATTTTACTGTTTCCTCTTTCTCTTCCTTCCCTCCTTCCCTTCCTTCCTTCCTTCCTTCCTTCCTTCCTTCCTTCCTTCCTTCCTTCCTTCCTTCCTTCCTTCCTCCCTTCTCTTCCTTTCATTCTTTTTTAAATCTGCATTAGAACAGCATGGTCACATTTTACAAAATCAATATTCAATTTAATCCCTTAGCCTGCATATCAGGAGAGAAAAAGAAAACTTGTCTTTGCACCTTGAGTTCCTTTTTAAGCCATATTCACCCAAAATGTCACTTCAGTCTTTCCTAATGTTCAGTACTTTGAACTGTTATTGTTTCATCTCTGTTATCAAAAGATTTAAAAATAGAGTCCTATAGTAAGAGCGGGCATTTTTTTGTAGCTGCAGGGCACCATTTGCTAATGAGACGAATATTCCATGTATCTTTAAATTTCATGCATGTGATGCAAAGGACTGATTGGTTGTAACTATGTTTCTATAAATTCAAATAATCATTAGCATGATAACAGAAATCAACAAAATTGGAATAAAGATTATTTTTTTAACTATAAAACTTGGCTGTTTATAGTTCACCAATTTATTTTTCTGATACAGCTCATATAGTGGTTCTTACTATAATGAAACTCTCCTTAGTGATTTTATTTATAAAACAAAAGCCACAGAGATAAATGAAATTTTATGGTTCAGTGACTGTCATCTATCCAAGTCATATAACCCTGAATCACCGAGGGTTAAATAAAACACTTGCCTTCATATATATTACATATATGTAATATATATGAAGGCAAGTGCTATATATATATATATATATATATATATATATATATATATATCCTGAAGTTTCTCTGATTTGAATCATACAATCAGTGAGCTGACCTCAGAGATAGGAGAATAGATGAAGAATAAGAGTTTGAGATGCTGACTCTATAACTACTTAACTGTATCAGTAAAACATATATATGGCAGTTTAGAATGGACCTTCCCAAACCAATAATATCTGAAATCCCCAGTTCAGTATCAATACCTTGTAAGAAAAAAAAAATGACCTTCATATGTTATAAGATTAAAAACCCAAAATGAAAACCAAACAAAAAAAGTCCGTATATAGATTGAAAGAAGATAGTCGTCACTAGAGATTATTTGCAAGGTGTTTTAAATAAAATTCTCCTAATGTGCATGTCTGCTATGCTACATTTACCCTTTAAGCGAGCAGCTCAATACTTTACACATATGAATGCTCTGTACGTTTTTGTTGAATGAATATATCCATGACAGGTATCTACCTCTATTTAGTTGTATTTAGGGGTGAGACAGGGAGATGACATTTCTACCGTAACAAATGTGTCCAATTTTAGACTCAGCCTTTGGCTCCTTCCTCTATGATCTCCACTATATCTCCACCCCTGCCCCCAGGCCTTTGCCTTATAGTCTAGTCACATTGATATCTGGACAAATTCCCAAAGACATTGTTCACTAATCTCTGTGTGTAGCCGCCTGATGTTCTCTCTGCATATTCTTTACGTATCGAACACCTACAAGTCTTTTGAGAAGTGGTCTGTTTTCTCCTTCATTTTATGATTCCTAAATTTAAATTAGTCAGTCCTACGCATCTGGTTCATGTATCTTTATTTCCAACCTGCATTTAGCCACAGTATGTTACACATAATAGGAAACTATTAAATAGCTGTTTATAAAGAAAAACAGTAGGCAAAAGTCAGCTGAAGGAGTAAATTTGTGAACCAATATTATTGAGGTATTATTATGAATAAATGTTAATAAATGTAATGAATGGAGAGAACACTATTCAAACGTGAAGAACAAAATTCAAATATTATCACATAGGATAATGCTTAATGCTTTGGTATTTACTTCTGTTCTTTCATAAACATTATAGATATGGCTATACGATTCCCAAAACACATATTCACTAAATCGACTTACTTAACTAATTGATATTTTCTTCCTTCCCAGAAAGAAAAAAGTAGAAGAAAAGAGGAGAAGAGAAAAGAGAAAAAAGAAAAGAAAAAAGAAAAGTCTGGAACAACATAAGAAGGAGTTAGTTCATGTGGGGGCTTATTGACTGAGACTGACATCAAGGAAATCAAATTATGTAACCTCTGAACCTCCATAACCACAATGGAAAACCAGAACCCATGATCTTGTCATTGGGTATATTTACCTCTCTTTAAATGTCAAAGAGGAATATCCACAAAGTAAAAGATTCCAGGACACATGAACCTCCAAAACTTTCAAGCAGTTAATACCTGTAAACTAATTTAATTTATAGTCAAAATTATCATTTTAAATAATGACAATACTTTTTCAAATGTAAAAACAAAATATGATTGAATACACTGCATAATAAAATTATGATTTTTCTTGGTTATATATTTATATCTTATAATTATCTCCTTTATTCCTACCCATGTAACTGCTAAAACAACAACACATCTTTATTCTAAAAAAGTTATACATCCTGAAAAAAGACACTTTCATTCAAAGTACTTTCAAATTTAAATGTGGAATTTCAACTTACTCTAAAGCTGCTATAAAAACAAAAAACAAACAAACAAAAAAAACAGTGTAATTCATTGGCCTCAAAATTTCACCACTTACTATACGCAGCTTGGAAGGAAAGAAAGAAATCTTACACATTTGTTTCATAAATATAAGCCTTAAATATTGCCCCATAATGAGATTATATTCTCAAATTATAACACTAAAAAAAAAAAATTCTCATAGTAGCATCTGAAAATACTGCTACTAAAATATCCCATTTCTGTGATAATTTGTTTTATCCAGACAGAATTTTGAAAATGGTACTACCAACTTGGCACTGGAACTTTTTTGTATATAATAATCCTAAATCTACTCAGTCCAGGTGTCAATGTATAACATCTAGAGAGTTTTGTACTGATCAGAAAAATCCATTTCTGTGGTTAGAGTCACTATATAATATATATATACACACACATACATATACATTTATCATCATAAAGTTGAATCTCCAGACAGTGTTCTTCATTTCAAATACTTGAGGGTAAAGACTCACTGTAACATCTATGTATTGAAACCAAGGAGGGCCTACTGGATTTGCATTCCACTTTTACACATTTATCAGCTGTATGACCTTGAACAAACTACGTACTCTCTGAATCTCTTCCACCTCTGTAATGCTGCCTACTTTGCAGGAGTGATATAAGAAATAAAGAAACTGTGTGGCTTTTTTTTTTTTTTTTTTTGGTTTTGTTTTTTTGTGTTGTTTTTTTTTTCCAGTGAAATTATAGAACATAGTGCACAGGCGAACACAGGACACAGTAAATATGATTATACCTAGTATCATCTCACTAACTAGACAATGTCTTTTCTTTTCTGTGTTTTATTTTCCACCATAATGTGCCCCTTTTTTATTGTCTTCTATTTTTTTTAATCTGAGACCTTTCCTTAAGATGCCACATAATGTGAATAAAAGTATTCTTATTTTGTTGATGATAGATTGTTTTACATATACAATTTTGAATATTAAAAGTTGATGAGTTGAATATTTTAGAGTTTCTGAAAAAACGGTGTATAATCTGAAATTTTCCAGTGACAAAACATTTTGGTGACTTAAAGTTTTACTGAATTTATTGTGCAGAGAAATAATTAAATGTCACAATTCTAGGCTAGAATATTTCCAGAAGCACCACTAATGTTGGCACTGTTGGATGTTTCACAGGGGGGCCAGAAGGTGCAGTCTGTTTTCCTAGTACTTCTCTAGCCTTGGGTAAATCCCACTGCTTTCTTGAAATTTGCCCCTACCCCTCCTGTGTATTTATCTTTTCATTTATTCATCCCATCAACAAATATTGTTGAAGGGCCTTTTATCTGCCAATTACAGTGCTAAACAGATGAGAAATAACAGGCACAGCCTTGAAATCAGCTAATGGAGCTAATAGTCTCATGAAGAGAAAACCAACTGTTCAATTTTGTTGCAGAGCCATGAAGGGATATAATGGGCTATCTAAATGATGCTATAGGGATTTTTAGGGGACACCTAAAAGGTTTGTGGGGGTCAGGTGAGATTGCCCTGAAGAAGTGATGCTTAAGTTGAGAGCTGTAGCAGAAGTAGGAGGAAGCCAGGAAACTAGGGGTAGTTTTCTTCTACCTTCTACTACTCTTCTGACACAGTGATTACTCTGGCCTTGGCTGACACTTCTCTACCTGATGTCCTACCATCATCCTGGGTGACTTCAACATCCATGCAGAAAGCCCAAGAAATGCCCAACGTTTATGTCATCACCTCCTCAACACCAGTGACCTTCACCTACTTCTTCTACCAAAACACATGACATATCAACAAACATCCTGCTTCGGACAAAATATATTTCTCAGTATTTTTCATATTGAACTTTGACTAGTTACCTATGTTGTCTTTCTGAATTTCATTTTCCTTCTCTGCAAAAAATAATTCCTGATTTTTCTTATACAATTCTGTTTTTGTCTTAGAATCCTTTCATTTTTCTCTTTGGATCTCTTATTTCTTAGCCCAGCCCTTAAATATTGCTAATCCTCAGAAATCTACCACTCTTTCTTTCTCACCCTACATACTCTGCAGGGAATGACTTCAATAATGATTTCCATCCTCATGACTCCCAAATATCTATTTCTGGCTGACATTTCTCCCTTAAGTTTAGATCTGTGTTCACTTAAGCTGCTTGAGTATTTCTCTTGAACATATAATGTATGTCTCAAAGTAAAATTTGTCCAAGTTCATGATCTTCCTCTCTACTCAAACTTACTACTGCTTCTTTTACATATCCACTTGTTCCCTATCTTTGAATAGTATCACTATTAACCTTGTATTTCAATTCAGAACATTAGATTACAATCCTCACTTTTCCTTTCACTCACCACATACTGAGCTCCCTGCTCTAACAAGGCCGCTGATTTGTTCCTGCAGATGGGCAGATGCCCTGTCTGGGATCTCTGCTCAGGCTCAGCTTCTAGGAGAAATACAGCCGACCACTGGATTTTGCAGTGATGTGAAATGATACATTTCCCTCCCTTCCCTTTCTTCTTCCTTCCTTCTTTGTTTATTTTACTTTGTTTTGTTATGCTAATTTTAGTTGAATTCCTGTCTCCTATGACCAAACAAGTCATGACTTGTATATAATGATTCTGTTTCAGCCAGGTCTCTCATATTGGCTTTTATTAAGGACAGGGTGTGAGGCAGAGAATGAGTTGACTTAGCTCAAAAGAACAAGAGTAGTACACAGCTATTGAGGAGATATGGGTGAGTGGCCATCATAAAACATTCTTACATGATGTTTGGAATTACTAAAGTAATTGGGGTATTGGTGAGGGAATAAAAGACAATGAGATTTCTACTAGAACCAGACTTTGTGTCTATAAAAGAACATTTTTGAAGTTCTCCAAATATGGAAAATACACATCAGAATTATTTAAACTTTAAAACCCACTTCTTTGGGCACTGTTATCATTAAAGAGCAAAAACTCCTCTGTCAGCATTTTTACACAATTAATAATCCTCCATACCATTATACACACCCTTCATTAAGGCTACTAAATAAATGCCTTATTTGCATATTTATACAACGTCCACCTCGTTATGGATATTCAATGCATTCTTATTAATAGCATCAGTATCATAACGAGGGTTAAATCATGATTTAGAAATGGTAAAACAAATTTACAAATACCTGTAGTAATTTCCTTTTAATTCCCTAAGCCAAAGCACAGATTGTGAACCAGTTGATATGGTTTTTAAACCTCTACAATAAATAAGCAATCATAACATGAACAGGCAAATTACCACTACTAGCTAACATTTAAGGTATGCTCACTACATGCTCGTCATGGTTTTAGGACCTTGAAATATTTTTAACTCATTCAATTCTCACAAAACCTCTGATTCAGGTATTATTATCTATATTTACAGATGAGAATTAATTACAGAAAATCTAAGATCTTGCATAATATCATACAATTGACATACCTAGGCTTTTATTCTCAGCAGCCTGAAAATAAATAATTTTACCCATTATACAATGAGATCTCTAAAAGATCATGTAGCATATACTCTTTATTTTACAGCTGAAGAAATGAAGGCCAAGTGAGAATAAATGACTGACAAAGGTCATATGTTCAGGTAATGATGGAACCAGACAGAAACTACCAGTCCCAAAATTCCCAATTCTGAACTCTTCCTACTTTGGAACAAAGTTCCCCAAACCAAAATATAGGCTGATTTCAATCATCTAGGGATCTACATTGTCTTACAATTTTAAAGTATGTTTGTAATGTTCAACTTGGCAAGATTAAACTACATTTTCCCAAACTCCTTTCTTGTATGTTGTCAGTTAGGGTGAGCCACAAGGAGATTCTTCTTTGAGATTTTTGAGAAAGGAAGTAAAACAGCAACCATTTTGTAGCTCACCCGCACTGTAGCTGAGCTGCTCACTGACCTCGCTGGCATGAGTTTACAGCTGGGTCTTACAACTGACCCAACTTTTCTTAGATCTCCCTTCAGCTTTTCTGACTCCTGTGTGTGTGTGTGTGTGTGTGTGTGTGTGTGTGTGTGTGTGTGTGTGTGTGTCTGTTACATAACAAAAACAAACACCTCCAGTTTATATACTGTGCTGTGACAAAAATTGCAGTGGCAATAAGACCCGGTAATGGGTTTCTATCTGTTCACATGGGCCTCAGGTTGTTCCTAACTTCTTTACATTAATCTTCCATTCTCAGCTGTCTTCCCAGCCACTCTTCTTATTATGTAATGGGTTTGTAAATACAGTGGTGATTATAATAGGAATTGGGGTATTCATAGGATTAGTAACATGGATTTCCACTCACCCAGACACTGCTGAATGCCTGTTTTGCCAACTGCAGAAACCAACACTGTACCCCATTATGGCACCATAATGATCAGTCAGCTACCGGTTTGTACCAGGTTGTACATTGGAAGTAATCCACTATGGTAGGCATAGCACTTTGTTCTTATTGGAAGAGACATTACTTTGAATATACATTTGCCCTTGATGTTTGCAATGCATCTCTCAAACTACTGTCCATAGATTTACTAGATATCTTATTTACAATATTACACATAGCATCGCGTGTGAACCAAGAAACTCATTTCATAGCAAATAAAATACACCAATATACCCAAGCCATGACATTTACTAGTCTTGTCAAGTTCTCCACTATGCTGAAGCAGTTAGCTTGATATAATAATGGAATGGCTCTTTGGAGTCTTAGTTATGACACCAGCTAGATATGAATTAAAAGAATGAACATCTTCCAAAGACAAACTTTGTATCCTCTTAAGAGGTAAAGGTGAGCTTATTTTCAGTTGTATTTAGTAGAGTTATATCATGTTAGGGGAAACTTGACTTTGTCATTATCTTTATTTGGAGGCTAAGTATGATTCAAGGACATGTTTATGGGTGCCGAGTTGATAAGGAGTAGATTATGTTGGCTCTACAATGTATGGTCATGGTTATGCTGAACTACAGTTCTCAGAATCCCTTTCCCTGTATATCTCCACTTAGAGTGGGTGAAACATGTTCTTGAATGTGACCTGGGCGTGGGGGGGGGGGCTGGTGGAAATAAAGCAACAACAATTTTGAATCTTGCATATATTGTTGTTGGTCTGATTCCTCAGCTTATGAGCATACAATGGTTGCCCTTTCCCTTGCACCTTCCTTCATTTTTTTCTAACTTATGTTTAGCTCCATGGTGAAAGGCCTCATATTCTGCAGTGTCCCCATATCACCATGGTCAGAGGCAACAAGAAGTGGCCTGTGTTACAGTTCAACTTTCAAGAGCCCTAGCTTGTGCTTGTGGGTTCCACATTATTTTTGATCTACCTTACTCTGTATCTATGCCCCCTTCCCAACTGTCTCCCCTATGGACTTTAAGCTGCAGCATTAGAAGCAAAGACCACAGTTTGGTAGAGACTGCTTTACTAACTCTCACAATTGCATATGGCTGCATCCTTGTTACAAATATATACGTGTATGTCTATCTCTATCTCTATCTCTATCAATCTATCTAATCTGTTTCTATTTGTCTATCCATCCACCTCCAGTGCTTCTGCTTCTCTGATTGACTCTGACAGATACAAATAGACTATAGATAAACTGCATTGAATTAAATTGCCATCATGAACTATTTCTATAAAATTGGCAATGTTGTCTCATTCTATGTTTCATTTTGTCAACATAGATCTGATTTGAAAAGCATGATTGAATATATCAATGACTTGAACTAACTTAAGCCAGTTTAGTAAAACCATCTAAACATATAATCATTGACACTATTTTAATAGCATGCATTTCATAGTAATATCATATATTTTCCTGTCTCAGCACAATTATATGAAATAAATTATTATGATTAAGGTCATTTTACAGAATGAAAAAAACTGAGGCTTAGAATTGCTCATTTTCCTCCAAATCACATAGCAAGCAAATGACAGGATACTTGGAATACAGGATGCTTAATTCCATATTTCGCTCATGTTCAAAACGCTCCATTGCCATTCAGAAGAAATTAATTTATTGATTGATATATAATTTGTAAATTTATGAGTTTTGTTGTGAGAATCAAATACAACATATGCAGAGGCTCAAGTTTTCAGGTCTCAATATGTGTGCTTGGAAAACTTAATTGTTGATGTGATGATTATCTTTATTAATATTTGAATCTGACAGCCCTTGGCCAGCCTGTCTCATGATTAGCTTTATACTTCTTGTCATGTCTGTTCAGTAATGCTGTAAACCCAGGACACCAGAGGGCAGCAAATAGGCAGCACATCAAATCTTTGGATTTAGACTGGCTGGGCTGAGCCACTGTCAATCATGCAGTCTCAACAGAATTAAGTGTTCAAAGCTTTGGTTCCCTCACCTGTAATCAGGGCATAATAGCAATAGTTACCTTCTACTGTTATTGCTTGAGTTGCATTGTTAGAGCAATGGGAAGCCACTAAAGTATTTTAAGAAGGATCATTTCTATTTACCCTTTTCAAAGACTGCTCTATCTGTATAAAGAATGGATGGTTGAGGCAAAAGTGGAGAGAAGAAAAGCAATTAGCAGGTTGTAGCATGTTTGAGGAGACAGGGTGTTGTCTTTGATGGGGATGCTGTGTCAGGGCAGTTATAATTTAGTGGTAGAATTCATAGAATTCACAGGACCTGACTGTAAGTGGGGAGTAAGAGAAAGAAGTTAAGAAAGATCCTAAGTCTCTGGACCAAGCAATAGGGTGGATGATATTGCTGCAAACTGAGACAGCAACGACTAGAAAAGGAACATGTTTTGGCAGTGGCGATGGTGATGATAAGAGATACACAAAAATAAACTGTCTCACTTCTCTTCTATTGCTCCCTGGGGTATGAATTTCATTTCTCTGCTTTATTTTTATGAATATCTATATATTTTTTTCAAGTCTGAGAGTCTAGCAGAACAAGCTAGTGAATAGATTATTAAGGAAAAGTCATTTTAATAAATGTTCAGATACTTAAAAAGAACTCTTTTCATTGGATATCTTTGAGCAATCTTATAGGTATCGCTGTCTAATTTAGTAATTTCTTTAAGAACCTGAATGGAAATATTTCTGCATCAATCCAGTTTTATTGTTTTAATGTCACCCTGTTAAAGCGCACCGTGACACTTTTCTACATGAAAGAATGATTCACACTCTTTGCTTTAAATTTTATTTTTCTTCAGCCTCTGGTTAGAATGCTACCCAAATACTAAATAGGGAACATTTTCCCTCTCTCCTGTGTACGTTCTCATCACTCCAGCCACCCCTGAAAAACTGGCTAAATGTCTTAAATCATTCAAGTGCTTGGATTACTTCCTACTTGTGTATAAAATGACTTTCTGTTGCCTACCAAAAATTTTCTATATTCTTTCCTATACTATTTCAGAAATGGCAAGTGTTATGACATGAAAAGACTGTGTAGGAATCAGTGAAAAATTCTACTTAAAATGAAGTCCATAGACTTTTTCTGCATATTCCCTGAGCCAAAACTTGAAAAACATACATGAAATGCCACATCAAGGAAGAGGAACAAGGATAAAACATGAAATACTGTCTTTAAAAATCGAGATATAAGTTTATTTTAGCACTTATCCCATGATTAATCATAACATGTAGCTCTTAAATAACTGTAAGTTGATGATTTTCTTGATAAGACTGTGGTGATCTTGATGCCAAGAACTACAATGTTTAATTTTACATACACTATTCTTGGATAAAATAGATGCTCAAAAAGCACTTGTTGACAGAATGAAGGGCAGATTGAGACCTGATAGTATTAGAAGTTTTATACATTCAATTATTGTTGCTGACATGTCAGGAGCATAAAATAGCTTGTAATTGTCAGGATGATGTTATTATTTGCCATTTGCTAAATGGAGCAGCAGCTTGGCTTAGAGTCTCTCGCACTGTTTCTGTAGGGTGATGAAACACTTGGAGTTGGTCAGCCAGCGTGAATAAATTTGTCATTGGGTATAACCCTGGCTGGGTCATTCAGGTGTAGGTTAAAAAGAAAAATGACTATAATGCTGGTGAGAGGTATATTCATTTGGCAGCCCTCATGCTGAACTCTATGTGCCGAATGCAAAGGCTGCAGACAAAAGCCTTGAGTCCCAGCTTCCAGGGAAACCTTGATCCCATTGCTCCTTGCTCCTGACCTAACATCCATCTTAAAAGGTGAAGCAAGAGTTCATGTCCCTGGCTCCTTCAAACTTGGAATTATAGCCCAACTCCCAGTCAGGCTGTCAATTACTGCCAATTTACAGGGCTGAAGGGAAAGGCTTTATGGCCTCTTAGAAGCAGAGAAAGAAAAAAGAAAAAAAAAACAGGGTGAATATGAGCGTGGGAGATGCTATCAATATGCATATTTTGCTTTGCCATTAGTTAATTTCCTAAAGCTCTCTGCTTTGCAAAAATCTGCTATCTCTCTGACAGCTAAAGGAAAAAATATCAACGAGTATTTGGTGTTCACATACCAGTTCTTCGGTAAACTTCAACTTTCCCCAAAATGAAGGTTATAAACCAGTGGATCTCAAATTTTAATGTATGTTAGAACCATCTGGGGGGTTTGTTAAAGCACCCTTGGTTTCTGACTCAGGAGGCCTAGGGTGGCATCTGACAATTAACATTTCCAACAAGTTCCTGGGAGAGGATGATGCTACTGATCAGTGGACCACAATTAAGAAATCAATCCACTGCTATAAACTGAAATTTAGTTCAGATCATCTTGTTCATCAGTTAATATAAATACTGCATATGAGTATGAATTTCACCTGAAAAAAATGAACAAACAAAAAATTATGCGAAAGAGGTGTTGAATCCAGAATAAGGAAGATGCATTATAGGAATTGCATGCAAAGGGCAAAATTGCCTTTACAGGGTCCACACACATTCTAGAAGAAAATGAGGAGGAATAATATGATAGACATGCCTGACATTAAAAAAAAAAAAAAAAAAAAAAAGGCGTATCCGTGCCTAATGCAATGGAGAATTTTATTTAAAAACAATTCACTGGTGGGTGGCCGGTTAGCTCAGTTGGTTAGAGTGTGAAGCTGATAACACAAAGGTTGCCGGTTCAATCCCCACATGGGCCACTGTGAGTTGTGCCCTCTTTACAAATAATAATAATAATAATAATAATAATAATAATAATACATTAAAAAATAAAATAAATAATTTTTTTTTAAAAAGAACAATTCACTGGTATGGTTGCCTGATCTTTCAATGAGACAAGTTCATGAAGTCCTTAGCTGTTGGCTGAATGCATGGAAACAAAGTACAGTAGTTGATAATCCAGGCAGGTGCCAGGTAAAATGGTGACATCCCTTCTACCATTCTAGGAATTCAAGGACAGAGTGTTTCACCTAGCCTTACCTTTCCTTAGGCTTCTTTTTGATTCTTTCCTACATATCTATCTTCCCCCTTGGAGAAGCTAACCCTGTCGTACAGCTATAGGTTATTTGGGTAGGGAATCCAATTTTTAAAAATGCTATGCTTACGTGTTGAAAGGCACTTAATAATTGACACCAGTAGTTCTCAGTTAGAGACATTATGACCCCCAGAGAACATTTGGTAATGTCTGGAAACATTTTGTGATTGTCACAGCTGGGGAGATGCTAATGGCATCCGGTGTGTAGAGGTCAGGGATGCCATTAAACGTTCCACAACACGTCCTTTTACAAGACAAAGAATTATCCAGCAAGAAAGAATTATCTAGCCCCAAATGTTAGTAACGCCAAGGCTGAGAAACCCTAGTTTACACCCAAGAAATAAATGGACAGAAGATAATTCATCTCTTTACATGCAGTGCCATGGATATGAAAGAAATATGATTACACTACACAACAGGAATAGAAAATGTCTCCACCAGTTTGGTCATCCCCTGCTCTCCTCTCAGGGTTACAGACATGGCCTTTTGCAATGTTATGCATAAAATTCATATACTAGAATATTAAATAAAACTCCCACCTAACATCAATTTATCTATTTCGCTTTTATTCATTTTAACAGGTAGTCATTGTTATCAAACATAAGACTCCCTAGACTCTTACTAGACGTTCCCTTGGTGATACTAACGGTCAGACTTCTGATAGTGCTAGTTAGAATGGACAGCCAAAAATCCACAAAACAATCTTTCCAAATTTTACTCCAGCAATTCAAGTTCATTTTTTCTTTTGTCATACAGTTGGTGTATTAAAAATTTATAACCACAAATTGCTCAAATTAAAGCATTCTGAATAGACTTCTCAGAGGGCTTTTTCTTTTTTTTTTTTTCCTTTCTTTCTCTTTTTCTCTCTTTTTTTTTTTTACATGCTTCGGTGATAGTGATTCTTTTTTTCAGTCAAAGCAAAAGTAAATCAATATTTATGTCATCCAAGGAAACTGAGTAATGCTAGGAATTACTGAATAGGCAATTACATTTCAAATGCAAAGTTTAACAAAATAGTGGTATAATGCAGGAAGCAAATGAAGTAGCAATACAGTAAAGCCAAGTGCATTTCAAAGAGCCCGCTGATTTGAAGCTTTTCCACAATCTGTTTCAATCCTTTTGATATTCATAAATTCAAATTAGATAATAGAAATGATGAAAGAAATAAAAGCTGTCTTAAAGGTATCATCTTTTAACGTAATATTCTGGGTAGTTTGTGACTACAAACAGTGGCAGCTTTATCTACTTTAACAGTGAGCTTCAGGAAACCAGGTTGAAAAGTATGTTCATGGAGAAATATGTCAAGTTTATTAAATGCTTAACATACAATAAGTAAAGAGTTACTTTTTTATAAAGGGATACATATTTCTCCCCTACACTAAATTCCAACATACATTTATTAATCTAAAATGTCTCCTTTCCTACATGGAACTGGAAAAAGAAATGATTCAATAAACTCATTCTTCTTGGAATTTACTTATTTGGTCATTACAATTGTCAAATGAGTTTGACAAATTATTTCTATAACATTGATTCTGGGATTTAGAATCCATAAGTATCAGATAAACTCTACTAAGTCATCCCAATCTATATATGATTATGCATATTTATAAGTCTGCATATATATATATATATATATATATATATATATATATATATATATATATATGTATGATTTCTACACATTGCTTTTTTTTTTAAATCACAAGTCACCTTTTATTACCTAGAAAAAATGGGTGATTAATTGCACTTTATGCATCCATTCCATTGATAATTTCTTGAGTGTTTTCTTTCTTGTAGGGACTCTTCCAGGCACTTAAGATGACCAAGTCCATGATTTGCCTGCGACTTTCCCAGTTTTAACACTGAAGTTCCGTGTAAGTTTGAAATGAGAAACTTATATACAAAGGTACATAACCTTTCACAACTTTTAGTCATAATGTCAAGAATTTTGTGTTTCAATGAGAACAGTAGAGAAAAATATCTTATGTGTGTAAGTTTACAAAGCAAAAACAATTCCAAATACATTGATCCAAATAATCCTGAAGCTGAGTTCTATGAAATCTGGAAGCAATTCTCCTTAAATCTTTGTTTCTAAATATCAAGAAAGCAATACAGGAATTACAGTTGACTAACAGTCAGGATTCCAAGCTTGTAGTCTCAGGTTATTTATTCTGTTCACTATCCTTTGTGTTTGTTTATGTTTTCTCTGGCCTCTGAACCTTCAGTTTTCAGTAAGGAAACTGTCACACCTAAGATTTTGTATTCTACCCAGAGATTCCATGTCCTAGTGATTCTAGGTTTACTCTCTTCCTAAACCTTAAACACTGTCCTACTTGACACATCTAAAATCAACATGAATCCACAGGAAAACACAGAGCCACAATAAATAGCAGAGTTGGTAATGGAGCAGTTGAACATTCATTACAAAGTCAGATGAGTTCTTTGTCATTTAAGGAGACAGGAAACATTGACATTAAAATATGGTTCATTAAAAGTGAATCTTAGCCTGGCCATTTACTGAGCAAAAATCATCTGGAGACTATTCTAATTTATACTGGAGTGCCTTCAGAAATATTTGGACTCCTAACTAAACACAAGGGAATTAGTAAGTAGAAGGCTTTGGGTTTTGTACTGAAGTGATGTATCTATTTATTTTTCAGAGCCCTACCATACATCAGCCTAAGTACCCTTCAACACAAACTCAGTTATCCTTTTTGAAAAAGTTTTCTCCTCGCCCTTCAATTTTTACCTTACCAGTTTTGCTGCAATAGGTTTTGATGAATAGCTCAGGGAAATAGGTGATTCACTAAACTAAATCCTGCCCCCCCCCCATAGATTGCTCTTCCTTATCTAAATAAAAAAGAGAACTGGAGCTCAGTAAAGGAACATGGTGCAAAGGTACAAGTGAATCTGATGCAACAGGTGGCCACAGCAGAACTGCCCCCTCTTGTCCTTGTAAAGCGAGCCTACCTCAGGGACAACCGCAAAGGACATTCATGTTTTCCTCTCCAACACTTGAGTTGAGGTTCTTTATTTACATTGATGCCTGAAAACGTCTTTGACCTTCACATTTTTTTATTCCTCATAATATGTTTTTGGATAATTAAGTGGCACCTCTTTAAAAAGTAAAAAAAAATATCTTACAGTAGACTTTGGGGAGAGTGTGAGTCAATGGTGAGATAAATGCCAATTTATAAGAAAAAAAATCACTTAGACTGTTTTACTTCCAATGCCTACCGACTAGAAATACACAACCTTTTTTTATTCCCTTGGTATTTCCCTCTTACAAGGAAAAACCAAAAATATCACAACCATATCTTACTAATAGTTTCAGTACCTAATTTCATATTTTATCTTAAGGTGAAGACTTTCCTTGTATTACCAGTCAAGATAAAATAATTATTTCTTTCCTTTCTTCCTTCCTTCCTTCCTTCCTTCCTTCCTTCCTTCCTTCCTTCCTTCCTTCCTTCCTTCCTTCCTTCCTTCCTTTCTTTTCTTTTTTCTTTCTTCTTTCTTCTTTCTTCTTTCTTCTTTCTTCTTTCTTCTTTCTTCTCTCTCTCTCTCTCTCTCTCTCTTTTTATTTTTTTTGTCACTGGGCTACTCACACCCCTGTTGACTAATTTCTATCTGCTTGGATCCCTTCCCAAGTGGTTTACATATTTTTCAAGGGCAAATATGTTGACTTCAGTGTATTTTCCAAACTCCAAACATGGTGCCTTACCCAGAATAGTGCTCAATGAGTTCATGAGATTAGGCATAGTTATACAGATGATCATCAGAGTCAATCAAGGATCATTTTTGTGTCATATTTTATGCATAGTGTCATTTACGTTACATATGAAAATGAGTTACAGTTGTGTATGTGTATCCCCCTCTTGATATGTTGTTTACAAAAATATTGGAATTCATCACAAGCTACAATCAAGTTTACTGATTCACTGTTCATTCACTCATTTAACAAATACCTATTAGTAGGTACGCATTCCTATAACAAGCACTATATTCCTTACTTGTACTATGTCTTATAAATACAACAATGAGCAGAACCCAGATTACAATCCAAATCTTTTTGAAACTTGGTCCCTTTACTCTCTATCCTTTTTCTGTCTCCCCAACTGTGAGCTGATTTCAATATGTTAAACGATACACTGAGTCAAGTTAGCTTGTATACGTTTTGTTAGTGACAACTAAAATTTATATTCATATAGTTCTTATATCTCCTTATCGTCTGCTTTAAATTCTCCCCTCTAAAACTACTTTCCAATGCTAAGGATGACACCTACCCTATCTATAAAATATTCATACATATGGCAGTCAATATTACATTTTATTTCTATCTTTATTCAGAGCTGATACTTATCTGGGGTATGCTGATATGAACAGGCTATTTGTTTATAACTGCTGCCAATGCTGATTCTCACTGTCTAGTCTGTGTGCCATACTATTTTCTAGCAGCGATCCCATATCTCAGATACAGAGCCTTGTGACCAGACTATCCAAAAGGAACCAAGACCATTCCAATTTGCTGCTGTCAGTGTGACACTCAAGAGGTCAGTTGCCAACCAGTGGAGCAGAGAGGGAAGGATTGACTAAATCATGTAGTGCACATTTTTCACTTTTACTTCTACAACACCTTTCCTTCTTTACTTTCCAGTAAATACACCTAGTTTTCTTCTAGGGAACTCCCCGTTTGGCACTGCATGAGGCTTGGAAGGATATTGAGCAAAGTATGCTGTCATTTTCCCCTATGTTCTGCCAGTGGGTAGTCTTGTTCAAACAGCTAATTTAGTTATCACTCATAGAAATCTGAATGTTGAAAAAAAGACAGAGAAATGCAAAATAATGAAACAGAGTGTCTCACTGACAATACGGTATGTTAGTTTCTACCACGACATGTGCCCTCAAGTGTAGCTCTGATTTGGGTTTTCTGATGGTCATTTCCTTTACTGCACACCCCTATGTGTCAGTGTGATCAGTTGTGTCAGTGTGATCAGTTGAATTGTGTCATCCAAAAATATATGCTGATATATTGTGAGTGTGACCTTATATGGAAATAGGGTCTTTGCAGATCTAATCAATTTAAGCTCATTAGGGTGGGGACTAATCCAATATGAATGGTGTCCTTTTTTAATTTAATTTATTGGGTGACAATTGTTACTGAAATTACATAGATTTCAGGTGTACAATTCTGTATTACATCATCTATAAATCCCACTGTGTGTTCACCACCCAGAGTCAGTTCTCCTTCCATCACCATATATTTGACCTTACAAGGAGAGAAGAGACACAGAGACAAACACGTAGGGAATACATCACATGATGACAGAGGCAGAGATTGGAGTAATGCATCTACAAGCCAAGAACTGCTAACCACACCACTTTGTTACATCAACAGTAGGAAACTAATATAACTAACTATTCCAATTCTTCTTCAGAAAAAAATAAAAAATAAAAAAATTAAAAAAAATCTTAAAGAAGCTGATAGACATTGCAAGCTGCACCTGTTTAATTTAGATGTCATTCAGATGACTGCATTTAGAAGGAGGTTGGGTTTCTTCTCCAGCCGAGCCCATAGTAATCCCATTCTAAGTTGCCACTCATTGATCTAAAAAAGTCATGTGATCCAGCTCAGACCCATGACTCATAAGGGGAATCTGCTCAGAGGCTCTTTAAAATGGGTTTTTCTCTTAAGGAAAGAGAGTGGCATGTGAGAAATGCCTGTTTCCTCACCGGCTTAACCTTCTCTGCTACAGAAATTGTCTTGTAAGTATGGCAGATATCTTACAATCAAGTGGTAAGACATCACCAATACTCTGAGTATTTATCAGAAGTTGAATGACCTTGAGTTCTTATGCAAGCCACTGCACAAAGACTGGCATGAGTAGGCTTTGGACTTAGGATGTGACCTTAATAAGCCTCCTTACATTAGCCACTGTTGTCTATTCTGGTATCTCTTGTCAAAAGCATCTTAACTGTACAATATCATAATCTGGGCATTCAATAAATACTGCAATCCAGTAGGTCATCTGGTCAACAGAAGTGGCATTAGTGATCAGATGCTTGAAGGTAACCTCTGATTAATTCAAGAACCATTGATATTTGCTGTTTGCTGTTACACTACATGATGTGGGTGTCTGCTTACCACAACTAAAGAGTAATCAAGGGATACAGATACTGGATTGGTCTTGTTGGAGTCCCTAAAATGTCCTGAAAACTAGATTCCCCTTTAGTCTTGTTCTAATATTTTAAACATCCCTGAGTCACAAACTTTGGGGTGTTTTTAGTTTCTATTCAGGGGAGAATAAGAGAGAAAAATATGACACAAAGAAATAAAAAAGAGAGTCACAACGTTAAATGAATAGCTCTAACATAATGCAAACTTGGGATACAGCAAAAGTTTTAAATTGTATTCCTGAAATCTGGATATAAGGACCTGAATCATGGTAGAATTGTTCACGAAAAATTTTTGTTTTGGTAAGGATGTGTCTTGTGTAGATTTAAAGACAAAGAATTTAGATGAGGAAGAAATATTAGCAAATGTCCTGAGTCAGAGAGCTGTTATCCTTTATGTGAACCTAGCTAAATATGGGTTTGGAATAGATTTTTATTTCTGTTGAAGTGGGTGGTGGAACAGAGGGACAGCTTTGTCCGAACTGATTTACAAGGAAAGTCATTCCATTTCCCTCATTAGACTTTCCCTTTAGGCTCATTAACTTGAACTGGAACTCGGGACCATTATCAGTTTCAAGGCAGAGTGTCAAAGCAAGAAAAAGAATTCTTATGACTCTTATGGAGTCCTATCAATCATTATCCACCATAAACCAAAATAGGGTTTTCTAACAAGGTAGAAAGAGCCAATAGACCTGGGGAGGGCAAAGAGTGGTGTCTAAAATATAAGTGTATTAATAAAGGTGTCTAGATAGTTTCTTATCTGAGTATTTTAATATAAACTTCCTTTGCCACAATTTCACACAC
Source organism: Rhinolophus hipposideros (assembly GCF_964194185.1). Taxonomy (NCBI): domain Eukaryota; kingdom Metazoa; phylum Chordata; class Mammalia; order Chiroptera; family Rhinolophidae; genus Rhinolophus; species Rhinolophus hipposideros. The sequence continues at coordinate 33,791,996 of NC_138069.1, read as the reverse complement.
AGTCAGAAAAGTGGTGACATTATCTGCATGACCTCAATGAGTTCAGACAGAATAAACAACACTTGATTAATGTGTTCTAATGGCTAGACTAGTGCTTATTTGTATGTTGGAATTATAATTTTATAAGTAAAGGCATTTTAATATAACACCTGAGGAACTAGAGTGGGGCAAAAGACTTTGAACTTACTAAATGTTGAGTTTAATATTTTAGAAAATTATAATAGGAAACTCAGAAATTACATATTAATATTTACTTAATAAGATTTCACAGTATGTATGTGTGTATGTATGTACAATATATGTATAAGTATATGAATAAATGTATATTTGTTATGATATTATATTATATTTTGGGTATCATAGATGCTGGGTTATCTTTATGTTCATGTTTTATTTTTATCACAGGCAATTTTTCATATTGCCCTATGAAACGGGAATAGTTCCTATGGAAAAAACATGTTGAATCATTTATGCTAAATATAAGTTAACTCACATAGTTTATGTTATGGTTTGCTATATTATTTATCTTATCAAGTAGGAAAACAAATGATGAATCATGTCATCTATATAATGTTTAATTTAAATTCCATACAGTGCAATGTACTTATTTCCTTGGATTGTTTTTTGTTCCTCTTATTCTCAAGTATAGTAAATATTTACACTTGTAGGTTGCCTGTATCTTCCATGTGTTGGAGAGTGAATAGATCAAAGGATGAAATGATAGAGGAAGAATACAATTTATCATCACCCTCCATGCAAATGCAATGCACTGAAGAGATTCTGATTTATATTTCTATTATGTAAAATTAGGATTTCATTTCTGGGCTTTTCAATCATTCAAAGAACTCCCATTTACCAAGGCGCACGCACGGTGCTCAACAAGCAGCTGTGTGACACTGTAACCGTCTGAAGTTCAGCTGTGACTGTGGATTGCCAAGTATATTAGGATTAGGAAAAATTTTCTGAAGACTATTTAAAGTATCTATGCTTGGATTCATCCCATAAAGTTTTTGGGAAAAATTAGAGATGGTGACTATGCGTTGCAGACAAAACTGATTGTTTAGAAAAATAAATAGGCTGACAATGCCTTGTATAGTTATCACTTTCACATCAAACAGGAAGTCCTCTTTATTCATGGACATGAATTTAGAAATATTTACGTGTATCCGTCACCTTCTTCAAACTATCGGGACATTGCTTGACCTAATGAGAAAGAAACGTAAATACTGTGAAGTTTGTTCTGGTACACATAGTATATAAATCCTTGTTAGGCTAGATAAAGGAAGGTGGTTAGACCTGAAAAAGCAAGTATAACTATCTGAGAGCTTGAAGTAAAAGCCCTGTTTTCAGCAATGGTTCAATGAAGGGGGAGTGGGGAAGGGTAAACAACGTGACAGAAGTCAGTTTGTGAAATGACCAATCCTCAGAAAGCTATGAGAAAAGGATGTTAAATCCTGTCCAGGATAATTTGTTGTAGCTGCTTTTTGCCAGAGGCATGAACAGGGGAAAAGACAGGTAGCATGCTGGAGCAGATTTGCGTCAAATGCAAGGGCAAAGGGATAGGAAGAGAGAATCAGGGGCACAGAAAGTTAAAGTAGCTGAGTGTAAGTCCTCAAAACCACAGAACTATCTGTGTTAAAGGGAAAGCTGACCCATTCACATTAAATATGCAAAAATGAGGAAGTGCTAGGTGTCTAAAACTCATCACTCCATAAATTCAATATATGGCAAGTTGATTTTTACTGAATTGGCTTTTAAAAAAATGATGTGGGCTGAATTTGACAGCATCAAAAACCACTATAGATTTTGGATTAAACTTTTCTTCTGATATGTATGGAAAGTATTCCTTACAGTAATATTCCTTACAGCATGGATGACTTTAATCCAATCAGACCAACAGCAGGCTCTAAAGTGAATGAAAAGGCAGGAGGTCAACTTGAACTGGATGGGAGGCAAGGGACACTTGGTCTCTTCACAGAAGAATGATTGTGAATACTAGAAAAAGGTAGAGAACAAACTAAATGTCTGGCAGTAGGGAAAGTTTAAGTAATCTATGAATCCAAATTTAGGCATTTTTGTGATAATGACTGTTTATCATGGAAGGATGCATTAAATCACAATGGTGAAAGCAGAAACTTGATCTGCTGTGCTCACTATTAAACCTAGCACAGTGCCTAGTATACGAGAAAAAAGAGATTATATTAGCAAAAATGATATAAAACATCACATTTTCTGTAAAATATAAAGGAAATTTTCTAATGTTTCAACAGTGTTATTTTGTCATGGAGGTTCATTAATAGTTAAGAATGATTTGTTACACTCATTCTTTACCCAAATTCACACTTAGCTTCTAAATGTATCTGTAGGTTTTCTAGGTAAAATCTGATTTCACAGCAATATTAATTTGGAATGTTGCCCTGAGTTCCAAAGCTTTAAGATATTATTTTAACCGATGTTAATGAAATAATAAAATCTCTTCCCTACCCATTCCACTGCAATCAATGACGTTTGTCAAGGGAGGAATATCTGTACATTGTCACCTTTTTACACACAGCGATTATTAAAAGAAAGATGTTTGCTTAAGAATCAATTGTGGTTCAATTGCACAGGATTTGTTTTCCTTTTCTTCACAAAGGTTATGTGCTTTGGGTTTTTTTGTTTGTTTGTTTGTTTGTTTGTTTGTTTTGAAAAATTATAAGTAGGAACAAAATAGATGTTTCTATTAAAAAAGGACCTCTGGACATGGTCTGGAGGTAAGAGAGTGAGAAAAGGGGAACTGAAGGTACTCTAAATAAAAATGCTATCTGTATCTATTGCTAATAGGAAATTAAGTTTGAAATGACAAAGCACACTCTCCATTATTCTCCTAAAAACAGTTATGTTACACTAATAAAAAGAAACTATGGGGATAAAGCCGAGGATTTGTTGGCCTCATGAGTGCCTCTATGGGTGAAGGAATGAATACTAGGGCGATATCAATCTTTGAAGAAAGGAAGTGAAGAATTGCATTCTGAGGGGTTGAATGCAAAGGCCCAAACAACCCTCCCCATTATCATTATCTTCGCCCTTAGTGTGTTTTGTTTTCTTCATAGCATTCATCTCTATGGAATGCAATATTAATTGCTTATTTCTTGTTCATGGTTTGTCCACTCCCTGAACTAAAAAATAGCTTTATGAAAACAGGATTTCTATCTACACTTATTATTGACATATCCCCCTTCTCACTAAGGGTGCTTGGAACAAGGTAAATGCTCAATAAACATTTGTCACTTGAGACTGATTATGGGCATATCCCCTTATCTCTCAGGGTACTTGGAGCAAGATCATTGATCAATAAACATTTGTCATTTGAATGTAGGAATGTATAATATTGTAAGGAATTAAGGAATAGGGCAGTTAAGAGGAGCTAAGATCAGCATCATGGTTCACTTCTTAGAAATATTACAAAGCTGGAAAACCAGAGTGTGACAATTAGAGGGAAGAGCAGAGTGTTCAGGTAAAGAGAGAAAGGAGCAGTTGGAAGGAGAATGAGATACAACGAAGCAACTATGGTTTTGGCAGACGCAGATACAGATGTTAAAAACTATTCTAGAGAAAGACGGCCTCTGAAGCAGAGTAAATGGATTTTGATTTACTTTGAGAAGAGATGAGCTGCTCAACTTACTGTAGTTCTCATAGGACCTAACTTCTAATTTATAAGTTCTGAAGAAAGGTTATCTGATCCCTATTTTCTGAACTGTGTCTAAGCTATGTTTTCATTGCATGGCAATTGTAGATTGCAAAGTACATCTGTATAATCCTAAGCATTTCTTGGCTTGCACTCTGGAAAATGTCAGTAGCTTATATCTCATGAGAAATGTTGTAAATATTTTAATTAGATACCATTCTGCTTCTGTCTCTGATTTTCTGGAGAAACATGGTTACTGTTACCTGAGAGAATTCCACAGATTGAATGCAGAAAACAGGTCATTCCAACTTGCTTACCAGGATATGTGTGTGCGTGTGTGTATATGTGTGTGTATGTATGTATAGTGTGTATGTGAATAGTATGTATGTGTGTGTATACAGTGTGTGTATGTGAATGATATGCATTTATGTGTACACATCTTTCCTGATTTAGGATACAATTTTTGATGGAGTGAATGAATTGTTGAAATTTTGTCATGATTTGTTAATAAGTAGAAAACCAGGTTCAGATGATAAAAAGATCCAGAAGGCAGTGAGCATTTTTCATTAAGTTGGTGTTCTGAACAATAGCTATTCATTAGAGACCAGAAGACCAAATGAAAGTTAAAGGATCGTGTATCTATTACATATAGTCAGAGAGACATCAAAATGACATGTACAGAGAAACATCCACTGTAAGCTGAAAAATGAAAGTCCTGAACTATGTAATTCTAGACCGAATAACTCCGACATTGTGGGGAGTGCACGGATAAGGAGGCAAACTAAAGCCCACGCTCTCTGACCAGAGGATCTGGAAAGGAGGCTCCAAGGAACCTGGGAGTATCAGGGAGCTTGCAGAGAGTAGGGAGATCAAGAGAGAAAGATCGATCCTAGAAAGTTGTGTATGAAACTCCTGTGCTCACCTGAGCTGAACATGAGGGGATATGACACTCAATAGGATGAGAGGCTTTGAAACTAAGCTACAATGTAGACCACTGTGCGGACTCACAATGGCTACCAGGGAGTGGGCACACCAACCGATCTAAACGGCACTGTAGACACTTTAAAAACTGCACTGAGTTGGAAACACAATACAAAGAAAGGAGATCAGAGTTTTTACCTTAAACCTAAATAGGCCAATCACCTACTAAGAGAAGAAAACCAACCTTCTTTTTTATGATTTCAATAATAGTCAGAGTCTCATAACACAATATTCAAAATATCCTGGATATTAGCCATAATTACTTGACATATGAAGAATCCAGAAAATCTTATCAACACTTACAGGAAAAACAATCAAAAGATACCAAAACCCATATAATAGAGTTATTGTATTTATCAGATAAAGACATTAAAACAGCTATTATAACTGTGTTTTCATAGGTAAATACAAACAGAAATACTGAAAGTCTCAGCCAAGAGTTAGAATATATAAAAATGAATCAAATAGAAATTGTATGACTGAATAAAACAAAAATCAATGTAGAAAATTCACAAGACGGTCTAAATAGGAGAATGGCGATGACAGAGTCAGACAGACCATGAGAAATTAAGCATTCTAAAAAACAGAGTGGAAAAAAAAATGAACAGAGCCTCAGAGTCAATATCAAGAGGTCTAACCTTGGTGTCATCTGAATCACAAAAACAAAAGTATGTGGTACGGAAAAATGTCTGAAGAAAAACAACTGAAAACGTCCCTAATTTGGTGAAAGACATAAACTTACAAAAACAAGAGGAAGGTTCAGGAAATTACAAGCAAGAGAAACTTAAAATCCACATGCTGACACATCATATGAAACTTCTGAAATTAAAGACAAATATGAAAATTGTGAATGCAGCCAGGTACTCATTACATATGGAGAAAACTGATTCAAATAACTCTATGTTTGATATCAGAACACATGGCAGTCCGTAAAAAAGGGAAACAACCGTTTTAAAATGCTACAAAAAAATTCTATAGGAGAATTCTATATCCAGCAAAAGTATTCTTTAGAAATGAAGGTGAAATAAAGACATTCTCAGATGAAACAAAACTAGGAGAATTTGCCACCAGTAAGAAACTTGTAACATAAGAAGAGGGACAAACAAAGAGGGAGAGAATGGCAACAGCTAGATAAAATGTAATAGACTGTTCTTTTCCTCTTCAGTTCTTTAAATTACGCATGATGATTGAAAGTAAAAAATCATAACATTTTCTAATTAGATATTCAATATGTATACTCAATATATAATATAGAGAATATGTAATATAGAGAACTACAGCATAAAAGAGGGGAGTAAAAGGACCTATATTGTGGCAGGATTCTGTTTGCTATTCAAAGTGGTAACATATTAAGTCTTTGTAGAATGTAAAAAACAAAATTTAATTAAGTGTGTGTGCCATGATCCCTGTACAGAAACCACTAAAATACTATATGAAGAGATATCATCAAAAACAAAATAGATACATTAAAATGGAATATTAAAAATAGTTTAAATAATTAACAAGGATCAAGGAAGGGGAAACATAGAATAAAAAACTGAAGGTAAATTTGAAAACAAGTAGTAAAATGCCAAACCTAAGTCTCAACCTATTGACAATTTTATTAAATGTAGTGATTTCAACTCACCAATTAAGAGACAGATTGTCGGAATGGATTTAAAAACAAAAAAATCTATGTATCGATGACAACCCTACTTTATATATAATTATACAAATAGATTAAAAGTAAATGGACTGTGAAAATATGCTCTGCAACCACTAATCAAAAGAAAGTTGAAGTAGCTATATTATTAATATCAGACAAAATAGACTTCAAAGTAAGGGATATCACCAGGGAACAAGATGGACAGCGTGTAACGCTCATTCTTATTTCAAGCCTTTGAACTTAGTTGCTTATGTGGGATACTGGTAAGCATGTGACTGGCTTTTTCTCACCCTTTAAGTATCAGCTCAAATATTATCTTAGAAGAAGTTCTTTCTAACCACCCCTCCCTAGTCTACCCTATCTTATCACCCTATACGTTTCCTTCGAAACACTTCTTTATAAGCTGTAACTTTTGTTTTGTTTTTTGCTTCTGTATTTTTTTCTATCACCCAACTGTATGTGAGCTCCTAGGAAAAAGTATCTACCAACAATTCTTAGATCTTAACACAGTCTAGTAAACTGTAGGCTCTTAATAAATAATCGTTGAATAAACAAATGATGGACTGACTCAAGTATATGCCCTCTATTTTAGTATTTGGTCTACTCTAATAGGTTGTAAGTATTAAACAAAATAAACCAAAGAAAGCACACATCGCAGTGCTCTTAATAGAAACTCTGTCATTCTCATTTAGCATCCGGAATAATGTAAATTCTGTTGTAAAAAGTAAGTTCTTGTCGTTTTACATAGGCCATGAGTTAATCTAACGCCAACTTTCTGACCCCGGCTAACTTCCATGTGGTGCTTATTCCAAAGGTTGCTATACCATGAAAGGAAGAAGACAGATGGAAAATGAGAACAGTAAGCAAAATTGTTAGATAGTATTCTTCTTACTGCATCAATTTATGTATTAGGGTGGTGCAAAAGTAATTGTGGTTTTAAAGGTTAAAAATAATTGCAGAAACCAATTACTTTTGCACCAACCTAATAGTTATGCTATTTCTATACTTTCAGTGATCGTTTACCAGCAATGTAAGCTAGTGGATTCTGGTCAGTATTTCAGAAGCATGATGTTGTTATTAGCAATAATTACGGTACAATAGTAACAAGTACTCTTAAGCGTATATCTTATTTTTTTTCCCCACCTAAGGAATGCAGATATGAATGCTCCTACAATTTGAAAGGACAAGTTTAAGTAAAAGATGTGGAGATTGTGAAAATTAACACTGTAAGAGTCAAACATATCAAGACAGCAATTAGCTCCAAAAATAATATCTGTTTAGAAATTGATTCTAACATTTGATAGAGAAAATAAAAAAGTCACTTATGTAAATTTGGGTGAAAACCTCTAATCCATAATCTACAATACAAATCATAAACTATTTATCTATGTGAATTTTTTTTAAGGAGAAACACTTATTTAAACCAAAATTTAATTTAAACAAAAAGTTAAGGATTGTTACATTAGCATTGAGGAATAATTTTTTTCCAAAAAAAATGTATTATTTATATTTTCTACAATGTATACAAACAGAAAAAACATAACATGTACAATTATAACACAGAAGCATGAAAGGGCTTCTTGTTTTAATTAAGAGTTCCAATAAGATAAGCACCTGGTCCTCTCTTCAAAAGTCAATACTAAGTAATCTACAAAAGTAAGAGGAAAGCATGAATCATAAGAATTAACAACTAAAACAAAACAAAAATGAACAAAAGTAAACAAAGATAAGAAAACTCTAGGTAGAAAGGAAGCCATTGTGACAAAGAATGTGCTGGTGTGAGTTGGGGAGGAGGAAGAATGGGGCCCATGATTAAAGTATGCATTTAAGACCATGGTTCTTAAGTGTGATCTCTCCATTCAAAGTATTAGAGTCACCTACTGAGGAAAGCCATATGAGGACATTGCAAAAGACAACCTCTGCAAATCATAAATTGAATCACCTGGACCTTTATATTGGACTTCTAGCCTTCAGAACTGTGGAAAAAATACATTTCTATTCTTTAAGCCATCCATTCTGTGATATTTAATTATGACAGGCTGAGCAGACTAATACCCTCATGTAACAGAATGATCACAGACTTCAGATATAAACCATTGATAAATTAGGAGGGAGAAAACAAAACTCATACACAGGCACATTTTAGTGACATTTAAGGACATTAAAGACAAAATGGTAAATAAAAATCCCTTTACAGAAAGATAAGATCATCTGATTGGCATAAGAATTTTCAATATTAATACTGGTTATAGAAAAGAATAAGAAATGAACATTTTTAAAGAAATACCATAATAATGATAATATCAAATTATTGAAGAACAGTACTTTATAGAGTTGATACATCTAATGAATCGATAGGAAAATATGTGGAAATCAATGTAAAAGGCAAACATCAGAAAAATAGACACAGTGTTTATATCTTCTAAATCAACAGATGGCAAATCCAGACAATAAAGATCAGGAAAATAAAATCAGAAAGTGTCATAAACTGAAATATGGAATGAGATAACAAAGTGTAGTTATAAATAATAATTATAATTACTATTATAAATTACTAGGGGGAAGAGACAATATATTTATGAGCAGTTAAAGTTTAAATAATGGAGAATCATCTGTGTTCTGAATTCAACTAGGATAAGATATTGGGACATGACCACATGAAAATTTTGAGTGGAATAGTATTTTCCTTCACATAGAAATATGAAACTAAACAACTGTGTGTATACACACACACACACACACACACACACACACACACACACACGTATGTCTTCTATTTACCAAAGAACCAGAGGGACTAAGCAATTTTATAAAATACAGAGACCAGAATAGCTAAAAATAATAATATTTTGTCACTTTCTAGAAAACTACTCAATTACTACAAGGTTATTCACTGTAGAATTTTATACAGGTTACCTTCTTTTTTTAAAGATGAGTAACTGTGTGGCCCCAGCCTATTAAGCTACTTTACGCCAAAAATTAACATAAGGCCTTATTCAGTCATTAATTCAAAAAAAAATAATATTCCAGGAACCGTTCTAAATGCTGGATATAAAAGTGTGAACACAACAGACAAGTTTCATCAACTAATAAAAATGACTAAAGTGATGCAAACGATTTAATAGCAATTATTATCTATAATAAAAAAGGGTTATTATTTCCTCTTAGTTTATTTACCAGAAAATACATTACTGCAAACCAAACTAAAATAAACCAAACCTTTTTTCAGTGTCAGGTTAGGATAACTGTCTTTCTATTAGCAAAATATTACATTTTTGGTTTTTTCAAAAAATGGTATCCCTTCTTATATCTAGGAATTATCATGAAAACAGATCCACTTTCATATGAATCAATAGGATTTTACTGAGAACCTACCATCTTTCTAAAGTTAGGTACTATGGAGATTTCAGTATAAATACATAAATCTAAACAAAAATATAATTTCTGCTTTTGAGAATCTCATAATGTAGGTAAGAACTAATCTATTTATAGAATATGTCAGAAAAATAAGTATTAATGTCTGGCACTTCATTTAACTGCAAAATTGGAATAGCTATACTTTCAAGAAGTGTATTTTTTTTAAGTTTATTGGGGTGACAATTGTTAATGAAATTACATAATTTCAGGTGTACAATTCTGTATTACATTATCTATAAATCACATTGTGAAAATTTGTGTCTAAGTACTTTTTAAAGTTCAGTTGAAGAAACTACCATTTTGGAGAATATCTAAATTATATTTCATCCAACATGCCTCTAGATTAAATAAATTTCCTTAACACATAGTACCAAAAAAACATTATGCCTTGATCAAATCATAGTGGGACCCATGCATGTAGCTCTGGTTTACTAAACTGTGTTTGGTTTGATGTTGCCAGGCTTGTAAGAGATAATAAGCAGATTAGTGGAATTTGCTCAGTGTTTAAGGATGTTTTCCAGCATGTCGCTTATCACATTTTAAATCTTCTTTACCTGAAAATGCAGAGAATTAATTTTTTTTATTTTCAGTGTTAGGAAATATTCTGATTCCCTTGATAAACAAGGTTCTGTGTGTGTGTGTGTGTGTGTTTGTGTGTGTGTGTGTTTGTGTGTGTGTGTGTGTGTGTGAGAGAGAGAGAGAGAGAGAGAGAGAGAGAGAGAGAGAGAGAGAGAGAGAGAGAGAGAGAATTCATGAGCACACATATAGTAGGGGATGTTAATTTTAATGATCCTATAAATTTAATAACTGATCATATTTTATCATATGTCCTTCTCACACTATCAGACATCTTTGTGCTCTATTTTAACCATTTTTTTCTTCACCATTTCAATTCATTTTAAACTCATTTCATGTTTTATACTATATTAATGTTTGATGCCATATGAATCCAATATAGGAGGCACTATGTAAATAACTAAAAATATAAAAATATAAAAATCAAATACTAATAAAAAACTAATGATAAATTTAGAATAAATTTTGGATTGTTCAACTATTTAGATGTAAAAGTGAAACTATAAAAATACAAGAAGCTTTTATGATATTTAAATAGTTTCAGAGTACAAGGATTCGTTCTATTACATCTCAAAATCGAAGCAATTAAAAACAAATTAAGAAATTTACTCGTAGAAGAATAAAAACAAAATTCTATATGAGGGGAAAAACACCCTATGCAACTCCAGATGAAAGCAAGCTTTTGTTAATATATGAAATAAACCTTGAAGACAATAGGTTAAAAACTAATAATCCAATAATAAAATGAGTGAAGGATATGAAGAAATAGTATATAAAAGATGACGTAAAACTGGTTCTTACGCAGAAGAAAAGGTGTTCAATGTCATCCCTCAGAAAAAATGGATATTTATCACCACGATGAACTACTATTTTTTTTTTCACCCATCAAACTGATTGTCGTTAAAATGTAGCTAGTACATGGTGTGGGAAAGAGAGAAATAAAGCACTTGAATACTATTGGTGAAAGTGTCAAGTTATCCAATATCTCTGCAGGGTGACCTGGTATTAACTATCGAAATGAGACATGCGCAGTACCATGGGTCTAGCACATCCACTTTAAGTATTTATTCCACATATATTCTCACACATGTGACGTAGTGCCAAAGAGGCAAAAACATAGATTCACATGTTGCAACAGGGACCAGTTACAGGGATTATGCCCTATTCATCGACTGTAATATTAAACCATTGTTAAACGGTTGTTAAATGGTTTAGAAAAAGGAAACAAGATCACATGTAACATATAGAGAGGTGTCAATATGTATTCTCAAATGTTAAAAGCAATATTCATAGGAGTTTGTACAGTATCTCTGATTTGCATGGTAAGTGGGAGGCAGAGGAGGGGAGTTGTTAAAAGAAAAATCTGGTCTGTTTGTGAATACCTTATCGCTAAAGGAAATATGAGATTCTAGTAATGGTAGTTTCCTCTGGGTAGGACAGCTGAGTGGCTCGGAATGAGGGTAAAGAGGGAGGTTTATTTTTCATTATATATGTTTTCTATCTTTGGGATTTTGTATCATTGGCTTACATCCTCCACCCCGCCTCCCTCACTCTCACCAAAAAAGAAAAGTGAGTATTAGTGGTAGAGGAGAAAAAAATGCCAGAATTTTCAACCATGGCTATACAATTAGGGATCTTAAAGAAAAAAGAAAAATAAATTGACCCAACTTTCACCCCAGATCATGAAATCAGAGTACAGAATGTCTGGGTTGGATCCCGATCATATATATGCACATATAATCTTATGCATAGATAAAAAAATATGTATGTGTGTACGTGTGTGTGTGTGTGTGATTCTGCTTTTATTTAATCTAACCAAATGCCTCAAGACACAACGATCCAATGTAAACTTTAGTGAGTTCATATTCATCATATTCATCCATTTAGGGCTGTCCCAGCTTTCAAGTCCAGAGTGAGTTCAATCTTCTCCATGGATTCTCTGCTTACTCTGGCCCACTGCTTCTCAACTCGGCTTACAAATTGGAATCATCAGGGGATATCTGTCTATCTATCTATCTATCTATCTATCTATCTATCTATCTATCCATCCATCTATCTATCATCTATAGATAGATTATACCTATCTATCTGTCTATAGACAGATAGATAGAAAGATAGATATATTATATTAGACCTGGTCTTATATTACAGTAAAATTAGACCAGGTCTTATATTAATTTTTGCTCCAAAAGATGCATTAGAGCTGATTGTCTGGCTAGGTCTTATTTTTGGGGAAACATGTTATGTGAGTGAGGGGAGGGCATGTATGGGAAATCTCTGTATTTTTTGTTGGAACCTGAAACTGCTCTAAAAAAATAGTCTATTAATTAAAAACATGAATAACAACCTGTCTGGCCTGGATTTGGCCTGAGGGCCCATGGGTACCAGCATGTAGCCCTGAGAACTATGGATGGATGGATGGATGAATAGACAGATATAGCTAGGAATAGATATATAAAACACAGAGTGCCAAAAAATGTATATACATTTTAAGAAAGAAAAAAACTATGAAAAGTGTAATTCTCAATATATACTGATAACAAAAGATGAATAGAAGTCATGTTTGACTTCAGCAATTCCAAGAGGTGCTCAACGTGGTTCCCATCAGCGTCCAGACACTTCCGATTACAGCAAACTACTGCTTGAGCAACGTTGATCAAAGGGTCCACTTGCATACATTTTTTTTTTGCCACTCCCGGCATATATATCAGGAATATGGTATATATTAGGAATATAGTCCTTTTAGTTGTCTCAGTTTAAGATAAATCTTCCAGGAGATGATTCATTTTCCACAAAGGTGTTCATACCCCATAAATCTCCAGACTGGTCAGTTTCATTTATCTGAAATAAAAATATGACTATATATATGGCTCCCGTGATGATTCCAATTTGTAAGTCGAGTTGAGAAGCAGTGGGCCAGAGTAAGCAGAGAATCCATGGAGAAGATTGAACTCACTCTGGACTTGAAAGCTGGGATGGCCCTAAATGGATGAATATGAACTCACTAAAGTTTACATTGGATCACTGTATCTTGAGGTATTTGGTTAGGTGAAATAAAAGCAGGGTAATACAGAAAAAAAAGAGATAGGAGAGGTAATATGTGCCTGATTATCCTCAGAATAAAGACATAAAAATATCAGTGATAATTATTACAGTTGTTAATACATAAATATGTGATACTTCAGGTGGCATGAGAGTTAAGATAAATACCCCATTACTTATCTAAAACTATCACTGATAAATTACAATATGTACATGTATACACCTCTAAATATTATAGACTGTAGGCTACCATCAAAATACCTTTTGCAAAATACTGCAGATATTCTTGACACTGTCAAAAATAACCAAATCTCACTGATATTTTGTTTTAGACTGGGAAAAATGACACTTTGCCAGGCAGCGGCTACATATTTCAGCACAAAGTAAAACCAAAGGTGATGGAAGGGTACTGCACTTATTCTTAAGGTTGCAAATGTACACCAAGTGTTTGACACGTTCCATCACTAAATATTTTAACAGAATCTTAATATCGTTCCTCTAGGAAGATTTTGTAAGTCAGTCAAATTCAAGCCTGTGGATGGATGTTAAAAGTAATTTTTTTTCTCCTTATCCTAAGGTACACGTATGAAGCATTTTCAATTCCTATATTTAAAAGGCTTCTGAAATCTGCCTGTGGTTATGCCCTATAACATCCAGACAAATTTTTAGGCTAGAAATTCTATGAATCTGTTTACCATAATTCCCTTCTGTGGGCAAGAAGTGATATTTAAATCATGCCACTGTATAACTAATTTATGCTTCAATGATAAATTTTACTGTCTGAAAAAGTCAAGTTATTTAACTTCATTATATATTCTAAGCAGAAGGTCTTCTTTTCTTTTCTTTTATTTTTTTTTATTTTTTTACACTCAGAGTAGAAGTTGGAGGTACTACTGTCACGTTTGGTCTTTCAAAATATTCACCCATGACACTTTCAGGCAGAATGGTTATCACATGGGAAAAGAAAGTAGAATGGTGAGCTTTAGAAGTAATGCTTACTATGTCAGGCTGTGTGGGATTCATCTTGTGAAGGGGAAAGACAGTCTCAAAGGTCAAAGCCATTTTTACGTGCCTTGAAGTATAGGGGGTACAAGTGGACAGACATTAACTTCAAGGACACTATGAAACTTTATATTTAACATCATAGAATACTGATGGCAACTGCTGAAAGATAGCCAATGGATACTGCTAGAGACAGAAATTGTGTGACACCAGGTAAAACTTCTCTTCTGGGAAAGAGGTGAAGACGTGGACTTCCAAGGATTAAGAGTTTGTACTGGTTCAGACTCATTCATAGTGCTTGTCACATGAGTAGCCCTGTATATTAGTTGAATGAATTGTTGAGTGAAGGTATCTGTCTATAATGGATGAGGTCTGCCTTAAAATGATCCAGAAGATATTTCCTGTGAAAAAGCATTGCTTGTCTAAATTACTCATTTTCTGAAGCAACTCAAGGGAATATTATTAAGCAATTTCATAACCCCTACATTGTAACACACCTGTAAGTTTCATAAATTGTTGCTTATTATTTCAAAGTATTATATATTATATTTTATTTCAAAAAATGTACTATTCATTTACTCAACTATTAAAAAAAATGTTCTGAACAAAGGATCTACCCTCAGAGTCATGACAAGCACACAATTCCCCACCGCCCTCTCCAACCCTGTACACACAAATTTTTAGCAGAGTGAGTTATATTTAGTGTAAACTATCAGAAAGTAGAGGCTGTCAGTATTCTGCGTTATAACCCTTTGAGAATGCAATCTTTCAACTTATCTTAGTTTAAGATAAATCTACCATAAGGTGATTCATTTATTACACAGGTGTTTATACCATGAATCTCCTAATTGGTTGGTTTCATTCATCTAAAATAAAGATATGGGAAAAAAAATCCATGGTCACATATTTCAACATCAAGAAATACACCTATTCACACCTGAGGGCAGACATCATTCCCCTTATTTTGGTCATCATCCCAGTAGTGATCCATTCATCCATACCACTTTCAAAAATAGGTTCCTTAAATTACTAGACAATAGTAATTCAGGTAGTTTTGTGAAATACTCATTCCTGCTGCTCCAATTACACATTAAATCAATTGCATGTTTGTGCAGATTTAAAAAAATAATGTGTTTTATGTAATTGTTATCTGCCTTGGGAATAGTTAGGAATGGGAGAGCATGAAAATGAACACCACTAGATGTCACTATAAACAGTCCATTTTTTCTGACGCAGATTAACTCTCCTGCATTTCTAGATTTCCGGAACTGTTTGGGGGAAATTCTTTCCAGCAGCATTGATTCCATTAAATCCCCTGTTTGTTTACTCAAAGGTTGCTAACTGTTAAATTTACATCCTTTCTTGTGTCCTTTTGCAAATCTGCGAAACCATTTTCTTGAGAGAAAAATCACAGCATAGGGATTTCAAAATTGTCGCCATTTTATGAATTAGGTGACTCAGTTTATTATTTCTTAAGAAAGATCTTGTTGTGAGTTTGTGTCTCATTAGAGAACCGGAGGAGCAAACAGATTAATGCACATATGCTACAACATTAATTAGAGAGTCAGGTTTTTCACAGGATAGATAATTTCATTGTGACTACAGCAGCAGCAGTTAATTGAGTTTCTTTTACAAAGCATCTCAGGGACTTGAGTTTAACAGAAACCCCAGTATGATCTAATCATGTTAAATGTAGAAGGGACATGAGAATTATAAGACCATCAAGTTAGAAAGACTTTAAAGATTTTCTGGTTTGTCTGGGTTTCTCATCCATTTTTCCATCCAAAGCAGAAATTTCTTCTATTCAACCCCTGAGCCATGGTCTTTAAGAGCATGTAATTTGTGGCTCAGTGGGAATTTCAACAATTATATTACAATTATATTCCTTTGTGCAAATCTGCTTAATGCATTTTGGCCTAGACAGGGATAAGCAGTGAAATTATCCAGCAGATTCTATGCCACATGATTTTACAACGTATGTCACCTTTAATCAATTTACGCCAACCAATGCTTAATTAGGAATATTAGCAATCAACTGCTGAAATGTCCTTAATAATAGACTAGTGTAGTCTGAATAACAGGAGAGATTGAGAAGTCAAACTTCCTTGTTAGCTGACATTTAAAAATTCACATTTTAAAAATGACATTTAGCAGATGAGATGATGATGCAAATGAAATCTATATTTAGGGAGGGGTGAAAACAGCATCTAATTTGTAGTGATTATATATTCTGTTTTACCTGTGGAAATTCTGCTTAAGTTTGTCTGATGCTCTTTAAAAATATCTCTCTCTCTCCCCCTCCCCGGTCTCCCACCTCCTTCCCTTCCTTCTTCTCCCTTCTCTTGTCCCCTCCTCTACCCTTCCCTCCCCTCTCTTCTCTGGAATGACAAGGCAAGGACACGGTGAAGCCCTATGTGGCCATTCAAATCCATACACCAGCTTAGCGAGCAGTGGGCAGCCAGCACGAGCTGCCAATCATTTAGTGAACAACCTTAGACATAGGGTTCAGTCAAGCCTTCAAAGATCCCCGCCTCACACTCCATTTGACCAAAAAGAGCTAAAACAGCTCAGATGAACACCCTCAATTTACAGAATCATGAAACATGATAATAATTAGTTGTTTTAAGCCACTAAATTTGGGGGTGGTTTGTTATGCTGCAGTAGGTAACTAGAACGGTAGGCAATTTGTTTTTGAAAGAAAATGGAGACATTTTAAGAGCCTTCATGAAGAGACAACCAGAAAGAAGGCCTTTGATCTTCCAATTTAAGTTTAGCTGCACTGTGGTTAGCAACACATTCTTTCTCAAATTTCCAAGTGGAGTTTTAATTATTTATGTTTTATTAAATGTGAACTCTGATTTTTTTCTTCTTTGTCATTGCTATTGATTTTACTTTTGTCCATTGTCACTTTCAAAAGTTGTGCTTGAATTTCATTTCTGAACAGCTTTAAACAGACCTATGAGCAATGAGGTGTTCAAGCATACACACAACACTGAAAATAAACTTAAAGTCATGTTGTGGGGATAAGTGTGTTAAAGGAGGGTGAGTAGCAACAGAACTGCAACTGGCCAAACATTGTTTAGTAGCACAATGCCCGCCCCCGCCCCCCATCTCTTCCGGTGTTCAGTTTCATTCTTTAGCTCCATACGTTTAATCCTTCACAATTAATATACTCTCGCCAGCCATATTCTTTGGCATACAGTTTTCTCGGGCCCAGACCTTTCTCCCCCATCCCCTTCTTCACAAACACCTATGTTTTCTTCCTATCTTTTTTCAAAATTCACTCTCTCAAGAAGTCTTCAACTGTATATCAGTGTGGTTTTCCTATATCCTCTCAACTCACCTTTCCAGCAATAATATAGCTATAATTTAAAATTTCTGCCATGTCTCTCTTTTTTTTTTTTTAACTAAAGTGAAGATTTCAGAGATTGTGTCTGGTTTTATACACTATAGTAATCCCAGCTCTCAGTATGGTGACAGTGCCTGATTAAAAAAAAAAAAAAAATAGTGGCTCAAGAGGTACTTGTTGAAGAAAAGACCATTCTAAATTATCCATCCTAATGTGTCACTGTCACCACATTTGCTGTGTTTTGGCTAATCTTTCTCTTTTGTTTGACCTGTACTCCTTTATGCTTTGGCTCCCATTTTGGGAAGAAAGGCATAAAAGAGCATCAGCCTTGGTCTTCAGAGAAATCTCAATATACAATCTGGAGGAAAATCCTCCAGATCTGTAATGTTCAAGTACTTCCCAAGTACTGTAATATTCAAGTACTTTGGGTGTCCATTTGGGTGTCCATTTTGGGTGTCCACTGGTCGCTGGACACCACAGTGACCAGTACAGTGTCACTATTGGTTCTGTCTTTGGGCAACTATATCATCCTTTCCTATTACCACTTATGCATATCCAGGTCTTTTGTGCTCTCCCAAGTCTATCTCTAATTATTCTCCTGTATTCCCAGTTCCACCAAGGTCGTGAGCCTACTTATAAGAATCTGCTGACACCTAAGGTGCAAGCACTACAAATAGTCAGACCAATTTCAGCATGTCCTGGGACTTAACATCAATGTCTAAATGGAATGTAGAGAAAGGAGATCTCTGTCTCCAGGTTGCAAGTTTTTATGTATTTTTTATTGTTGTTGTTGTTTTGGTTTGGGTTTTTGATGGTAGGAAATGAATGGACAATAACCAACACTACTGAGAGGTCAGGCAACAATGTCCAAAAGCCTAAACTTTCCTTGCAGCCTAATGAAGCCCTGTTTTTTCCCCTCGTTTTTAAGCTGCAGACTGTCAGCAATTGGCCAGCAGGATGCTTCTGGCCTAGAGCTTTTTTCTCCCTGAGTCTCTCTGGCCAGGCAAAGCCAGGGAAATATTCCTGATCAAGCATTTATAGTTCATGTGAATTTCACCTCAAGCAAAGAAGTGGAGTCTGCATTAACCAGCTGAATTTAGGTGTAGCTGAGTACGTGGTGGGGGACTTTTTTATGACTAACAATCCTTTCAAGTTAATACTTCATCACAACAGGATTGGATCTGGCCTTCACAAACTCTATGCACCCGGCTGTACATCTTATTCTAATTTTGCACATTTCAGATCTGCTACCCATCTGACAACACAGTAGGCATCATATATTTAAGAACAGCATTTGTGGCTAGAAAAGCAATCACATCCAAGGTCAAGTTGAATTGTGAAAAGAGTATTATGTGCAGTTAAGTTGATATTGTCCCAATGCCTGCCAAAGGTGTTCCTATTTTGAGAAAATTATTTGGTTCACTCTTTTGTTAAGCTCTAAATCTTTTATCAAATTTTCAAAAAGACAAAAAAAGACATGCAAATCATCAAAAATATACTTTTGATGAGACTTCCATTTTGATGAGTGCTCACACCTCTCATATATATATATATATATATATATATATATATATATATATATATATATATATATATACTGTGTTTCCCTGAAAATAAGATCTAGCCAGGCCATCAGCTCTAATGAGTCTTTTGGAGAAAAAATAATATAAGATCCAGTCTTATAATATATAAAACCTGGTCTTATATTATATCATATTATATTATACCTGGTTTTATATTAAAATAAGGCCGGGTCTTATATTAATTTTTGCTCCAAAAGATGCATTAGAGCTGATGGTACAAATAGGTCTAGGTCTTATTTTCAGGGAAACATGGTATACATATAATAGTAATAGCCCAAATAAGAATGGACAGAAATGCATGGAGTAAGAAGCATTTTTTTTTTTTATGGGAACTACAAACTTGAGTTCCTTTACTCTATCTGTTATCTCTGAATTTCTGATGTCAGTGATGAAAGTACATAAACCTATTTGTAAAAAAATATCGCTGTGAATATTGTATATGCATCATACAATGTGGAAACAAGTGTGACAACAAATATATTGAAATTACTAATCTTAGTAGTACATGTTATAAACAAACTTAATCATACTATGTTAGAGCTTCACATATCTAAGCAAGGGACACTAAGCATAATGAATTGTACCCTAAAATGTCCTAACAAGTAAGTGTATTCTTTTAGACAAAATATATTGATAGTGTATGATGATATAATCTAAAGATAGAACTCAGAATGGGCAAAGGCAGATTATTTTCTCCTTAATAAATTAACTGTGTTGTATTATCCAAAATTAAAACTATAATTTTTAAGTGACTTTTTAAAAAGGAGAACATCTTATGTTTTGTTAAACAGAATGTTAACATTGAGATAATACGTATTAACACTTCTAAAAGTACATAATAATAATGCTAAAATAATAATAGTAATTCAGAATGATATATACCTTACGGTAAACCAAGGGGAGTTAATTAGGTCCCAGTTTCTTACTATAATTTGAGAAGATTCTCAGTGATGATAAAGGTAGTGAAGAAAACAAAGAATGATGAAAGGAACTTGTGGTATTTCAGTGAAAGAGTCCAAAATGAAGAAAGATACCTGAAACATACTCCTGAAGTATTTGTCAATATCTGATTTAGAGCCTTCAGTTTTAATGACCATTCAAGGACAAGAGGCAAGGATTTTGGTATAGGTGGGGATGTGGTGTGGTCTTCCACAAAAACAAAACAAAACAAAACAAAATAACAGCAAAAACAATAAAACCAGTGCTAGCCAAGGGAGGCACTAAAGGAGTTTGCCTGCCTTGATCTTGGTTTTTGGTGGAATAAAAAAGAATTTTTTATTTGGTGGAATAAAAAAGAATTCCCCTTAGAAATCTATATTAAGCCTTTACTAATAAGGAATCCTGTCCCAGTTCTGCAACGTGCATTTTTCCTGATTTGGTAGATTTATCGGAAAATATGCATCATCAATACGTAAATTACATGATTCACGCAGCATGTTCCACCATATTTTATCATATAGCATAATGACAGATTAAGCATGCAGAAATGAGAAAAGGCAGGGCTAATAACAGTCATATAAAACGTGAAATGGCAGAATTAGAAGTCAAAAACTATACTATCAGAGTCCAAAACTGTTTTTTTGATAAGATTAACAAACTTGGCCACTTTTCCCCCAGATCAATCAGGAAAAAATGGTGAGATGGCTCAAATCATCAATATCAGGAATGAGAGAAATGACATTACTACAGATTTTATAAGAAATTAAATACATAACAAGGTGTATTCTGAACTTTATGCCAATAAAGTCCAAGATTAGATGAAAAAGAAAAAAGTCCTTAAGAGTCACAAATTACCAAAGTCCACTCAAAAAGAAATACATAACCTGAATAGTCGTACATCTATTAAAGAAATCCAAGTTGTAGTTAATAACCTTTCCACAAAGACAACACTGAGTCACAATGTTTTTTGGGTGATTGCCATTGACTTTTTAAGAGAGAATAATACAAACTCTTCTAAAATGTTACAGAAAAGGGAGTACTTTCCAACTCATTTTTTAAGGCTAGCATTACATTAATACAAAATCCAGTAAACACTATTCTAGGAAGGTAAACTACAGATAAGTATCCCTCGTAAACATAAATGCAAAAATTTAAATATGTGTTTAAGCAAATCTAGCAATATATAAACAAGAATATACATCATGACTAAATGAGATTTATCCCAGGAATGCAAGGCTGGTTTAACATTAAAAAATAATGCAATTAATCATATTAACAATCTGGAAAAAAAAGATTATTTCAGTAAATACAGAAAACAGCTTTTGAGGAAATCCATTATCAACTCCTGATAAAAATTCTCAGCAAACCAAGAATAGAAAGGAACTTTCTCAATCTGATAAAGGTCATCTACAGAAAACCTATAGCTAACATCATACTTAGTGCTGAAAGGCTGAATGTTTTTTTCTGTTAGGTCAGGAATAAAGTAAGGATATCTGCTTCACTGATTTTATTTGACATTCAACCTATATTGGAGGTTCTAGCCGGATAAATTATGCAAGAAACATAAATAAAATACATGTAAATTGGATGCTAATTCATTAGTGGAAATAATTTAAAACAAAAAAGTAATACCTGTATAGATTCTGCAGCTTTAAAATCTGCAGCACAGTTATATAAATTACTTTATATTGAACTATGCTTGCAGTTATGGTGAATCTCTAGAGCATTCTTAGAATATACAGAAATGATTTAATTAATCTGTGATGCATTCCCTGAAAGAGAATGCCATTGAGAAAACAAATAGATTATTTTTTTCAAACTGTCGTTATAATTGTTACTACAACTCTCACCAGATTCCTGACGACAATACTGTATTGATGGTTCACTATATTCAGTTATACATTTAATCCTATGACTTCCTAAAATCTGAGATACTGAGCTAATAATCATTTTGTGATTGTTATTATTATTTAAGAATTAAACTAGAAAATAGACCTGAAGTGTCTAACCAAGGGTCCAGCATAGCATAAGTACACAATAAGTGAAAACCACAAGCCTAAAGACAGTAGAGATTTGGCCTCCAGTAGGACTCATGTGAGGAAAATACAGAGGTTTGGTAGTTGGAAAGAGGCTAGAGCAACAGTTTTGCCAAAAGATTGAAAAGGGTTTAAATTAAGACCATGGAAAGGAGAATGGAAATGAGAACCAAACATTTAAGTGCCAAAGAAGAGATACAGGATAATTCAACATTATTTTCAGCATCACTTTCTTTAAATAATAAAAGAAGTGGTAATGGTTTTCAGGAAATTTTTAAAAGTTTGACTCTTAGGTTTAGGAAATAAAAGACACAATTGCTGACATTTTTAAAACAGTAAAATGAAAAGGGTAGTTCCTACTAAAAAACTTGTTTTGTGTGCTTAATTCAGGTTGCAGACTTCTATCCTTCTTTTCTGTCCATCTCCTCTTAGTTCCAGAAAGAATTGTAATTAAAGACCAGGAAGAACTAGGTCTATTGAAGTCATAGAAAAGATAGACTTATAAAATAAACAAGTCAGTCTTCAAATACCTACGTATTTTAATAGCATCATTTCTCTTCTGCTTCTTCGGTAAAAATTCTTTGATTCTTAGTCTTATAGTATCATAAAGTCAAATAATCCCAGTGGGCACTTTTGTGGTGCTTACAAAATAACAAGGGATAGGAAGCCAAAAAGGCACTGTTAATAGTTCATTTATTGGGCTAAAGAAATGATTAAAGGATGATAAATCTAGTTGGACAACTTAGTAATAGCACAATATAATTTCACATTCCTTACCCACAATCCCAAGCTCCAAATAATCTCTGATCATCCCAAATTTTGTTTTTAGAACTTATTTGGTGGTGAGACCGGTCCTGACAAACACTTATTTTGCTCAAATTGTAAGCTTGAACTGATGTGACACAATGTGTTAATTTCATTAACCCCATTCACTGTGAATGATTATGCATTTCACTGGAGAAAGAGTAATGTTTAATATAGAGCACCCCCCAGATTTTGCTATGTATGCAAGGTTACATACAGTAATTACAGAAATGCAATAACTTTTCTAAAAATATGTAATACTTACAAATCCAATACACAGAAAGGTTTGTGGATCTATAGTGCATTATCTTAAAGCTGTGCCCACACAGTTTAAAATATTTGGACAGGAATTGATATCCCGGTTTATTTTATAGTATATAACAGTTTAATATTATTTCAAATACATCTTTACTCTGTAAGAATAAAACAAGTCTTTTATTTTCCCCCCCTATATAACAAGAAGTCCAGTGACAGGCAGTGTTAACCTAGAGCAACAACAGAGAACTATCCTCCAGAAACCTAGTCCTTCATATCTTACAGCTCTGCCATCTTTAGTGTGTTGGCTTTTGTCCTCATGGTTGCCAGGGATTGCTGCTTGTATGCTTTATTTCTGTAGCTCAGACAAGAAGAAAGAGAAGGGGAAAATCTGTGCAGCAAATAAGTTCTAAAAACAATTTAGAAAAAAATTATAAATTTCCCTCATTGACAACATCCTTTCTTCAGCAGATCTCTATTTTGTATTTTGTATCAAAAACTGAGTTCTCTGGCACCCAGGCTGCCAAAAAGTTTGGAAAATTGAAAGAATAGGAAGGAAACAGTTCAGAAAAATTGTTCAGTAAACCAAACTTTGATGTCTGTCACAACTTTAACATTGCAAACTTATTACCAAATTATTAACACTTACTTAGCTGCAGAACAATACCATGTTTTCCCAAAGATAAGACCGGGTTTTATATTAAGGTTTGCTCCAAAAGATGCATTAGGGCTTATATTAAGGGGATGTCATCCTGAAAAATCATGCTAGGGTTTATTTTTCAGTAAGGTCTTACTATCGGGGAAACACAACTATATTGATGTTACCCTATGTTTAGTTATATATTTATTCTCATAACTCCTGCTCATCGTTATATCCATTCATATAAATTCAAGTATGTGATAATTAATCGTATGTACCAACTCAGCTAGGCTATAGTACACAGTTCCTTAATCACTTATCTAGGTGTTTCTATAAAGGCAATGTGTAGATGTGGTCACATTTAAAATCAGTTGTCTTTAAGTGGAGATCACCCTCAATATTGTGGATAACCCTCATCCAATCAGATGAAGGCCTTAAGAATAAAACTTTAGGTTTCCCGGAGAAGAAGAAATTCTCCAAGACTGCAGCATCCTCTCCTTCCTGAATGTCCAGACTGATGGCTTTCCCCAAAGATTTTAGACTCAAAGCTGCAGCAGTGTCTTCTGCCTGACTTTCCAATCTGCCAGACTGTCCTACAAATTCCAGTCTTATCAGCCCCTGACCACAGGAGCCAATCACTTAAAGAAAATGCTTAAAATAACTCCTGATAGATGGATGGATAGATGGATAGAAGGATGGATGGATGGATGGATGGATGGATGGATGGATGGATGGATGGATGGATGGATCGATAGATAGGTCTCCTATTGTTCTGCTTCTCTAGATAACTCTAAAACAAGATACAGATTCAGCCATATAAATAGGCTCAATTTTTACAATGTTAAATATGAAAATTTATCAGTTCCTACCAACTGGCTAGGTGACCTAGGCAAATAAGTTTTCCTTTTTATGACTTAACCACTGTGCAGATGGCATCTAATATATAAGAAGATATTACCACTGTGACTTTGATAAAAGAAAATTCACAGAAACGTACATACTCTATTTATATAATATGCATTATTACATGGGTTATGATATTTAACGAAACTAAAACAATGCCTGACACAAAATAAATATAACTATATAAATGTTCTTCATCTTCCAATTATTTTTACAATTGTTATCATACTCATTGGGAAGCATAAAGTGGATTGGCACTGAGATGATTTAAAAAGAGACACCTTGGTTCCTGAGCTGTGAGACATATGTTTGAAGACAATAAACCATCAACTCCACTAATGGAACTAATAGGTTAAGTTTCCCATAATGCTTCAATTGTTTCCCCAAGAAAATTAAATTTTCTTAATAGAAAATCTAATTTTATCTCAAGTAACTTGAAAATCTTAATTAGTGACACAAAAGCCATGTTAACATTACTTAGATCAGAAATAAACACATCATTATGCCAAAATAAACAAATTGAAGCGCTACTGTAGTTTAGTTGACATTCCACACACAGTATCTTGATAAAATAGGATAAGAACAGGCAATTTTCAAAAGGAAAGAATCAACATCAATCACATAAATTAAATTGATTAACTTTCATATTTAATCAATCACAGACATGAATCTTACAAAATCTACTGGTGACCTCAGTTACTTTGTTTAATCATGCACACCAATATCAGTGCAATGCTTGATTTTCCAATTAAAACAAGTTTGCAATTAGATCTAATTAACGTGTTCCAATTAAATAGGGTAAATGCAGCAGTATTCAATAATTTTAAGCCTCTACTTTTCTCATGGTGAAAACGTTCTCTAAAATTGTTTGGATACATAATCCTTTTGGTGCCACAGCTTAACAAGAGAAGTAAGAAAAGGTCAACAGCTTGGCTCAGAAATAACATAAGCCAGATTTGGTAGAGAACAACAAGCTTCCCAAATTTCTCAATTATCTCCGGGATCATCACATAAGCCCTTCCTGATAGCCCCATTAACAACTTGCCAATGGAAGTATTTGTTAAAGGAATATTTGCCCTTTTCATAAAAGACATATCCCCACGTGGGGTCATGCAGCTTTACAGCTGTTCTTCATAACTCTCCTATGAAGCAAATATGCTTTGTTGGGATTTTGAATGAGTAAACTCTTCCTTTGGCCTTGGTTATCGTAATACCCAGTGAAGCTCCTTTGCAAAGCTTCCTGAGGGAGACATGTAGATTAAAAACAATTTTGTTTGTTTGTTTGTTTGTTTGTTTGTTTTTAAGACTTTGATTTCCGAATTCTGACTTTAGATTTCCCCCTCCCAGTTTTCTTTAACCAAGAGAACCCCTGCTCTGATGAATACATTGCAGTGAGTGTCAGTCAGTTCCCTTGGACAACTCACTGCTCACAGGGAGCCATCAGTCCCTGAGAAGTCACACCACGTAAAAACCAAACTCTCAGAGGCCTCTTGGCCATGGAAGGAGACAACACAGCATTAGCTCATTCCCAAGCCAGAAAAAGGATTGCCCAGTCTTTCTAGTTAGACCACTCTGCTATGTTTACTTTGATCTTTGAGTTCTTCAGAGTTTCTCTTGTTTCTACCTTCAAATAAAGAAACTTATAAAACAAGTGAACATAGCTGTTGTATTATAAGCATGCAGTATTTGATATTTTTTTAAAAATTTCCTTTTTCAAGAATGAAGTATACATTTCTTTTTTATCTCTTAGTTATTTACTCATTGCCTTCAATTACTATGAGGGTATATTCAACGAAATAAAAATAAAACAAAACACACAAAACACATAGCTTTGAAACTACCAAAGCACAGCCTACAGTTCGATAAATTTATCTTGATCAGTGCTATAGATGCTTTTACACATTTTGGAAGTAAACATATACTACACTATATTATTTTAGGCGAAGTCATCCCATTCTAGATGTTTACCCCAAAGAATTAAAGACACAACTTTTCTTGACTTTCGAAAAGAGGAGAGACTTGAGTTTTCATGTAGCCCCAAAATGTATATCCACCAATACACAGTGAGTGCAATATACTCTCTCTATAAATATGGACAGGATCATACTTACAAACTTTGTAATGATGTTTTGAATCAATAACTGATGCAGATATAGCATTTATTACTTCAGGCAGACTGGGTCTCAGTCATTTCTAAACAGTCGTTCTTTTGCAGGAAAAATGTACTTAGTGTGCCTTTGCTATGTCAAGATGAGATGTGATCCCAGATATCTCTCTGTTACCATATAAATTATCCCATTAAGCTCTCTCAGACTAAGATCATTGGCTTGTAAGGAAGTAGTTAGCTTACATAAAAAATTGTTGTAGTCCCAGAAACCAAATTTTAGGTAGATCTTATGGGCTCTAAAGTAGCAGTAGCAGTCTCTCCTTCTCTTAAAGGGTTACATGTTCTCTCTCTTCTAATAAATCCAAGATGGTATCATGTAGTTAAAAGCACAGACTTCTGAGACAGACTGCTGGGATTCAAACTCCTGTTTATCCACTTTCTACCCACATAATGTCAAAAAATGTTATGAACCAATTTAACCTCAGATCCAGCATCTTGAAAACAGCACTGACCTCACAGTTCGTTTTCCAAATTTTGAGTTATTCCTTATAAAGTACTCAGAGAAGTGCCTGGTTAGTAGTGAGTATTCAATGAACAATGGTCGCTATCCTCTACTTTTCTTTGGCTCTTTTCCAGTGACTTTAAAAAAACACAATGATTTTACTGTAGAACCTTTAACGTATGTATTCTAATGACAAAAACAAAAACAAAACAAAAAACCTGTAAAATGTTTTCTGTAATAATATTGTTGACTATAATTTTGAAGATGGACTTTCAAAGCTGTTTTGTTGCCTTGTAGGACAGAACAAATGAGTAACTACATTCTGTCATTTCTGTTGTTAATGACAGCCAGGTTTCTCAGCCTGGGAAAAAGGAAATATAGATATAAGGCAGCAGAGTTTAAATAAAATCCTTGGACACCTGAACTGAATTGGAAATGAAAGGAGGGGCTTAAGAATTTTATTTTTAAAGAGTACATGATGTACTTTACCTTAAAAAAAAAATCCAATGTGTCCACTGAAAAGTCCTAGAAATGATTTCAAACCCAGTAGCAATAAGCACCTCATACTGAGATTGTAGTCTTAAAAAAACTATTTCCCAGCTCCTGGGAGAAATACCTGGTTGCATCTCTAGATCTAGAAATGTACTTGATAAACTGCCCCATTTTTTCACACCAGAAAATAAGAAGCTATGAAGAACTCTAAGATCATACCACCACCACCAAACACAAAACAAAACAAAACAAAACAAAAAACTCAGAAATCAACCTGAAGAGACTTTCACTTGCCAAAGTGGACATTTGGAGCATTAATACAGATTTAAAGAAACAAAAAAACAAAACACAATGAATTAAATCACATCAAACATTTTAAAACTAACCAATTGATATCAATATTCCCCTCTTCCCTTCCCTCCAGAAAATCTGTAGTTGGAGTATGCTGTTTAACAATCCATTGTTTTGAAAACTAGCCAATGAAGGGGAAAATATCAAACATTTCTTTTTCTATTGAACTGTTATCACATGTAAAAATGTGGACATGAGAAAGTTTCTTTTTTGTGTAAGAATTTCAGCTTATCAATGAAGGGATGATAGAATTAAAATGCACTCATTTTGCAACCCCTAAAGAATGACAGAACTAGACATTGATCATTGATAGCTGCTAACATCATAAAAGATAAAATATTATATAAGATATTGTATGGCTCCTGGCTAAATAACACAGCACCACCTGTGAAAAATTATTATTCAAGAAATTGAACCTAAATCTGATATATCCTGTAGGTCAGGATTATCCAACAGAACTTTTACCATTGAGATCATGTTTTAATTTTACTTTAAATAGTCATATTTATCTATAGGTTACCATAATGGAGAATGCATTAGATTTAACTGATTTATAGGAAAACAGGACAAAAGAAGGATATAAAAAGTTATCATGGAGATATAATCAGCCAAATATAAACTGAAGGAATTTCCTGGTCTAAAAAGGCCCTGGTTGAGGGTGGGAGTTGGGCAGGAAAGATTCCTACAAACTAAAGGAACATGAGAGATATATCAATGAAGCACATTTTGTGAACTTATTGGGATACTGATCAAGTAAGTAAAATGCAAAATACTACTACTACTAATAATAATAGTAATAACATTTATGAGTGAATTGGAAGTTTCAACACTGCACTGTTTCACAATACTAAAAAAAAATATTTCTTTAAAATACAAGAATGGTATTATAGTTAGTTTTTTAAGAATATTTATGCTTTAAAGATGCACAGTCACTGATTTATGGATTACAAAATGTGATTTATGGGTATGTACTTAAAAATAATAGAAGAGGGGAAGTAGATGTAGATGAAACATAATTATCCTTGTGTCGCTAATTATTGAGTTAAAAAAGGTATGTCTGGATTCACAATCAATGTCCATAGAAGTTAGTAAATGCTAAGAATATATTATAATTCAACATTTACAAATGTATTGATTAATATGGCTTCTCAAGTTATTTTAAAAGAGGAAGGTTAAGGATATAATGAAAAACACTCAAAACTATACAATTTTAATATTTTCTAGCAATAAAGCAAACATTCTGGCAAAGATTCAGGTATTCAACCAACAAACGTAGGTGAAGAGTATTTTTAAAAATTCACTCTTCCCATATTTGAAATTCACAGCCTTAAAGAAAAAAAAATGAATGGAGTTAGAAACTAAATGAAGGAACTCAGAAAATAAGTGTGATGTTCACTCTTTTTCAGATCTCTGTGGTAACACAACAGATCTAAGTATAAAAATTAACCTCATTGCTGGCACCGCCAGACTGTAGAACACCGTGTGGAACCGCAAGGGCAGGTGGCTTCCAATCCTTCCTGTACCTCTCCATCTTCTGACTCACATTTGCTGGATAGAGTCTTCGAAGTATTATAGGTAGTTAAGCAGTTACAGTAGGAAGTGTCACCACCTTCATGGAGTCTCAAGGTCAGCGACAGAGACGTGATCCCCTACATTTCAAGCTAGATGGCAGGCCTTTAGCTCTAATGAACATTTCCTTATCACACAGAGAACAGAAGACTGAAACTGTTAAGTAAGAAGTCGGAAATAAATAAGTAATGTGTATGAGTCCCTTTATCAAAGTCACCATCACCAGTTAATATTTAACTGACTTTCTCTGGGGGTGGGGTGGGGTGGGGAGGAGCTAGTAAAGGAGGGCGAAAACAAGAAAGAACTAATTTCACAATACTTCAAAAAGCATATTTTACTTTATGGGAAAAGAAAAGAAAACTGGGACAGGAGTAAAATTATTCTACTCACCACATATATACCTTAACGAGCTGTGTATAGATGCCAGTGAAACAGGCAAGGGGTCATTTGATGGTGGAACGAGGTCATAGAACACGGTGTGATTTGCACAATTAATAGAAATTACATAAATGGGGGGATTAAAAAATATTCATAACACCTATTTCAAACACTTAATATTTACACAGAAATGCTTCAAATACACACATACGCGCACACACACACACACACACACACACACACCCCACAAACAGAAGAAATTGGCAC
Source organism: Rhinolophus hipposideros (assembly GCF_964194185.1). NCBI lineage: Eukaryota > Metazoa > Chordata > Mammalia > Chiroptera > Rhinolophidae > Rhinolophus > Rhinolophus hipposideros. The sequence continues at coordinate 33,761,491 of NC_138069.1, read as the reverse complement.
CTGCATTCTAAATGCCTTTAACTGCTTACAATAGCATGAACATACTGTCTTTGTAATCTGGGAAAAAATTCTTATGTTACATCAAAAATATAGTGGTGGAAATACAAGGTCTGACAATTAAGGTCACAAACTTGTTGCAACCATATTGCTAACATTTTCTGATATCAGAGGGATTATTCATTATGAATTTGTACCAGCCGGACAGTTAACCAAGTTCAGTATTTGGAAGTGCTGAAAAGCCTGCATGAAAAAGTTAGATGACCTGATTTTCGCCAACAATTCATGGCTCTTGTATCACGACAATGCACCAGCTTACACGGCACTGTCTCTGAGGGAGTTTTTAGCCAGGAAACAAAAAACCGTATTGGAACACCCTCCCTACTCACCTGATCTGGCCCCCAATGACTTCTTTCTTTACCTGAAGATAAAGGCAATGTTGAAAGGAAGACATTTTGTTGACATTCAAGACATCAAGGGTAATATGAGGACAGTTCTGATGGCCATTCCAGAAAAAGAGTTTCAGAATTGCTTTGAAGGGTGGACTAGGCACTGGTGTAGGTTCATAGCTTCCCAAGGGGAGTACTTGGAAGGTGACCATAGTGATATTCAGCAATGAGGTATGTAGCACTTTTTCTAGGGTGAGTTTATGAGCTTAATTGTCTGACCTCATATCTTCCAGTAGCTAAACATCTGGAATATATTTTTCCCCTTGTTAAAAACAAACAACTTTTTTTGATATTTGATACCCCATGCTTCTCTTGCCCTCATCTATCGATAGGCAATGTTCTTAAGACACATTAAATTCCAGACTTCCACTGTTAAGTGAAGTACATTTAATAACTGACTTCTTTACCCGCTACTTGCTTGCTAGCAATTGAAGACAGAATTGATAAACTTGTTTAAACTACATAATTTGTATGTGGCCATCGTAAGTGACGTTCTTCCAGTTCTGCAGAAATTATAACTTTGACCAAAAAGAAAATGGAGTCACCAGAGTCCCATCCATACATCATCTCAGAGCCCCTGTCTCTTAACGCTCATTCTTGACTGCCTTCCAATAGTCAGATGCTAAACTCATCTGACTTATACAGCAACTGGCAAGAAAACTGGCAGAACAAATTGTGACTAATAGTCAAACTGAAACCAATCTCTGCTAATGTCTACTGCATACCTACAGAATGATTCCTCTTTTGCTTAGGAGTACGAAAGACTCTCTTGTTTGAGGGAGTCTCTATTGGGAGGATTTCTTTTGATTTTGGCAAATTCTTAAAAGAGAAAATAAATTCACATAAACTAGATGAACTGGCTGGGCTCATACAAAGTTTGGATATGTTTTGCTAGGAGACTAGAAACTGAGACATGCAATCTGAGGGCAACAACAATGGTTACTGATGAATAAATAGAAAGTCCAAGTAAGGGTGAATGGGTAAGTGATGGGATTTGGAGTCACAGGGTGAAAGGTAAAATGAAAAAGAATAAGGTTTACATATATCATATGTATTTGATTCAGATTATGAAGAACTATAGTTTCTACGATGAAAATCTGAGGTACTTCTCCTCACAAGGAGACCCACTGAGAGAGTTTGAAAAATAAATTTACTAATTAAATTTGGCTTTAATGACAAAACTTTAACAACAGAGACAGGAATTGGAGGGATGAAAATGGAAGCATGGACTGCGGTTAGGAGGTTATCACCACAGATTAGGTATGAGCTAATAAATGACAGAGATATGGCAATGGAAATAAATGTAGACATCAGAGGCAAATGAAGAAAACATTTCTGAGGAACAGCCAATAGATTTGGAAGTGAGTGCATTTGGCAGGGCTTCTTTAGAGGCCAAGGTGCTGACTTTCACAATTAAATAAATAATTTTGAGCTTCGGATATTTTAATTGATGAATAGAAAGAATGATGATAGAAGGATAAGAGTTGTGTGTTATTAGGAGCATTGGTAGCCTTAGGATGTTTCCCACAATAGTCTTAGAAGCTGCTTATTGATGGTGAAAACAAACAAACAAAATCTCACCCTATACAACCCAATTCTGATCTGATTCTATCAGTGTCACTTTTCCATTTATGCCTCTATTAGAATGGCTGTGAGTTCCATACATTTTCAAGAATTTAGCTCCCTAAAAATGTTCACCATTTGTTTTTTGGCTTCCCAAGGACATGCCTCCATGTGACTCGTAATAGAGTGTCACAGAGTCACCAAGTTGTATCTAGGATATTCTTTGCCTGCTCTAAAACTGAATTATGAAACTAATGCATTCCAAATCTTTTGAAGGCAAATCACTTCCAAATTAACTGTTGCCACTGTTCATGGGTTTTATGAAGTAAACACCAAAGATCACATTTGGAGTATTGTTTCTTTATGCTTCCGAAACTGCAGCTTCCCCAGTGCCAGCCAGAATGGGAAAGTGATGAGACTATGTGCCTTCTTCTCATGTGTATATAACACTTTACCTCAGGGACCATGAAAGAGATCTGCTTTGGCTCAAATTCACAACAAGTCAGGAAAAAAAAAAAAAAAGACTTTTCAACTTCTGGTTTATACCCTTAATATACATACAAGTTTAAATCTCATTCAAGTAGAGTAGGAAAAGAGGCAAAACATATGTTTTCCAATGTCTCTACTTCCCTTCCCTTCTCAAAAACTGTGCCCATAAACAAAACTCTTCTCCAGTTATTAAATACAAATAGAAACTTGAGTCCGTGTGTGTGGTTTGGAATAAGGGGGCAGATGTTGTTGCAGGTTTGATTGGGAAAATGATTTCTTCACATTCAAATCCCTTATCTGGAATCCTGGGGGCCAGAAGAGTTTCAGAATTCAAACTGTTTTTGATTTTAGAAAGAAAGCACCATATACAATCTAAGACACACATCAATATGTCTTTAGCAAAATGTGCAACTATTTACATAAAAAGAAAAAGAAGAGACTATGTATCATTTCCTATCAGGTCAGGTAAAGGGAGGTTTTGACACCAAATGATTCATAAAAATGTTTTTGATATTTTGGGGTTATTTGGATTTTAGAATTGTAGATAAGAGATTGCAGACCTGTATCATGAACTCATAGCCTTCCCATGAGCCAAAATAGCTTTATTATTGCAATTTGCTGCTAAGTTTTTCTTTAGTTTGCATGATGGTGGAAAATGATCTCAATTAAATGCCACGGATCTTTTCTGTTTCATAGACTATTACAACAAACTGAGTATTCCTTAAGACTAAAAATACCAGAACTCACTTTGTCATCTTTCCCTTAGCTTTACTGTGCATTTCATTTAAATTAATTTTGCTTTAATATTAGAAAGTAAAATTCACCTTGAAAATTTCATTTTAATATTATTTTATAGTTTTTATACTTGTATACAGCAACTGGAGGATTTTTTTTTTATTCTATCTATGTGGTATACAATAGAAATGTATTGGATTTTAGAGGAATAAATAAAAATAGGCCAAGGCACAATGTCTAAAGAATGAACACAAAACACAGAATGAAGGTGTAATGTATCACAGAGCAAGGAAATCTGAATCTTAGCTTGTCTGTCTTTGCTGGGGCCGGCTTCCTTTTTTGTTAGCTCAATCTAAACACCACATTTTTGTGAATATGCATCATATTCAGTTTGAATTATTTAATTTAACTTCCTTTCCAGATGAACTAGCTTTATTAAATGCTTGCCATGGATGGGCAAACAGAGTTTATGGAGGCTATAAATATCTATGATTAGTTTGGTAAAGTATATTGCAATCTAAGGTGTAGCAATTATGCATAATATTTTATCCAAAGCTTGATAAACCATTTGGGGACAAAAAAGAAAAAAAACAAACAAAAAAAACCTAGAAAATAATTCATGCAAACCTCATGAATGTATGACATTTTCAATTTCAAACCTGATATTTCTCTGAGAACCTGGCATATGTGTGTGTGTGTGTGTGTGTGTATGTGTGTATATATATGTATATACATATATATATACATATACATATATATACATATATATACATATATATATACATATATACATATATGATTTAAATCCTGAGCTAAAGAGAAGAAAATAAGTTTGACTCTACATTCCTTAAAAATGGGTATAATCTAAAAGTTATATTACCTACGATAACAGTTTTGAACCCTCCAACATACTTGCTAATTTTGGTGTGATACAAAGGTCGCTTCCCAAAACTGAATGTTCCCACACATATCTATGTGCTACATCTATTATTCAATATATCTAATATACGTATGTTGCACTTAATGTGTCTCCATTGCTGAGCTTTTAAATAATTTCTTGTCTTATATTTCTAACCACCATTAAGATAACATGCTGTGCGATATACTATACATATATATATACATATATATACATATGTGTATATATGAGATGTACCTTTGTATAAAACAGTCTAGAAATTATAAATAGAGTTACAAAATAGTTATGGGAATGTAAAGTACAGCATAAAGAATATGGCCAATAATAGTATAATAACTCTGTATGGTTACGAGATTGGGTACTAGATGGGTACTAGATATATCAGGGTGATCACTTTGTAAATTATATCCATGTCTAATCACTATGTTGTACACCTGAAACTAATACAAAATTGTACCTTAACTGTAATTGAATATTCTTTAAAAATACTTAAAATAATAAAACAAATAAATAAAAATTTATCCCTGCTTTTCAAGGCCTCAAAATGAATGCAAATGAAAGCACATGTACAAATATAGTACAGAATAGACTGTATTAAGTGCTTCTATAAAGATCTATCTGAGTCTTCACGTTGCAGCACATATATATTAAAATTGGAATGATAGAGAGAAGATTATCATGGCCCCTGCGCAAGGATGACATGCAAACTTGTGAAGCGTTCCATATTTTTTAAGTTGGACCACTTCTTTATGCCATATACAAGAATAAATTAAAAATGGATTAAAGACTTAAGCGTGAAATCTGAAACCATAAAACCCCTAGAAGAAAATACAGGAAACAAATTTGCAGACATTACCCTTAGCAATATTTTTACTGATAGATCCCCTCAGGCAAGGGAAGCAAAACGACAAATAAACATTTGGGATAACATAATACTAAAAAGTTTAGTCACAGCAAAGGAAATCATCAAAAAACAAAAAGTGATCCTACTGAATGGGAGAAGACATTTGTCAATGATACATCTGATGAGAGGTTAATATCCAAAATTTATAAAAAACTCATTCAACTCAATACCAAAAAAACCCAAACAACCCAATTAAAAAATGGGCAGACACATTTTTCTAAAGAGGACATACAGATGACAAACAGACATATGAAAAAATGCTCAGCCTCACTAATCATTAGAGAAATGCAAATACAAACCACAATGAGATACCACCTCACTCCAGTCAGAATGGCTATCATCAATAAATTAACAAACAACAAGTACTGGCGAGGATTCAGATAAAAGGTAACCCTCAATGCACTGCTGATGGGATTGCAGATTGGTACAACCACTCTGGAAATCAGTATGGAGATATCTCAAAAACTGGAAATGGAACTACCTTATTAGCCACCAATTCCACTGGTAGGTATGTATCCAGAGCAATCCAAATGCTAGTTCGAAAAAAATATATGAACCCTATGTTTATTGCAGCGCTATTCATGGCAGCCAAGACATGGAAACAACTGAAATGCCCATGGGTAGACGACTGGATTAAGAAACTGTGGTACATTTATACAATGGAGTATTACGCAGCCATAAAGAAGAATGAAATCTTACCATTTGGGATGATATGGATGGACCTAAAGAACATTATGCTAAGTGAAATAAGTCAGACGGAGAAAGACAAATACCACATGATATCACTTATATGCAGAATCTAAAGAATAGAATTAAAGAGCAAACTAATCAGGAACAGTCTCAGAGATACAGAGGAAAAACTGAAGTTTGCTAGATGGGAAGGGGGTGGGGATGAGGCAGAAAGTAAGGGGATTAGAAAGCACAAATTGGTAACCACAAGATTGCCATGGGATATGAATAACAGTTTGGGGAATATAACCTATAATGCTGTAAAGGTTTTGTATGGTATCCGATGGAAACTTGTCTTATTAGGGAGTTCACTTCATGGATAGTGTAGATGCTTAACCATTGCACCATATACCTGCAGCTGAAGCTGAATAACAATGAATGTCAACTATAATGTAATATATATATGGTCACAGGATGTGGAGCACAGCATAGGGAATAGAATTGTAATAGCTATAAATGATGTCAGAGGGGTAGTAGATTGGGGGCGGGGGGGTTATCACTTTGTTAGGAGTGTAAATGTCTAACTATTACATTGTTTTGTACATTGGAAACTAACAATTATTTTTTTAAAAGACCTATCTGAAATATAAAATAGTCCAGATGAGGGGAAAATGCATGCCATTGGGCAGAACTGGTAATGGATTTGGAAGGATGTGGGATTTGAATAGGATCTTAAAGGACAATAGAACTTTAAGCAAAATAAAAATAAATATAAATAAGAGAAAAAGTAGGGTTATTCCAGGTCGATGTGTTGCTTATGTAAAGCTGCAGGGACAAAGTATTTTACGATCCAACTGAACCACAAGTGATAGTGTACAAATGATTCTAAACTAGAATTTCTGTCTATTTGGATTTTCTCAAACTGAATATTTTCCAACTATATATATATATATATATATATATATATATATATATATATATATATATGTATATATATCTGCCAACCCCCAGCCATTCTCCCAGTTCTCATGCCCCAAACCTTAATAAACATTTTAATTTAATTTCATCATATTTAACATTCACTAATTTGTATACCCCTGTATTTGTTTAATACACACAGGCAACCACTAGCAAATACCTACTATGTACTAGACAATAAAGAACAAGACATAAATAAAACGGGAAGCTTTCACTTGATAAATTCACATAAAATAAATTATAATATAGTATATTAGATATCATGAAAGAGAGTTGTGGAGAATGCTATCAGAGTAATGGCACAATTCTACTCAGTTTAGACACAATGGAGGGGTTGATGTGGCAAATAGCCTTCCAATCACCGAGGATTTAAAAATGAAAGCAACTTAGTCACTGCCCTCCATATGTTCACAGTATGATGAAGAATATGGAGAACAGATAAGCTTTCCTTAACCCACCTATCTCTTCACTTGATTTTAGCCAAAAGGCCAGGAAAGGATCCACCAGGAAAGGAAAAGGTGTAACACAGCAAGCAAACTGTGGGTCAGTTTAGATTCATACTTGAAAAAATCAAAAGAGATATAAGGCATGAAAGTTGGACTTCAGATAGTGAGAATCTTAATCATTTCCTTGGAGTAGGTTTCTTTGCATTTTTCAAAGCCGAGATGTCCACCTTGATGTGTGTGCTTTTGTCCATTTCCACAGGCCAACAGAGGAGTTAAGGAGGATGATATATGAAAAGTCATTGGGTTTGGCAGTTAGAAAGCCACAAGTGATGTGTGAATAAGAGCATTAGTGGCTTGGCTTCAGGTGGGGGAGGGTGAAAGCAACGTAACAAGGAAGTGTGGATAGTGAGTAGTAGTTACCTTGTCCAGAGAAGAAAAAAAGAAAGAAATGTCTTGACTATAGGAAGAGAAACATTTTCTTACTACTTGTTACCAGGTGATTCACAGATCATGGAATCACCTGACTAGTGAGGATGTTATTGTTCTCCAAGCACATCACGTTAACACTATGGGCTAGGAACACTGAGGGCGCTTTTGTTCATCCTAAGTTGCCTACCTTTTGCCCTCCCCCTCTTCAAATGGTATGTAGTATTTAAGTCCATCTTTCTCTATTTAAATCCCACCCAATCATTTTAGTGCCTACAAGTTTCATTCTTTGACCTATTTCAGTGTTACTCTGACACTTAAATTCTAATTTGTCTTGAGTATCCTCTCATTACTTCAATTCTACCCCACCACACCTCTACAAACCTCTGTCACCAAATCTCTAATGTGTGTGTGTGAATATCTGTATCTATATCTATATATCTATATCTATATCTATATATCTATGTCTTCCTGATAACGTACCTTATCCACTATACTTACCTTGTTGCAACACATAATGAGTCCCACTTTAATTATATTTCTTCATGCTTAAGTTTTTGCCTTCATGTATTAAGTGTGCTGCCCTTTAAAATTTTGAAAATGTTAATTATCCCCCATCTCAATCTTTATCATTTTTTCACTTGAAGGGTCTTGTACTTTTCCTTTAGTTTTCATATGCCAGTGTCTTCACTATTTTTACCATTCACCGTCGTAGTTGATAGTTTCAACTTCTGTTACGCCTATTGCCCAAGACTACCCGTAGATACCTGTGTTTGGAAAAAGTGGCTTTTTTTTTTTTCACTTCAAATTATTTTCTTGATGATGCTCCCAATTGCCAATTATGTGTTTGGATATGAGCCAGTACACAGTAGGTCTAATGACATCAGTTACAACGTATTTAGCTGGAAGTGATAGAAACCCAACTCTAGTTGGGGCAAGAAGAGGGGTATTCATTTAAAATATACAAGAATATCTCATATGATTAAACTATCAGAAGGACTGAGGTGCCTCTGGGTTTCAAGTTTGAACACAGGGCCTCCATGCTTTTGGGTTGTTTCAGCTGCTCATTGTTGTTGGTATTGTTGTTGTTTGTTTGCTTATTTTATGTACCTTGGCTTCATTTTCTCACTGTGGATTTGCTTTATCCACATAGAGGAAAATGTAGCTGCCAACAGCTAACAAGCTTCACATCCTTTAGCCATTACCGTCAAAGAGGACAAGAGGGAGAACTCAAACTTAGTTTCAGATTTCAAAATATATATTAAAAAAATTTCAGGGAATGACTCTCAGAATCCATCTCCAGAAGCATCAGTTACAAAAGAACTGAGGATAATACAGCAGAAACCTGACAACTGGAGAACGTCTAGTAGAACGTCCTCCATTCCCAGAGAAGACATAGGTGGGTCACTCACGAAGCCACATCACTCATGTCTACTGCACACAATAGGTACGACCTGATGGGAAGGACGTTGTTGGCACTGCTTACACTGCCTCTCCAGGGCCTAGAAATTAATTATGTGATTGTGTCTCAAAATGCACAGTGTTGTAAGAGACGGTCTAGTCATCTTTCTCTACATAATGTATCTGTGTTTCTGAATTGAGGAAACAGAAAGTGACATTTCTGTGATTCAGGAAATTTACGAGCTTGATATCAACTCTTCTGAGAACTGTGATGACTTAATATGCGTGGTTCACTTTAAGATCGCTATGGAAAATAACGCTAGGCAACCAGTGGGCACTGTGGTTCGCAGGAGATCGATGAGAAGGGCATGAAGCGAAAATCAGCGTGCTGGTCGGGAGCACGTGGACATCAGTTGTAGTACTTCAGTAAGTGAGTTACCTTTCTCTAAATTTATTATAAATTAACTAATTCAATTCTTCAAGAATATAGGAATGTTAAGGATAATTCTGTTCTCTGTTGAAAATATATCACGAGTGTATATAAACCATTCTATCTTCCAGTTTATATTATTTTATCTTATCTAACCATGTGGCTTGAATATATATATATATATATATATATATATATATGTATATATATATGCCTCAAAATAAATCATATAATTTATAAAATTTTATCTCATATAACCACATGACAAAATATGTTTTGTCTTATCACTTTTAATAATGACAGCTACTGTTATTTTATTATAAAACAAAATATATGAACAAAACCGCCTTTATTAACTACTTTATTTGTGCCAGGTAGTGTGCATCATACCGTCACACATTTGTTTATTATTTACTACTCATTCATATATTTCTCCATTCAATAAATATTTATGGAGCTCTTACAGTGTTCAAGGCACACACAGCTTGTTAAGATTCTCATGGCACATAAGAGGAACTATTAACGAAACAAATAGATAATATACAGTGTCAAGGAATGATAAGACTTATCAAATCAAAGAAAGCAAGCCAACAGATAGAGTGGCAGGGGCTGCTCCTTTTGGATGGCATGGCAAGAAAAGAGTGATCTAAGGAGGTATCATGTGAACAGAGACCTGAATAAAATGAGGGGGTGAAGTATATAAATATCTAGAAAAAGAGGGTTTCGGTTTTGAGGCCAGTAAGCCCAGTAAGTCCAAAGTCTAAAGGGAAACTTTTGGAAAGTGGTGCATGGGAGAATAACTTCATTTGACTTGCACTGATCAGTAGTGGTTAGGAGTACAGATTCTGAGGTCAGACTTGGTGCCTGAGTTTTCATGACACATTCTCTCTGGGCCTCATGCTGCCCAGCTGTAGTGGAAGGACCATACACATTCCTTCCTCAGAATTTGGAAATGAGGATAACATCAGGAAATCCACACAGGGACATTAGCACAGTGTGTGGCATATAGCAGTGTCTGAGAAATGTTACCTATTATTATTACCATTATTATTTTTTAAGGTCGCAAAACAAGATCATTTGCCTGCCTTTAAGGTAGGGTAATAATCTCGGGGTCTTTCCTTATAGACAGAACTTCTGGAGAAAATGCACAGAAAAAAGCATACAGTACCATACACCTGTGTCTATAGAGGTAAGGATTCTGATTTGGGGGAGCTCTACACTCTCTTTAATTGCTTTCCATCAAAGGAAGAATAAATTGAGAATGATTAAATTAAGTGAACTGGAGAAAGCCTATTACTAATGTAAATCATTATAAAAGCTTCAGTAGGCAAAGAAGTGAAAGAAAAAAAAAAGCTAGAGAATATAATGTAGTATCTTTGGATACTCTTCTAGTAGACAATTAAATTGCTAAAAATGAGATAGTACCATTAATAATTTCACATTTTGTTTAGGATATAATTATTCATTGTGGTCTCACTAGCTTTCTTAAGCTTAGAAGTGGAAGTGACCCTTTTATTCTAACTGTACTTATTCCTTTGAGTATTTAAAACTGTCTCGATTTATCTTCATTCACCTTGTACCTAGTGCATAAGTAAGGGGATACTTCTTTGTCCCTTAAAGCTAGAGTATCAGATGAAAACATCTTTCTTCCATAAGAGGACAAGAAATACTTATCTTCTTGGAGATAATAAATATGCTGACTTATTACATGTCTACTATTCCAAGTGAAAAGAATATTTGTAGACAGAAAATTCTGAAAAATAGCTATGAATTATGGTGGAATACAATGGTTCTGAAACAGCCCAATTCTTTACTCAAAATATGTCACAAATTAAGAAATAAAACAATTCCTTAGCAAACTGCTTAAAGCCACTACTTAATAATTACCTTGTGACTACCTGAATAATTACATCCTCTGTTTACATAGATATTTTTTTCAGTTAAAAAAACTTTCATGGCCACTACCTTTTCTGATTAAAATAATCATAATAATACCTAAGATTGAGAGTACTTACTATGTGTCAAATGCGTTCCATAAATCATCTCCTTTAACTCTCACAATAGCTCTGATGTGGGTTCTATTATTCCATAATTTACAGGTCAGAAACTGAGATTCAGAAATGCTAATTTGCCTGAGCTTTCACAGATAATGAGTTATAGATCCAATTCCAGAATCTTTTTCTTAAGTATCCTAAAGAGTTTCTCTTTCAAACTTACCCTCTGGCAAGATAACAACACAAGCATTATTGTTTGGTTTGATTTAACTTTTAAGTAATTTCAAAAATAATAGCATCCAAGAAGTTAAGTAATTTGAATAACATGGTATAGTCAATCAGAGGCAACAAGACAGGTTTTCAGCTGGGAAGAATGGCATCCCTGACTTTGCAATAGCCAGGTATTGCCCTTTCATGTAATCATAAAGCAAAAATTAAAAATACTGTGCAGTACTCAAGTTTTGTTGTTGTCGTTGTTATTATTGTTGTTTGTTTGTTTATTTATTAATTTATTTACTTTACTTACAAAATATGTTCCAAACAATTAAAATGTCTAGCTTTATAAAGGTGGACCCAATTCCTACCTCACAGCTAAATTAGGTTTACTTATTCTCCTTTCTGAAATCTTCACATTATCCCTTCTTTCTAATCATTTTGGTCACAGCTCAAATACTGCATTTTCTGACAGATCTTCCCTGACTCCCTATAGAAAATAGCAACTCTCTTTTCTATCTCAATCACTCTCTCTCATAACTTTCAGACTAACTCAATATATTCTCTCCATAGTGCTTACTATTGTGTGAACATATTTATTTCTTGCCATTATCTTTCTCTATTACTAGAATATAAATTGCATGACAGTGTCCTCTTATCTGTTCGGTTTGCTCCTTTATCTCTGATATTTAGATGAGTATCTGTACTCATAGTCGATGCTCAGTAAATACCTATTGAATAAACGAATAAATTCAGTATAATCACTGAGTTCTAAAAATCAAGGTAGTCACCAATGTGTGTGTTTATGTATGTATAAATATGTAAATAGACACAAACGCTCACACACACGGGACATACACACCCACACTTACACACACATTGTGTTTTTTAATCTGCAGCTCTATATTAACTCTAGATCTTTAATTAGCAATGAGATCACTGACCATATTGTTAACACTTGCAAAGAGACCCAATGAAAATATAAATTCAAAGTTGTTTCTAATGTCCTTAATGAAGGACCACAAGCCAAGAGAAAAATAAAAATCTGCCCCCAGATTTCATTAGAAAGCATCCCAAGGCAATCAGACTCCTATGTAAGTACTTCAATGTTTAAGTTTGGGGAGCAATGTAAGAAGCTTTGAAAACAATGAAATAACTGGAAGCACTCAGTGAAGTAGCCCGGTTGAAGTGTAGAGTTTAAAGAATCCTAAAGATACCTTATAAATTATTTAACCAAAAGAACACAGATCTGTCACTAAACTAGGGTGTTCTAATAATTTTGTCGCATCCCTGCTTAAAACAGGCAATTATACAGGTCCAAATCACAAAATAAGTGACTTAAAAGTGATATGTCTGAGTGAAATAACAGATACACCAATTAAATGTAATTCTGAAGCTTAGTTAATCTAACACACATCCTCTACACAATAAAATCTCTAGTTACAGATATGACTCAAATTGTATCTTTGCATAATACTCGTTAGTGGTGCTAATGGATTTAAGTAAAATTTTGCAAAAGCATTATGAAGCTGATTTTTGCTTGCCATCTTTGATCTCCTAGGCACAAGGACTTAGATTGTAATATACAAATTGCAAATACTGATAAAAGTGTCCATACAAACTGAGATACCAGTTATAAAAGAAAACCATATAATTCTATAGGCTCCAGTAATAAAATAGCTGGGACTGGAATTGGGTGCAGGGAAGATTTTCTGAGGAAATAACTCCAAATTTCATCTTAAGTATGAGTAAAAGTTCACTATGATAAAGAGAGAAGAAAAAAAGAAATGGACAGAATAGCATGACAAACGTTCTCGACACGGTGTTCTAAGGAAGTTGAAAGGCTTAGGTGGCCAGAGTTAAAAGACTGAGGTAGCAAGAAGTGCTATCTCATGTAGGAGAGGTAGAGAGTAACATCATGCTGGACCTTGTAATATGGGTTAAGGGTCTTCTACTTTTCTTTTATAATAATGAGAAGCACTGCAAACTTTTACTGTGTGTGTGTGTGTGTGTGTGCATGAGGAGAAAGAAGGTTACATGGTAAATTTGGGGAAGATATACTAATGAAAGGGAATCAGTTTGGTACATTAAATGTATGACTTTTAGAAGTCCTCAAGAGCACTAATGTAAAAAGGAATGCCTTACCTCCTGCTTTCCTTGAAATCCCCCACTACACCACCAATTTCCAGTGTGTGGTGTATTCAGTGTGTATTCAGTGGCTTCTCTAACCTGAGGAGCTAATTTCCTAGTATGTACAGACTAACCATTTCATTAACTGTTTCCACCCTTGCCTCATTCAGCCACTTCCCTCGGGGGGATATGTGGGATCAGCTACATAATTTTGTGAGGTCTAGTGCAAAATGAAAATGTAAGTCCCCAGTTAAAAAAATTAAGAATTTCAAGATGGTACTAGCAATGTATGAAACTAAGAATGGTGTGCTTCTAAGGCAAGGGTCCTGGGCAAAGACCACATGACCATGAACTCAGCCCTAGGATTTGGTCTGTCACAGCCCAAAGAGTGAGCCTGATTGGCCAAGAGAAGATTATGGGGCAAAAGTTTCATCAATGAGACAACAGGGTGCAGGGAAATGTGTTCAGTGACTTCTGGGAATTTTCCTATTTCTTAGGAGAAGATGAAAGAACAGATGATTTCTTTGTTTCCTCTTATTATTCTTTCTGGATTTGATGGCAAGAAATGTTGCATTCATCTTGAATAAAACAAATGTTTATGATGGTAGAGATCAGAAATAAAAAGAACTGGTGTAACTGATCACATCATTATGCCAGTAAATCAACCAACCCAGACATCCATCATGAATCAACACTTCCTATCACACCGATAATACATTTTCCTTTTGTTTGTCATTTTGAGTCACGGTTTTTTTGTTATTAGAAGGCAGAAGCATTCCAACTGCCAAAAATAATAAAGCCTCTCAAACTAAATTTGCTGAAAGGAGTATTCCTTTTTCAGTTAATATTTGTTGCATTGTTAAATATTTCCAAGCTGTGCATGCTTGGAAGAAATGGGTTTTACCTAGAATAACAGAAGCTGGCAGTTTATTTCTCAAAAGATAAAGAGACTATATGACATAAAAGAAAAAACAATAAAATTACGTAGGTTGGAATATTCTAGGAGAATTAATGTTTAATAGCAAAGTAACTGCCATGTGAGTAACAATATTCCAGGTTTGCTTCTTCTAACATTAAATATGAATATATATTCTGATGAATTTCTTGTAAGAAAGTTTTGAAATGAAACAAGGTACCAGCTGGAGATCACAAAAGGCAAAAGAAAATGACCACACATTGCTATCAGATAAGCATCAGACATGAAAACAGCTATGAAAATTAATCAGAATAAAATTATGTAAAACAAAAGTGAGCGTGTTTTCCCTGAAGAATTAATTAGAGCAGCTATCTCAATTTGCAACACCTTCTCCATCCATTTCCTTCTCAGTTTCTGTATGGTTACATATACTGTTTAAACTTAAATGAGAAAAAGAAAATACCACACGATTATCTGCTTTACTGTAGTAACTTTATAGAGTGACAGGAACAAGACATTTTGGTTTCATTTACCAAACAAAGTTATTTTTAGGAACTGAAGTGAGTACAACATGTAATCACATCTATTATAGTTGTACTGGGTCACAGAGGCAATAAAGGAACAAAGTCAAGTTTGACTCCAAATCTGACTCTGAAGCCTACATTCTTAATTTCTGAAAATGAAAATCTTCACTCATATATTATAAAATCATAGATATAACATGATTTTCTGAGCCAACAAAAAAGTAGAAACAAAAGCTACCTAGAAAGGTTAGCTAAACTTTAATTGAAATGATTTTATTCCTGTGTGAATCTTAAAGGTTAAGTGGCTATTTTATGTGTAAAAATGTAGTAAATAAACTTTAGTCAGTGAGGGTAATGTGAATAATATTTACTGCAGTTTGATCTTGTAAGTGGTCCTGGGATTGTGTTGGTGGTAGGGACTATTTAGGAAGGTGAATTTTACCTTCCTAAGATGAGTCGGGGCAGGGGAAAGTAGGCAGGTTTCTACACCATGATTTTTATCCCTGCCAGAAGACAACTTAAAATCCTCTTGGACAAACAAGACATTGTAAGGTAAAATGGTAAATGAAAATAATAAATTCAACTGATGATTCAATATGAAAGAAGAGGGATATGTTACATAGGAATAAATAAATTATTATTTTCCAAATTATTGGGAATTATTACTTTCTAAGTAAAAAAGAGAGAACGGAATTTTTAGATATTCAAAGTATTTACAGGACCCTTTTTTAGTGGATTGGTCATAATAGTTGTACATAGAGGGAAGATCTGAGCCAGGTTTTCAAAGATAGTTTGAACTTATAGTATAGGAATGGGATGACCTTTCAGGATAGTGGGAAACTATGGGTAAATAACACTAGATCAGTGTAAGTGAAAACAAATATGAGAAAAAAAATGAGACCTCAGAGAAAGAAGAAAGAGAACAAAGTGAAAAGTTGGTTAAAGCCAAGTGTTAGACGGTCTTGACTATTAGACTGACTACTAGACCAATGTTGGAAATAAACATCGTCGATAGCCCCAGGAGTTTATTGAACGACAACATGAAAGTATAATTTAGAATTGTTAGTGTGGCACTATGGGATTGGATAAATTAAGTAGGGAGAATCTGAGTCAGTGAAACTAGTCAATAGGCAAATACAGCATGACACATTAAGATATGAATGTGGCAGTGGGTATGGGGAGAACAAAGGATATTATAAGGAAAGAATCAATAAAAGTTATTAACTGATGGGATAAGAGAGTGAGGGATAATGTGGTGCCTCTGATAACTCCAATACCTTAGCCACAGAAACTGAATAAATTCAGAAAGTGTTGTTTGAAGGTGACAGCAGACCAAGCAAGTGAAAATATCCAGCAAGCTGCCCTGTCATGGAAAGTAGAATATAGAGCTGAGTGGTATCCTCATGGAGGAAAGTGCTTGATTATTGTAGGAGCCTCCAAAGTAGAGAGCATAGGCAAAGAACTGCAGAGATATCTATGCTTCCTTGATTCAGAGACACTGGATTATTTCTTTGCCTGGAAAGTTCCTGTCTACTTTCTTACCCGTAAATCTTTTACTTACCATAACGTTTCAGCACAAAAGTCATTCCAGCATGGATTTCTCAGACAATTAAAGAGCATTTTCTCTTTTTTGCTCCTTTGGCACCTATTCATTCATTAACCAAATAATCACTAAGTACCTACTATAGTCTTGACATTGTTCTAGGTGTAAAGGAAGCAGTGGTAAACAGAATAAGCAGTGTCCTTGCTCTTATGGTGCACTTATATTTCAGGTTGTTAGACAGCCAACCGATCAATCAATCAATCCAAAAATGTATATTTCAGGTAGTAATGAATGTGTGTAAGTGGAGGACTATTTTGGATTGTGTCATCAGTAAAGCCCAACTAACAAAATGACTTTTGACCAGAGACATAAAGGGAGTGAGTAAATTTACTGAACAGGGAGAATGTTCTAGGTAATGACCAGCAATTGCTATGACCTTGAGCGGGAGCGTGCTTAGCATGTTTGAGAATCAGCAAAGGGGCTAATGGGACTGGAGTTTCATGGGTGTGTTGGGGGCAGGGGTGAGTGACAAGAAAGACTATCACAAAAGTTTTGGACATCCAGACCTTTAGAATCATATAGGCCTTTCTCAAGGATTTGGGAAGTCAATGGAGGGTTTGATTATAGAAATCAGCTAGTCTGAGGGCTTCTCATTGAGCAATATTTAAGTGTGGATGAGAAAAATGGAGGCGATCACACGGTTTTTAAAAAGTGTATACTGGGATTGTTGGGGGGATAAGAGACTAGAAGTAAACAGCCAGGGGGGCAAGGTGGTGGCAGGGAGGAGAAAGAAAAGAAAAAGCCTCCTAGTACATTGCTCACAGCTCAGAGCTTCCCCCTTCTCTGGAGAATATCTCTGGACAAGATGGCATCTCCTCACCCAGGAAGTTAAGCCCTCCCAAAGCTTCGTTATAGTCAATGATCGACTGATATGAGGAATAAAGAGCCAGCCCTTGAGCCTCAGTGAGGGAAAAACTCTGCAGTGCAGTTCATATTCTAGGGCTCTCATCTGTGGATGAGACCAAGGCTATACTTTACCTGAGACCACAGCTTTGTCACTTCTACTTTCACCCACATCTGGTTTCACAACTCTGCCTGTGGAGAATTTCCCTGAGAAGCACTTCCTCAGTCAATCCCTTTCAGGTTTTGATTCTCCAAAACCCAACTGAAGGCAAGTCTTGTATTTTCTGCCATTTTCGTTTTCCATGGCATCTGGTAAAATGCTGAGTGTGCCATCAGTGCATAATAAACGTTTGCTGAATTAACAACAGACACTTTTTGAAGGATTAAAAGGGTAGGGGATGCAATCTATTAACATTGAGAAATACTATGTGATGTCTTCGCATCTGGGTACTCATTTCTCAGTAAATAATTTCCATAAAAGTAATAGAATAAGATTATATATGTACACATCATTATTTTATTTGCACTTTATGGGTAAATAATGCAGTTTTCTTTATAATGAGTCACCCTTCCTGTGTTTAAGACAACTACACATATTTGTCACTTTTTGGTCTATAATACAAATAAGAAACTTTGCAAATTAACTTGAGTACTTTCTCCCTCCCCTTAAGATCCTTATTAGATAGTGATGAATATGCTAAACTGTATCATCTTGCTATCTCCCATGGTATTTAACTTCAGTCACCTGACTACTCAGAAATTCTGAAAATGACTTTGATTATTTGCTGAGACTGTGCATTTTAAACCTAATGCACATGATGTGGTGAGATAAGTCACCAGAATATTCTATACTTATCTGGAAGTCCATAATTATAATATTTGACTTAGCTGGGGAAAATACTAAACAGGAAGTTCTATTCTCTACCCAATTCAGGGAGCCTGATTCTTTTCCAGTATATTGTATGTTCTTCTCCTTCTCCTTCTGTCCTCTACATTCACCACAATGCTTTTCATGAAAATTTTCTTAATTTTTCCCAGGTATCATCTAGTATACCGTTTTTTAGTTTGGTCTCATGCCCATTTAGATTCTATTTCATTTTGTTTTTTCATGGAAGTTTTCACGCTATTAGCCCCACTACTACACACGTATTTTGCCACATGCTTTATGATCATATATCCATTTTGAAATGCCAATATAAGTAGAAAGTCCTTACTAATTAGTAAGTTTATTAAAACCATTCCAAAGTAATATAGCCAGAAATTATTAACCTCATTAGTTTCATAATAGTCTTTCAAGGGGAGACAGGATGGCTCAGTTGGTTAGAGTGCAAGCTCTCAACAACAAGATTGCAGGTTCAATTCCCACATGGGATGGTGTGCTGCGTGCCCAACAACTAAAGACTGAAAACGGCGACTGGAGTTGGAGCTGAGCTACGCCCTCCACAACTAGATTGAATAACAATGACTTGGAGCTGATGGACCCTGGAGAACACACTGTCTTCCAACATTCACCAATAAAGTAAAAAATAAAAATTAAAAACAAAACAAAACAACAACAAAATACTACTAAAATAAATTAATAATAATAATAATAATAGTCTTTCAAGTTTACCCTACTGGTAAGTCATTGTTTAAGGTATTAGGCTGGGCAGTACTTGCAAAATGCAGATAAACTGTCGTTTTCCTCAGAGTTTTAGTATTTTATATGAAAATTGCTGTACGTATTGGCCACTGACTATGTGTAAGTTTCTTTGGGTAGAAAGATGTGTGACAAATCCTCAATCTTTAAATACCTTGTTGTCATCCTGAAGAGAGTCACATCCATGCAGCATAAGGTCACATGTAGAATTAGACAAGAAGTTATGGGGGGAAAAAACTTTTCGTCTTTGATCCTTTCAATTGTTCACCACTGCTTATATAGTCAATAAAACCTCATTACCTGACACTTGCTAACCTCTAAATCCTTCTTTTGTTTTTATTGCTCAGATTTACTTTTATTTTACCTCTTATTTAACAAGTAACCCAAAGCCACTATAAAAATATGTGGAAGATACAGAGAAGTAAAAGAAAATGGAAAATCTCCTTAATTACAATGCCAGGAAAGAAAATTATTAATTAACTTTTTGTTTTACAAGCATCTTGCTTATTTCTATGTGTATTCAGTTATATTTGGTAACCGTACCAAAATTAACATTACCCTTGCTTCCCTATCTCTTTACTTCTGTTTTTGCCAGTGGCTTTATCCTTTCCCATTGTATGCATGCTCCACAATTTGTTTTACCAATCTCAGAAGATTTGACATTCTATTTGTATTTAACTTTTTGTTATTATGGTGTGATAACTTCCATCCACATGAATCTTTATGCATATGTCTGACTATCTTTAAGCAATAAATACCTAGAAGTGAACTATTGCCAAAAGAGATTGAACTTGTTTTCATTAGCTTATTAGCCATTTGTAATTTATTTTGTCCATTAGTCTAATTACACTATATTGTTTTATCTTACAAAAAAACATTTTATGTTATAAAATATTTGTTTGTAATTGTAAAATTAACATCTTAGAGTTCATCATTTTCTTGATTACTTCAACTGTTTCTTGTTAGATAGTTTATATATATATATATATATATATTGGTGTGTGTGTGCTACATTTAGGTTTATACTATTATAGTTCGGGGCTTTACACTTAGTTCTATGATTCATTAAACATTAAATTTGCATATGGATGAGATAAGGGCTGAGGTTTTTGTTTCTTTTTGTTCTTTTTTGTTTTTAGATACAGATATTAAATTGTGGCATCATTTGTTGAAAAAAAAATTTTCCCTTCAATTGCTTTGACATTTCTGTTGAAATTTAATTGACTGTATTCATGTGGATCCATTTTGTTCTAAATTCCATTTATTTACCTTCAGGTCAATAGCACACTATCTTGATTACTGTAGGTCTATAATAGGACTTGAAATGAGGTTAAATTCACCACTATTTTTTTTCAAAGTTCTGAAAACATTTTTTTGTGTTTCTATAAACATTTTAGAATCAGCTTGCCAATTTTGGAAAAAAAAAAACCCTTTTGGAATTTTTATTGAGAGTAAATCTATAGATGAATTAAGAAAGAATTAACATCTTAATATGAGTTGTCCTTTCCATCATGATAATGCATGTTTCCTTTTTGTTTATTTTTTCTTTAATTTCTTCATTGGTTTTGTAGTTTTCAAAGTACTGGTTTTCTACATTAAAAAAATACTGTCTGTATTTCATATACCTAATTCCATTTGAAATACTATTTTACATTTTAATTTCAACTTTTTTGTGTCTAGTATATAGAAATTCCAGTTTTTGTTTGTTTGTTTGTTTTTCCATATTGATCCTGTATTCTACAACTCTAATAATCTCACTCAACAGTGACGGTAGTTTTCTTGCTAACATTCTGTTGGCTTTACTAGCATAGACAATTAAGTCATCATATATAAAAGTTTATTATTTTGTAGTCAGTGTGTTTTTTATAGATCTTCACTTCCGTATTTCACTGGATAGAACGTTTAGAGCAAATCTGAAGAGAAGTGATAAGAAGAGACATCTTTGTCTTGATACGAATTTTAGAGAAAAAACACTCAGTTTTCCACTATTACCTACAATTTTTAACTTTAGGTTTTTCATAGATTCCCTTTTGTAGGTTGAACAATTTCTATCTGTCTTCTTGTTTGGTGAGAATTTTTATTACTTTTTTTTTTAACATCAAGAATAAATGTTGGAGTTTTCTAACATCAAGAATAAATGTTGGATTTTTTTTTTTTAATGCTTATTCGACATCTGTTCAGGTGATAACATATCTTGTTTTTTTTGTTTGTTTGTTTGTTTCCAATTTTAGTCAGAGTGCATCGACTGATTTTTCCAAAGTTAAACCAACCTCGTATTCTTCAGCTACATTTGACTTGGTCATGATATATATTCCTCTGTGTTTTTTGTTAGAATTTATTTTGTAAAATAAATCTAAACAATCTAAGTTTGTTTAGATTTTTACATCTATACTCATAGCAATACTTCTCTGTAGTTTTCCTGTGATATTCTTGTCTGATTTTGTAGTTAGGGTAAGTGAGGCCTCATGGAATGATTTGGGGAACATGCCCTATCCCTTATTCTCTCTATCTCTCTATCTCTCTATCTCTATCTATCTATCTATCTATCTATCTATCTATCTATCATCTATCTATCTATCAGAAGAGTTTGGATTAAGTGTCATTATTGCTTCATTAAATGCTTAGTAGAACTCACTTGTGAATCCACCTGGCCCAGTATTTTTTTTTTTTAACATATTTGATTGTGTCTATATAGGCTTAAGGCTTTTAACTAAAAAAAAATTTATATTTATGGTTACAGAACTATTCAGGTTACTTACTTTTTTTTGAGTGATATATGGTACTTTTTGACTTTCAAAGAAATTAGTTTATATTTTATACTGTTTTTACTACATATAGCAGTTATTCATCAAAATCTCTACCACATGCAATGAAGCTTTTCTTCATTTGTAGAATTGATGCTGGTCATTTTCCTATTTATACTCTTGGTCTTTGTAAATGGATTATGGGATGATAAAGGAAAGACATGATATAGAATAACTGCTCACCTGGAAGCCTTCCAAATATGTATTCAATCGACAATATGGTTGGCTACTGGGTTTCTGTGTACTCTGTCTACCATTTTCCCTTACTTGCTGTGGATTTTAGAGCTTCTTTAGTGGAGTGGTTTCATGTTTCCCACTGCTGGGACACCAAGGGTTTTGCTAGTATATGGCCAGTTTTTATTTGTAATGTTCATATCGGCAGTCTTGAGGTTTTAGGACCTCAGCATTACTCACGACACAGAATCGATAGAGATCACTTGCTTTGGTGTCCAGGCTCACAGCTAGTAATTGACTGTTTTTTTCTTTTTTTTTAGTTCTTGTTTCACAGAAAGGACAACTCTTATATGACTTCAGCCTTCATGCCGGGAACCCAACTCTGCTATGCACACCACCTGTTTTCGCCACTCAGGTTTCTGTGTGGGCACTGAGAAACCAGCTTTGAAGTCAGAGACTGACTGTGGGTCCTTCAGCTTCAACTCTAATTTCCTACTGTGGGTTTGAGTTGCCTTCTCATTTCTGGAACCTGGAGATTACCTTTTATTCCCTTTTTATGTTTTGAACTACACATTTCCACATGCAACTCAATACATTTTAAATAAATGTCTCATTCTTTTCATAATCCCTGTTTTTAACATGAACATCCACTTCTTTGGGACTACTATGAGGTGGTTAGAAAAGAAAGGAAGGAAGGAAGGAAGGAAGGAAGGAAGGAAGGAAGGAAGGAAGGAAGGAAGGAAGGAAGGAAGAAAGAAAAAAACCTATATCTATGTCTATGTCTATGTCTATGTCTATCTATATCTATATCTATATAGTCCCCGTGGTCTTCTACTTTCTAATAACCATGGCTCCCAGTAGTCTATATCTCTCTTTAGGACAAAGTCAACAAAAATGTCAGAATCTCTATAGAAACAGTGACTCTCAAATATGAGAGAGAAAAACTACTTTTTTCTACAATTTACTCAGTATTGGTGATATGGATAAAAATATCTCCTTAGAACAATTATCTTGAGAACTTAAGGATTAGAGATCTTATGTTAATTCTGTGTGGGAGGACTGCTTCTGACAAGCGTAATATTTTTGCTCCAGATAACTCACCTCTCAACTTGTCAAATGTCTGATGTGAGATTCGGTGTTAAACAAAGAGTCACATTGAAAGGCTTAAACGTGGAAAAGTTTAAAGTCAGATAAGATATGGTTCTCATTAATGAGGAGAAAAAAATTCTATAACCTCAGAGATAATTCTGTCTCTTTCATGAAAATAATTTACAAATGGGTTTTCTCTAATTTAGTCAAGTCTTTGTTAAAACTTTGGATAAATATGAAAGGGGGTCAATTAATTTTTTTTTCAGTTCTATCTCAATTCTTCAATCCTGCTTTTGAAAGATTTTATTTTATTTTTCCATTTCATATTAACAAAAGCTGGAAGAGTAAATGTCCATTATTTAAACAAATTGAGTCAAAGTGTCAACAATGACACCATATCATATAACAGAGAACATATGCTTTATGAAGCCTATAATGCAACTTCCATTAGTCTGACTAAAAAGTCAGGAGGTCTGACTTTCTGAATGCCACTCCAGTACTTTCATTCTCTCTGCAAAATGCGTAGAGAATTTCAATAGCATAAGTATCCAGCTTTCAGCTGATATATCTGTTGCTATCCTACTATTCTATACTCTGACACATGACATTTTTTAAGGAGAAATACGCTATAACATTGTTTGTAAGAAAACTGCAATTGTTTATCAATAGCTATCCTAGCATGCTTGTGAAGCAGCTCAGAGCCTAACACAAATCAGTCATCAGTAAAAATACTTCTAAGAATATTAATACTATTCATTATTAATAATCAATTAATGATAGTTATTAATAATACCAACATCAAAATCGTCATTTACATCTTCTGTAGTCAGGAATGCAACTCTAGTATTGTCTTCCCCTCAACCCTTTTTCCCAATCTCTTGACATCTTTCTCTTCTCTTTTATGCTGCAATTCAATTCATAGAACCTGATTTACCCCCATGTAAATATTTAAAATATAAGTTTTAAAATTTCTAGTCTGACAACTACCATAACTTTTAGTGTGCAGCAGCACATGTATTGGTAAATTTTGTTCCTTTTTATCTTAGTTCTTCTTTGTGTAAATCTCTTCACGACAACATATGAATCAAAGATCCATGGGGTCAACTACTGAATGTTAGGTTAGTATATTCAAGTCTCTAGTATACTATACTTCTGGACACAGACTGAAGAGACAATGAACAGGAGATGATGATGGTGAAGATAAGAGTGACATATTTCCCAACTCTTCCTAGAAGGTGGATTCATTGCAATGTTTACACGCAATGGGTCAATAACGTTTAATAATAAGATTAATGAAATAAGTCCTATTAAGGACTTTAACTTCAAAGTAAACAAGCCACCTACCATAATATATCATTAAACTTCTTTTAATTCCTTGATCTTCACACAGCCACACCTTTCTATATATCAAAATAAAAGACTGTGAGTCTTTGCACATGCTCCCACTGTAAAAACAAGTCCAGAAAGAACACTTTGAAAGATAAAAAAATGTATTGTTTGAGCAGCCTTTCACAAAATTTGATTCCTCCTTGTAGTCTAAAAAATTACAGAATGCCATTTTCCATATCTGAGCTGTATTTTCAGTTTCAGAAAATGGACATCTGAAATGGACATCTGAAACAACAAAACACATTCCATGTCTTCTCCTCCCAACAAAATACAATTTTGCAAAAATCACTTTCTTGCTGAGGTCTTGTCTTCTGTGTCAAGTGTTTGCCGGAACCAATTTTTATTGCCAGTTTAGAAACCATTATAAGCGTAGTTCTATTATGAAAACACTGACACAACACAACCTTAGCCATAGTGATGTGAATGGCACAAGTATAATACACTGAACACAGCATCACCCATTAGCTCAAAGAGCTTGATTTTGTCCCATTGTTGTTCATTGTCCTCTACACATTTGCTGTAATGCCTGTGGTTCCTTTCAATACTACTTAACTATAGGCTGTCCTCCAGGAAATGTCATGCACAGCCACCTCTGGTGACATGCAGACGCGTGCTAGTTAGCACTGGTTTGTCACAGAGATTTTAACTTGATACACTTAATTTTTTTTCCTACAAAATCGCACTCCTTTACCAAAAGAACATGCACCCTCAAGCTATGTTGTAATGTGAAGCTGCCAACTTACCTCATTACAGCCTGTTGCTTTTAGGTAGTTGACTAATGAGGAAGACGTCTGAGTCAACCAGCTGTTTACAGAGCAGGAGAAGAAAAAATTGTGTTTCTTCGCACAATTGGTTACTTAACCCATTCTTTAATCTTAATTGTGTGGGTGCTTTACTTGAAGGTGGACCATTATAACGCTGTTTTATGTAATGATGTGGTGGATTACAGCCTTTTCAGACTGGACTGTATATGAAATCTTGAGCCCTT
The DNA here is from genome assembly GCF_964194185.1 of Rhinolophus hipposideros. Classification (NCBI taxonomy): domain Eukaryota; kingdom Metazoa; phylum Chordata; class Mammalia; order Chiroptera; family Rhinolophidae; genus Rhinolophus; species Rhinolophus hipposideros. The sequence goes on along the minus strand of NC_138069.1, from coordinate 33,735,779 downwards.
GGTAAGTTATCAGTATGGACAGGGGCATCCAAACATGCAAAATGAGACCTTTTTACAACTGACTCCCAGCATTTCCCAACAGATGAGGAAGAAATGCATTGTTCTCTTAAAGACAGTGAGAACCTCAGAAAACATGCTGAGGATATACAGGAAAGGATGCCCCAAGATTCTTTGTTTATAGCACTGGAGCGAAACAAAGACAAATGCAGCTTAATAATATACATGCTTTTCCTTATTTCTTTTTAAATCCACAGGCCTCTAGTGGGTAATTTATGTAAAAGACACACTGATGATTATTTTGTCAAAGATAGGCACAGCACTTTGCATTAACAATACTAATACTTTAAGGTAATTTTCTCCTGGAGTGTTTGGCTAATACTGAGAATATTAGTGACTTCTAACAAGATCTGTAAGTGTTTACGTGTGGCTCAAAATTTCATGACAGCCCATTCAACCCTCTAAAATAATGTCTGAGTAAATATGTGAATGAGACATCTAAATAAAAGGAAATAAGGACATTATCTTGGTGAATTTACCTTGCTATTTTCCTGCGGATATGAAACAAAATATTGGCAATTAAGATGCATCAGCTTAATTTTTAAAGGATTATGGACTGTGAGATCAGGCTACAAGGAAGTAGGTAATATAATTGTTCTTCTCCAGTTGGAAAATAGTCTGACAATTTTTTTTAAGTAGAAGAGGAAGTTGCCAATTGCAATTGAAATTGTATAAGAAGTCAGAGAAATTGTTCTTCCAATCCCAAGGATACACTCTTGGGATTGTAACATCTGAGGGCACTGAAGTTGAATACACACACACACACACACACACACACACACAAGTAGTATAGTATCATATAGCATAGTATAGAATAGTATAGTGTAGTAGTAAGTGATATCACTGTCTAAACCTGTAGAGGAGTGTATTCATTTTTTACTGCTGCCTTACCACAAATTTAGCAGCTTAAAACAACACCCATTCATTATCGCATATTTACTGAAGGTCAGAAGTCCAGCAAGCTCAGCAGTGTCTCTGTTTAGAGTCTCACAAGCAGAAACCAAGGTGTCTGCAGAGCTGTGGTCCTTCCTGGAAACTCTAAGAGAGAATCGATTTCCTTGTTCATTCACACTGTTGGAAAAATTCAGTTCCATGCAGTTGTATCACTGAGGTCCAGGTTCTTGGCTGGCTGTCAACTGAGGGCCTTTCCCAGCTTTCAATGCCTCCCACATTTCTTGGCTCATGGCCTCCTTTCTCCATTTCCAAAGCCAACAACAGCTGGATGAATCCTACTCATGCCACATTTCTCTAACACACTCATTTCTCTTTCTGATGTGTCTGCCTCCCTCTTAATGCTTTTCCAGGTTCATGTTATTACACTGGCCAGCCTAGATAATACAAAATAGTTTCCTTATGTTAAGGTGCATAACAGTTATTCTATCTGCAAAGTCCCTTTGCCGTGGAGAGTCACATACACAGCAGTAATATGAACAGTGGGGATGGGGGCAAGGGGAAAGACCATAGAAACCAAAATCTCATCTACTATAGGGAATATTCTATTCTTACCTTTGAGTTATTATAACTTTTTTTCATAATACTGTCAATCACTCAAAAGTAAAAGTTCTAATTTTTATAAGCTAAGAAAATTAAATTTTATTTTCCAAGTGGGTTTCCAACGTTTTAGTCTGATCAGGGTTATATTATCCTCAGGTCACCTAGTTTAACAAACCCATTTCTGTCCAACCCTTCTATTCTCCCCTATATCAAACATGGTCTGGAACCAAATATGAACATCCATTCTCATAGTTGTAGAATAATAAAATCTTAAATCTATTTCAAATAGACTGTGGTGCCATTGTGTGAAGGGTCATGTCTCACTTTTTAATTTCTAGAGACAAAATCAGGATGAAAGGATTTCTCTGTGATGCGCATCCTGCTGAATACAGAGCCTTACACTATAGAAATATTTGTTACTTGAAGGTTTATAAATTTTATACTATTTGACTATAAAACAAGATCACTCTATGTGAAGGTCTATTTCATCAGCCTACGGCTGTCTCTATTATATTTCATGGGGACATGATCTCTGCACAGAGAGATCTCCTAGAGAGAGTACAACCTACTCAGAAACTTCCTACAGTAACTCACAACAGTAACCTGGTCAACACAGCAAGTCTGTCACACTCCAAAACAAAGCACCAATTGGAGTTACATTGATATGACAAATAGATAATAAAATAGCTACTGCAACAGCATATGTTGAGAAACTCAGTGGGAAAGCCCTGAGACAGGATTTCTTGTTCATTTCATTCTGGTTATCAAACCCATTAGAAAGGAAGAGAAGATGGCCGACCATGACGTACTACCAACAGATAGTGAAGATTAGAGGAAAGTCATCTCAGTTGAAGCGAGTGATAAAAAAAAATGTTTGAAGAGGAGAGGCTGATAAGAAACATTAAAAGATTCATTTAGGAAAAACAAGGAATCCATTTGGGGGCAGAGGATGGGGTGTGAATGTAGAATCCTTCTATTATGTACTTGAAGTATTTGGATTAAAAAACAAAGGAAATGTCTGCAACTTTTATATGAAGCTATAGTTGTTTTTATTGCTTCTCTGCAGATATCAAAGGAAGATACTTAAATTAAAAATTTATAATATATGCAGCAGACAATCTGTAAGACATTGTTCATTTGTAAGTTTAGAAGTCTACATTTCCTAAAATACCCTGATATACCTAGGAAAGTCCACAATTTATATAAAAGCTTAAGAAAAATGTTCAACCAAATCAATTTCCTTTTGGTAGTGAGAGGCTATTTTTAATTCAGACCCCTTTTCTCCTACTGGATAACCTTTAGATGTCTCTTTGTAAGGATTCTGTTTCCCTGAGAAAATACAACTTTAAAAAATTCATGTTTTTACATGACATGTGAAATAATCATTGAACAGACATAAATTTATTTGAGGGGTATACAAAACATTTTTATATTAATGATAATTATTTATTTTCTTAATTATGAGATAAGTTTTGTACTAAAAATAGATTGAAGATCTAGCTTTGAAGATCATATTTGAAATAATGAGGTATTTTAATGCAACCTAGATCTCAAAAACTACGTTTGCTCCCTGGGCATTTTCACCACCTACTCAAAGCTTATATATACTCCATTTTGTCACTAAAATTTTATGTATAATACTCTTGGTAACAGAGAGTAATTATTGGGTTACAGTTGATGCCAACACATTCTTTAATATGCATGAAAGCCTTAACTTGACTTTTACATAACTTTTCTTATAAAATGAAGAATTAATGTTTTCTGAAACAGTCATAAAATGATGTGAGCACCGTATTAGTTTAAGGTTAAAAACTCATGACACTGTGAATGAGATGCCTATTTTCCAGTATTCATTTGCATGATTAAAAAATCTTTGCCTGGCCTATATTTGGGTCAAACAGTCATAGTATCTATTCATAGTAACTATTTATAACGTCTTGCTTTTAAAATTTTAGTGCATTTGAACACTAGTCAAACAAAAGATCACAAAATCATGTAATCTCTGCATTAGAAAAGAATACTACAGAGATAATTTAGTCTGACATTTGCTTCATAGCATGGTCTCTCTAAAAATTTTCAGACCCAATTTGATCCCTCTCACTCTTTATCAATGATGGGGGGAAAATCACATTTTTGTCATTTTTAAGTAATTCCTAGTTTCAGAAAGCTTTTTTTTTCCCCTTAAATGAGCCCAAATGGATCATTTTACTATTTCTCACTTTTAATATTGGAGTTATATAGACCAAGTCTAAAATGTCTTTTTCATTAGAAAACACTTCAGCTATTTTTTGGCTCCCTTGTCCCTTGAAGTTTTCTTTCTATTAGGCATATTAGTCATTTTAATTATTTTTAAAGATTTCCTCATCTTCCTCCTTTGCTCTGGCAGTGGGAGCGAGACAAAGCAGTTGAGATCTCAATCTATGGAGTCAGGCATTTCAGACTGTGAACTCTTTACTGACCCTGTTAACTTGGTTTGGATCAAACTGGTTATTTCATCTTTCTGAGCTTAATTCTTTCACTTCTATGAAATTAAGCAACATAACCAACTTTCTGAGCTTTTGTTTTCCTACAATCTGTTTCACCTTGAGTAACATATTTACTACATCTGAATCCCTATTTCTTCATCTGTATATGGAAACAGTGGAGTTTCTGTAAAGGATTATGGAAGATAATTTCTAAAAAAGTACTCAAAAAGAATTTCTGGAACATAGAAAGCACTTTAAAAAAAATGTTAGTATTTCTGCCTTCCTTTTGACTTAATCACATTTGTCGTGATCTGTTTCTTTCTTAGCCCAAGTCTTCTAAAAGAACCCAACCAAATAAACCAAAAACACTAAAAATTAACATGCTCAAGCAAAAGTTAAAGTGTTGATAATTTATTTGAAAGATGTAAACCCTGAGCGGTGAGAATGAGGTGAGGAAAAGCAAGGATTACATCATGATGACGTCTACTGTTTCCCAATGAGCTGCAAAGATACAAAAGGTCACACAGCAAATGTTTTTGCTGATCATTGGGAATTCCATGGAAGGTTCACGGGGGAGAACCATATCTGGAAACTGTATACACAGGGAAGAAAGGAAAGAAAAGATATCAATCTAGATACCTTCAGTCTCCTGTTTCTCATTGGCCTTTCCAGTCCCAGGTTATTTCATCTAGCTCCTCAGAGGGGGCATAAGAAGCCATAAAAGTCAGGCTTGTATCACTGGCTTGTGATACAATATCTAACCTGAGTAAAGGAGCAAAGGATTGATTCTGTGTAGGTTAGACCAACTAAGGATAAGGGAATCTGAGAAACTACTAGTGAATGCCGCATTCTAAATGTGATTGTTAAGGTGAGGCATTAGCCGATTAAGCTGCATTTGTTTGTCATTGCTTTGTTATTATTGTTACATCTATTAAATTAGTCTAACAATTACAGAACAGGTTCATTCACACTGTTGACTTATATTTTTACATACACATACATGAACCACTATTATTATTATTATTATTAATTTTAAAATCACTGCTTATAAGATTCTATATCCCTCCTTGAAACCCATTGCCTTATTGTTGTAGGACTTCCAAAACATGTCCCAAATTAATTTTTTAAATTAATATTGAACACAAATTTAAAATCTCTTTACTCTAGTAACCTGAACTATTCATTCCTATTCAGCTTTCTCTTCTCTGATAAATTTATTAATTATGTGCAGATTATACTCCTTAAAAATATACACATAACTATACCCAAACCCTTCCTGAAGAACTGGTTTTAATATCATCTTCTCTATGAAACTGTATCATATCCCCTGATGCACATTCTTTCTCCAGTAAGACTTCTTAACTGGCCGCTTTCTCCTTAAGTTACAGTAATAGAAGTATAGGCCTGTTTCTTCCATTTCACCGTCAATTCCTTAAGAGTTGCATTCATTCCATGCTCATTTATGTAGAATATAGATATTGAGTTAGCTGCAACTCTATCATTGATGCAGGGTTCATTTTTGTGTACATTGCATATTTGCACAAAACATGTAGTAAACATATAGTATATATTATTGAAAAGATTGATTAACCTGGTATTTAGAATGCTATTTGTATTTCCTTAGATGGTGTTTTTTAACCCAGAGGCTAGTGAGTGGTGCCAGCACCTTTGTGAAAGCTAACTAAACTTTGCTTTTACACTGTGATAAGCTCTTCCTATTAGTTCAGTTAATTTAAGATATGAATAGGGAAGAGGTTACACTCTCTTAGCTTCCTCAACTATAGGTCCCTATGTCTTTATGTGACACTGAATAGTTATCCCCTTCTGATTCCTGTATGCAAAACTGGGCCTTTTCACAAGAAAGATTTTGTGGTAAATAATACACATTGAAGATTTAGAGCTTTGGAAGGCACGACCATAAAGTTTTCTATTTTTTGACTATTTGCCTTTCTCCTCTTCCCATATCTGCTCTTCATCTCATCCCACCAACCAACTCTGGGAGCTCCTTATTATCTCTATGTCAGCCCCTATCCAATAAAGTCATAATATTATGAGCCATATATGCAATTTTTAATTTTTTGGTAGCTATGTTCAAAAACATTTGAAAAGGGGTGAAATCAATACTTTTCATTTAATAAATGAAAAGTATTAATTTTACCTCATTTTCATTTATTAAATTTCATTTATTAAATAAATTTCTTTTATTTAACCCCATATATCCAAAATTCTAAGTGTTCAATAACCAAGTAAGTAAATGAATACTAGTCACCATTGCACTGAATAGCCTGACTTTGTTATGTAAATTTATTTACCTACCCCAAGGCCGCCCTACTCCCAAAATTTTATCCCCAAATCCCCCAAATTAAATGTTTTTTTCTCTTGCACATGCATTTTCTTCTAAATCATATATACATTATCTAAAGGCAAGTCTATGTTCATCTTCCTTTCTCCCTCCCTTCCTCCCTTCCTCCCTTCCTCCCTTCCTTCCTTTTCTCCCTCTCTCTCCCCCCCTTCCTGCCTTTCTCCCTCTCTCCCTCCCCCTTTCTCTCCCTCCCTCTCCCTCTTCACTCTTTCTTTGCACCATGCTCCTAATGCAGTGTTTACTGCACATTTATTACTTTATTAATAACATGAAGCTGGCTTTTACCATATTCCTTGTTAATTTCCTGATTTTTCTATCATATTCTCAAAACTTTCTTTAGACATAATCTAACTTTTATCTTATATGTCATGATGGTAATGATCTGGGAAACAATTTTGTACAATAAAAATAGCATAGATATACATGTGTGTAAGTCTTATATCCACCCATGGTTATCTATGTGGTTGCAGGTAATAAGATAATCTTATTATATCTGAGTTTCTTAATATATAAAATGAAGACAAGCAAATACTTGTGAGTGCATTATAAAAATGTATGTATATTAATTTTTGTATCCTGTTACTTTACTAAATTTATTTATCAGTTCTAATAGTTTTTTGGTGGAATCTTTGAGGTTCTCTATATATAGCATAATGCCATCTGCAAATAATGACAATTTTAATTTCTCCCTTCCAATTTGGATGCCTTTTATTTCTTTTTCTTTTCTGATTGCTGTGGCTAGAAATCCAGTACTATGTTGAATAAAAGTGGAGAAGGTGGGCATCCTTGTCCTTTTCCTGATCTTAAGGGGAATGCTTTTAGCATTTCCCCATTGAGTATGATGTTAGCTGTGGGTTTCTCATATGTGACCTTTATTATGTTAAGATATGATCCCTCTAGACTCACTAAGCGTTTTCACCATAAATGGATGTTGGATTTTGTTGAATTTTTTTTCTGCCTTTATTGAT